>NW_027555514.1:85388749-85711249 GCF_003287225.1 Phascolarctos cinereus
GGATTATTAAAAATGAAATTTTGACAGGCAGATAGAATCTAGCAACCTTGAAATGAGTTCTTGCAAAGCTCAAAGCAACCAATATAGTATCCCAGTCTCAGAGCAATGTGGGAAAAGAGTCAACTTCCCTCTTGCATATTTTCAGAAAGCATCAGCTTTTAGAGAACAAGAAAACTGCAACTGAATGACATCTGCACTTTGTAAACACATTGTCTGAGTGGTGTGAAATCCTTGCCTTAGCTCCTGTCTAGCCTTATTAACCAATTCACATTGAGAGCAAACAAAGGAAAAATATATACTGGCTTTCTTCACCAGTTGAACTTAAAGAGAAATGTCAGCATGTGGAAAAAAGGAAACTAGAGGAATTGACAGTTCAAGGGACCAGATTCTCCAGGTACTGTTTACTGGACACCCTATGGCTATAGTGACTCTCAACTGAGCCTCCAACCAGTCCAGTGATTAGCAACATTTAAAAAGGCCAGCCTCTTTCCTAGGGTCTTGATTCTAGTGATCTTCAGGGCCCCTTACTGAGTCAGGGGCCAGAGCAGGTAAGCATGTGGGGGCAGAAGAAACATGGAAGGAATGCCTTCTGGTTGAAGACTTAACAATCGTGGGAAGTTGAAATCTAGGGTACCAACTTCAGAACAGGAAGGTGGAGTACAAGGCAGCCATGAACCCTCCAGAATGGTAATTAGTTTCCTTAGGGTAGGGAGGGGAAAAAGATCTTGTCATCTATACTGTGGCAGGAGTTACCAGCCCCTGTTCTAGTACTGAACTTTGAAACGATGTTGTTTCTCTTTCCCCTTCAAATTCAAAATGGTATTTATACCAGGCTTTCTGTGCTAATTTCTATGCTACTAAAGCTACTGGAGATCAAGTAGATTTCTTGACCTTTTCCCAAGTTGGGTGCACATCCATTTTAGTGGCATAGAAATAATACACTATAGACAGCAAGTTATAATGGTGGTCATCTCCAGGCTGGAGGGTGGGAGTGGGTGGCGAGGAGGAAAGAAAATAAAAGGAAAGAAAAGAAATTTACACGACAACTTTGTTGTATATTTAAAAGGAATAGCAAGTTGTACATAGTGGATTTGCAATTTCATGTGCAATCACCTTTTTATTATACTATGTTATGCTTGTTTTATTCCATAAATTAAAATAAAATAAATTTTTTAAAGTATATACCTGGTTTTTCTATATAACCTCAAATGGTAGATATGTACATTCATTCTATAATCTTTACACAGACAGTTTGTAAATTTCTTCCCTTTTTGTTTTGTTGTTAATGAACTATGTCTTCAGGAGAAAGGGAATCAAGTCATCCAAAGTGCAGAGTTCAAAAATTCTACCATTGCAATAACCCAGGATTTTTAAGAAAGTGTCAACATTCTTTTTCCTGCACTGGTGGAGTCAGAAGCTTCTGCATTATTACACGGAAGACATAGAAACCTGCCGATGTAATGAAAACAGCACTAGATACTGGAGTCAAGTGGTCCGGGTTTGAATCCTGGCTCAGCTATTTGCCTACCTGGCAAGGCGTCTCTCTTAAGGCCTCTTTCCTCCTTTGTAAAATGAGGGGTATTCGACTAGATGGTTTCTAAGGTGACTTCCCGGATCAAATCCTATGATGCTGAAAACAGAATGGAGCTTTGGATCCAAGAATATGGAGTCAGGCTGACAAAAGGGGTAGTATGGGAAACTGGATCCTCCCCCACAAAAGAGGCAGGGTAGCAGAGTCAATAGAACTAGGTTCAAAATCAGAAAAACCTGAGTTCAAATTCAGCCCCTGACATTTATCATCTATGTGACCCTGTGCAGATCACTTAAAAACCATGTGTCTCGGGCAACTCACTAGGACTTAACTACCTACTAGGTGGTATATCCGTTCAATCTATCTGTGGAGGGAGTTCCAACACCAGGGGTTCCTCATCTAATGAAATGATAGAATTGTTGGTGTAGAACTAGAGAGACTTCAGAGTCCCTTCTGTACAATCCCCTCATTTTACAGATGAGAAAAGAGTTTCTTTTACTATCAGTCAATTTACAGAATTGTCAGTGGCTAACATGAGGCTGTCATAGATTTATTAATGACAAAATTTTCCCCACTGCATGTACACCATGAGTTTGCACTTTCTTTTGTATCTGTGCTCTTGGGGCTTTCAATCCCACTGAGCAAAGCCTAAGGCTAGGAAGAGCAGTATCTTTGTTGGCCCATTGATTCCTTGAACAGGGGAAAGTTGCACATGTTTGCTTTGCTTATATTACCAGTAACATAAAATCAGGGCAGCTAGGTGGCACAGTCTATACAGTGTTGGGCCTGGATTCAGGAAAATCTGAGTTCAAATGTGACCTCAGGCACTTACTAGCTGTGTGACCCTGGGCAAGTCATTTAACTCTGTTTGCTTCAGTATCCTCATCTGTAAAATGAGCTGGAGGAGGAAATGGCAAACCACTCCAGTATTTTTGCCAAGAAACCGCCCTCCCCAAAAAAAGGAGTCACAAAGAGTAGGATATGACTGAAAATGACTGAACAACAGAAAATCAAGTCATATCAATTAGAAGATGAATTAACCAAACACACACTCTATGAAGCACAATGCTCACTGTTATGGGCATACAAGAGAAGAATAAGATACAGTCTGTCAGTCATCTTTAACTCTTTCCTCACCTCACACTTTGCCCTCTCCTCTCATGTCCAGTCAACTGCCAACACCTGTTGATTCTCCCAAATCATTCCCTACTACCACTGTCGACACCCTCATTAAAGCCCTCTCATTTGACCTTTGGTAATACACTTCTAACTAGTCTTCCTGCCTCTTCCATCTTCCTAAAGCACAAGCCTAACCCTGTCATCCCACAGGTTAACAAGCTTAAGCAACTCCTCACTTCAAGCTTAAACTAAAATACAAACACAAGCTTAAACTAAAATACAAATATAACCTGGCATTCAAGGCTCTCCACAGTCCAGAAACAGTCTACCTCTCGAGCCCGTATTTTTTTATTTCTTTTTTTATATAGATTTATTTATTTTCAGTTTGCAATATTTACTTCCACAAGATTTTGAGCTCCAAATTTTCACCCCATCTCACCCCACCCCCACCCCAAGATGGCATGCACTCTGAATATCCCTTCCCCTAGTCTTCTATCTCCTCTCCCCTTCTCTTATCCCCCTCCTCCTCTATTTTCCTGTAGGGCAGGACAGACTTCTGTACCCCATTTCCTGTATTTCCCATTTCCCAGTAGCATGTGAAAACATTTTTTTAAACATATGTTTTTAAAACTTTAGATTTCAAATCTTCTCCCTTCCTCCTTCCCCACCCACCCCCACTGAAAAGGCAAGCAACTCAATATAGGTTATACATGTACAGTTACGCAAAACACCTCCATAGTAGACATGTTGTGAAAAACTAACTCTATTTCCCTTAATCCTATCCTGCCCACCCATTTATTATATTCCCGCTTTTGACCCTTTCCCTCCTCAGAAGTATTCGCTTCGGGTTACCCCCTTTCCCAATCTGCCCTCCTCTCCATCATCTCCCTGCTCTCTTGTCCCTTTCTCCCCCTATTTTCCCATAGGGTAAGACAGATTTCCTTACCCAATTGAATGTGTATGTTATTCCCTCCTTCAGCCAAATCCTATGAGAATAAGATTCACTCATTCCCTCTCACCTTCCCCCATTTCCCCTCCACTGTAAGAGCATTTTCTTTTCTGTTTTTTTTGTGAGATAATTTACCCCATTCTACCTCTCCCTTTCTTCTTCTCCAATATAATCCTCTCTCATCCCTTAATTTTATTCTCTAGATATGACCCCTTCATCTTCAACTCACCCTGTGCCCTCTATCTATATATCTATCTACCTATACATACATATAATTTTTTCTTCCAAATACTGACAAAGGTCTCATGAGTTAAAAATATCATCTTTCCACACAGGAATGTAAACAGTTCAACCTTAATAAGTCTCTTATGATTTCTCTTTACTCTTTACCTCTTCATGTTCCACTTGAGTCTTGTATTTGAAAGTCAAATTTTCTATTGAGCTCTGGTCTTTTCATCAAGAATGCTTGAAAGTCCTCTATTTCACTGAACAACCATTTTTTCCCCTGAAGGATTATACTCAGTTTTGCTGGGTAGGTGATTCTTGGTTGTAATCCTATCCCCTTCGCCCTCCGGAATACTATATTCCATGCCCTGCGGTCCTTTAATGTAGAAGCTGCTAAATTTTGTGTTATCCTGATTGTGTTTCCACAGTACTTGAATTGTTTCTTTCTGGCAGCTTGTAATATTTTCTCCTTGACTTGGGAACCCTGGAATTTGGCTACAATATTCCTAGGAGTTTTCCTTTGGGGATCTCTTTCAGGAGGAGATCAATGGATTCTTTCAATTTCTACTTTGCCCTCTGGTTCTACTATAACAGGGCAGTTTTCCTTGATAATTTCTTTGTTCTTTTTTTTTTTTAGGCAATTGGGGTTAAGTGACTTGCCCAAGGCCATACAGCTAGTAAGTGTCAAGTGTTTGGTCTGAGGCTGGATTTGAACTCAGGTCCTCCTGACTTCAGGGCCAGTGCTCTATCCACTGCACCACCTAGCTGCACCTGATAATTTCTTAAAAGATGATGTCTAGGCTCTTTTTTTGATCATGGCTTTCAGATAGTCCAATAATTTTTAAATTCTCTCTCCTGGATCTATTTTCCAGGTCAGTTGTTTTTCCAATGAGATATTTCACATTGTTTCTAATTTTTCACTCTTTTGGATTTGTTTTACAGTATCTTGATTTCTCAGAGAAAGTCACTAGCTTCCAGTTGCTCTATTCTAATTTTTAAGGAAGTATTTTCTTCAGTAATCTTTTGGACTTCCTTTTCCATTTGGCCAATTTTTCTTTTTAGGGCATTCTTCTCCTCATTGGCTTTTCGGACCTCTTTTGCCATTTGGGTTAGGCTGTTTTTTAAGGTGTTATTTTCTTCAGTATTTTTTTGGGTCTCCTTTAGCAAGCTGTTGACTTGTTTTTTGTGATTTTCTTGCCTCACTCTCATTTCTCTTCCCAGCTTTTCCTCTACTTCTGTTACTTGCTTCTCAAATCCCTTTTGAGCTCTTCCAAGGCCTGGGACAGTTTCATATTTTTTCTTGGAGGCTTTGGATGTAGGAGCTCTGACTTTGTTGTCTTCTTCCGGTTGTATATTTTGATCTTCTTTGTCACCAAAGTAAGATAATATAGTCTGACTCTTTTTGTGCTGCTTGCTCATGATCCTGGCCAATTACTTGAGTTTTAAACTCTTTGTTAAGGTAAGAGTCTGCTTCCAATGTAGAGAATGTACTGTCCCAAGCTTCAGGGGTTTATGTAGCTGTTTTCAGAGATACTTGTAGGGACCTGTAAATTTTCAGTTCTTCCAAGGTGGTATGATAAGGGGCAAGGTGTTTACTCCTTTCCTAGCCTGTGCTGTGGTCTATTAGTGACCACAAGCACTCCTTTCTGTCCTGGAACCGTGAGGAAGGTTTCCTGTCCACAGCCACTACAAGTTCCACCGTGCCAGCACTCCTCCTCACCCCAGGAGCCCCGTCCAGAACTGTGACCCAGATCCAAGCACGGGCAAAGCAAGAGATTCCTGCCTCAGCACCAGCAGAGACATCCCTGCAATACCCCTCTGATCAGCCATTCAATTCCCCTTCAGTCGGTGGGCTGGAAGCTCGGGAAGCAGCTGCCCACACCCCAGGGCCGTGTTCTCAGGGAATGGAGGTGAGACCCTGCCTTCCTCTCTCAGCACCGCAGAAACAGACTTTTCCCACTGACTTTCTAAGTTGCCTTTGGCATTTGTGGATTGAGGAGTCTAGAAACTGCCACAGCTGCCTGCAATTCAGTCCAGGTTACCTGTGGCCTATGCACCCACACCAAACTGAGCTCCTCTCCCAGCCCAGTGTGATACACCTTTCTGATCAATCATCCAGATTGTCTTGGGCTGGAAATTTGTTTCACTCTGTCTTTTTGTGGGTTCTGCAGCCTTAGCATTTATTTAGGGCCTTTTTTATAGGTATTTGGAGGGGTTTCGGGGAAAGCTCAAGCAAGTTGCTGCTTTCACTCTGCCATCTTGGCTCTGCCCCTCTCCAGCCCGTATTTCACCTGATTCCCTTTCATGTACCCAAATTGTGTATTGGCAAATTGAACAATTAGCTGCCTTGACCTCCTCTTGCTTTCTCTGGCTTCTCTGAATTTGTACTGGCCATCCAGCCCCATGGCTGGAACATTTTCCCCTACAGCTCTGCCTAATGAAGTCCTTATATTTTTTCCCTCTTCAAGGCCTAGCTTAGGTATCTCCTAAGAATAACAGTCGCTGGCCTTTATGTAGCACTAAAGATATGCCAAGCCCTTTAGATACATTATGGTGTGCATGTCTTGTAACAGTCCTTGAGGTAAATACCATATGAGGGCTTTCCTCATCTCTCTGATGACAAGGTTCCTTTTCTCCTCAAAACTCACATGACATTTTGTCTAGACGTCATTTGACTTTATCACAGTCTACCTTTTATTGGACTCACATGCTGCTTACTAAACATGTTCATAAGATCATAGGGAAGGGACCTTAGAGGTTATCCAGGACAACCCTGTCACTTTACAGATGAGGAAACCGAGGCCCAGAGAGGCTAAATGATTTGTATGAGGTCACAAAGGTAAGAAACACATAGGGCTTCTGATTCCAAATGCTCTTCTCAGCATACCACCACTGACACAGAGAGATTTGCTGATTGGGGTTTCAGTCATGTCCACACAAAGAAGAATGAACTCCTACTCTTATGTCCCTTTCATGGGCAATGCAAGATGAATCAACTGGTTGGATACGCCCACCAACCCCATCCTCTTTCTCTTCCCCCTACCCAATGCCTCACACACAGTAGGAGCTGAATAGGTTTGCTTGAATGATCAACACACACACACACACACACACACACACACACACACACACACACACACTTATGTTTCCTGACAGTAAAATGAGGAGGTTTGTTGTACTAGATGATCTGTAAAATGCCTTCCGGCTCTAAATTCTATCATCCTATGACTTTCTTCTCAGCATATGGACTCTAAATCCCTAATAAAACAGTTCATTAAAGAAACACCCACAGAATGAACATACCAAATCTTTTCCAACCAGTCCACAAGTATTTATTAAGGAACTACAATGTTCAAGGCACTATATTAGGTTCTGTGGAGCACACAAAGGTGAACACAACCTATTTCCTTTCTTAGAGTAACTTACAGCCTGGTTGGAGAGGCCATGCAGACAGGGAAAGTTAAGTGCCTATAAAAGGGATAGAGGCATCAACTGAGTGACACAATCTATTACTGCTTTGAAGAAAGGGAGAAATTAGGCTGGAATTGAAAGGGAAGATTTTATGAAGAAGATGGTATATAAGCTGGGCTTGGAAGGATGGGTAAGATGCAGATTGGCAGAAAGGAGTGGAGAGGGTATTCCTAGAGGGGACCATAGTGGGATTGGCAAGAGGGTGGGGGTCAGTGTAAGTAAGGGCACAGGAGGAGGAACATGAAAAGGATATAGTTGAGGTACAGTGAATAGACAGTCCTGGATGAAGTCAGGGAGAAGAGAAAGAGGAGTTGTACTGTAGAGTAGTAGGAGATAAATAGATTCATGGAAAAAAGACATATTTGGTTTCTTACATCTACATTAAACATAACTAGAGCCTTTCTGGTTCTAGTTGGCTCAAAGAACTTTGAACCTCAAAAACCCCATGAGCTGTCACTCAGGGGCCTTAAATTTTTCCTCCCCCAATCCCCACCCCATGCCTTCTGCAGAACACCAACTGCCCCATGTTGTTCCATCTCTAATATTCCCCTCCCTGCACCTACGGTTGCTCTCTCCGCCCCTACCTTTGAAGAGGGCTGATGGAGCCCTCCAGGTCTGGCAGCCACTCAGGTCGGCAGGGCTGGCTGCCTTCTACTTCAAAGAGCCTGGCATTCTGGGATTTCCCATCAGTGGGAACCCCAGGAGGCATGGCGAAATGCTGAAGGGGAAACTCCAGCCTGGGAGATGGAGAGAAACAGCTTCTGCAGATAGGGGCTTCCCCACTAGAAGTAGATTCCAGACCAGGCTTCTCAACTCCCATCAGACAGCAAAAGGTTGAACCAACTCTTCCAAGTCCTCTGCCCCAAAAGGCCTAGGAAATGGTGTTGGTCATAATAGTGAGAAAAATAGTAAGGAAGAGTATTTATGTGCTCTAAGATAGAACAAATGAGAAGAAGAGAAATCATCCCAGGGAGGATAGACTGGAATCGTCTATTCTCATCACCTCAATCATGGATCACTTCAAAAACCTCCTAACTGGTCTTTCCACTCTCTTCCAATCACTTCCCTTACCTTCCCCACCATCCTGCACACCTATTGATTAATCTTCCTAAGGTAATGATTCCATCATAGGATCACAGAACCTCAGAGTTAAGACGAATTTCAGGGACCACCTGGGCCAGTACTGTCAAACTCCAATAGAAATTGAAACCTCTAGACCATACAGGATTCTTGCCAGCAGCATGCTGACTTAGAAAACCACAAGTTAACATTATCTATGTTCTATTGTGCTTCCATTTGTTTTGTTAACTATTTCTCAATTGCATTCTAAACTGGTTTGCGGCCCTAATGCTTGACACCTCTGCTCAACAGGATGAACTCCAAATTCCCATCTCTCCAACTTTCTCTCATGCTCTCACTCTTTGCTATATACATCATACTCATTCCAACCTCAAAGTCCACTTTTTCTCTCCTACCTAGACTGTCTTGCTCTCTCTTCTCTTCCATCCTAAATCCAACACACGTTTAAGGATCCAGTACATGTCCCATTTCCTCCCAGAGTGTCTCTACTCAGCCATGTCCACATTGTACTCTTCTTTCTCTGTATACCTATAGCACTTGTGATAGTATGATTTATTTGGGGTACACATTCATTAATTGATTCATACATTTAGGTCTATCATACCTTGGCATAGTAAAAGAGCCACCAGCCAATTCTAACCACTACTTATATCTTTTTACTATACTAAAAGACAAGAATATATATAAAGATATAGATATAAATAGTACATGGTACATTCTATTTATATCAACATCCTAGTCTTTTCCTATTGATATGTTAGCCCAGGTTCATCCATCAGGCAATAATTTATTAATAATCTACCATGTTTTAGGCATTACTGGACATGAAAGAAAAAAAAATGAAGCTCTCTCTACCCTTGAGGAGCTTACTGTTTAAGTGGGGAGACAACTCTCTCCCCTTCCCTGAACTTCCATAGCATTTACAGTATTGGTGTAGGGAGTGTCAAGAGGCCTTGTTTTGGAGCCAGAGGACTTGGGCTCCAATGTTGCTTCTGCCATTTGTTACCCGGGCAATCTTGGATGAATCAATTAACCTAGCTGGGCTTCAGCTTCTTCTTCTATAAAATAAAGGGCTTGTAATTGAGGATGATCTCTTTTCCCGTTCTAAATCTGGGATCCTATAACTATCTTGTGATAACTATGGCCCATCCCTGCCTCCCCAACCATCTATTTCAAATAATTCTCTCTCTGCCTTCTCTTGTCAGCTTGTCTCCTAGCTTCTTTTGCCTGCCCTATGACTTGGAAAAGATAATGAGTATAGAAAACCTAGGTTGTATACTGTTCAGTTTTGTCCCAGAGACCACAATGTCTCAGGCTGGGCCCTTAAAGGAACAGAGTTTTCTTTTCCCCTTTTGCTTGGGTGCCACATAACAAAGATGGCAACTTCAGGTAAAGAAACGGCCCTTTGGGAGTCTGCTCCCAGGCCTGTCCCAGACAGCTGCTTAGTTGGTAGCTGACAGGTGGCATCAGTATGAACTCTCCACATTCAGCACACTAAAGGGAGGGGGGAATTTTATTGAGGAAAAAATGGCTTTCCCATCACCTTTTCTTATGCTTCATATTTTCTTCTTTCGTGTGTGTGTGTGTGTGTGTGTGTGTGTGTGTGTGTGTGTGTGTGTGTGTGTAGAGAGAGAGAGAGAGAGAGAGAAAGAGAAGAGGAGAGGGAGAGGGAGAGGGAGAGGGAGAGAGTATTTTGTTGCTTCCTGTTCAAAGTAATTCACCTACAATGGCGATGATGCAGACACTTCTTTAATCATTGAATAAAGCATGGAATACTTTTTATTTCATAGGACAAACAATGCCAGCATTCAGCTCTTTATAGGAGGAAAAAAGGGAGAGAAGGAGGATGGTTATTTCTCCAGTGACTGACTCTGCAGTGCCGGGGGGATGTGTTGAGGAGATCTTTAAAGACCAACAGTCAGGCACAGTCTCGCCTGACTGCAAGCTAGACAGTGTGGACCTTCCTCAGCCTTAAGGGAGGCAAGAAGAATGAAAGACAGGATGACAGGGGAAGCCACTGGAGAAAACACTGTTAAAGAGGTGACTGGAAAGGAGAAAATGAACAAAAAGAGAAAGAGTAAGAAGTTATAGGCCCCAACACTTGAGGACTTTAAACCTAAGCTAAGTGATGCATTGCAGATAAAGAACAAGACATGGATTTTCAAACAAAACCAATATGTGAATTTGTTAGTAAGTTACAAGGGAAGGCTTCACTTTGAAGGGGGGGAGGGGGAGAGTTATGAAGGATTTGTAAGGAGTAACAGTGATGCAAAAATAAGAAGGAAGGAAGGAAGGAAGGAAGGAAGGAAGGAAGGAAGGAAGGAAGGAAGGAAGGAAGGAAGGTCCTTGAAATATTTTTTTTAAATTTTTAGAAAAGAGCAGAAGTTTAGAAGGAGATGCAAACAAGCAAGGCAGTGCTGCTACTACCATGATCAATTTCACATATACTTCTAATGATATATATTCTTTGTTTATGGAAATGTTCGTGTTTATTGATCTTTGTCAAGTTCCCAATTTTTAAAAGTTTTTGTTTTTGTTCCTAAAATCACAGTTGTGTGCCAAGAGTGTAAGATGCTATTTGGCACCTAGATATCCTGCCCTTCTTTCTATGCTTAGCTTAACTTGCATTTCAATGAGCTGGAGGAGACCTGGACCTCTCTTATTCTGCACATGAAGACACTGAGACCCAGAGAGGGGAAGTGATCTCTGCAGAGTCACACGGATAGCAAATGACAGAGCTGAGACCTAAGCCCCATTTCTGAATCTAAATCAGGACTGTTATCACCATGCCACATTACAAACTTTGTTATGATTAGTCCTTTAATAAACTCTACTTTCCATCCAAAATGGCCTGCTTGCTAATCTAAGATATCATTCCACCTCCCATTTTGGTGCCTTCTCAACAATAAGTTATTTATATCATGCCTTCTATGTGCTAAGTATTTTGTGTGCTAAGTGCTTCACAAATATCTCATTTGATCCTCACATCAACCCTTCAACACAGGTGTTATTATTATCCCCATTTTTACAGTTGAGGAAACTGAGGTAAAGAGGTTAAATGATTTTCCACACAGCTAGTAAGTGTGTGAAGCTGGATTTGAACTCAGGTCTTCTTGACTCCAGGCCCAGTGCTCACAGCTGGCACGTACTCCCTTCCCAACACTAGCTCGGAGAATCCTGAATCTCAACACTGTCAAGATTGGAGACTCTAGACTGAAAGGTCACGGATACAATCATAGAATTTGACCATTGGAGGGACCTCAATGGCTACCTATCTATCTATTGCATATATGTAGTATAACCCATGGTTACTACCTGTGCCACCGTGGGGAAGCTGCTTAACTTCCCATTTCTCATCAGTTACAAGTGAGGTTGAGAGGGCTGGGCTGGATGCCCCCCAGGTGCCTTTCAGCTCTAGAGTTATGAGCCTCTGACTTCCTATCCAAGGCAGTTTATAGGGTCCTGATCCACTTCCACCTACTCCACCTCAGCCAGTGACTGCTCTTACGTGCATGCGTTTTCTCTCTCTCTCTCTCTCTCTCTCTCTCCTCTCTCTCTCTCTCTCTCTCTCTCTCTCTCTCCTCTCTCTCTTTCCATCTCTCCATCTCTCTCTTTTTCTCTCTCCCTCTCTCTCTGTCTCTGACTCTCCCTCTCTCTCTTTCTCTCTCTCTGTCTCTCTCTCTCTGTCTATCTCTGTCTCTCTCTCCCTCTCTCCCTCTCTCCCTCCCTCTCTCTCTCTGTCTCTCCCTCTCTCCCTGTCTGTCTCTCTCTCTCTCTGTCTCTCTCTCCCTCTACCTCCCTCCCTCTGTCCCTCTCTGTCTCTGTCTCTCTCTCTCTGTGTCTCTCTCTCCCTCTACCTCCCTTCCCTCCCTCTCTCCCTCTCTCCTTCTCTCCTTCCCTCTCTCCCTCTCTCTGTCTCTCTCACTCTCCCTCTCCCTCTCTCCCTCTCTCTGTGTCTCTGTCTCTCTCTCTGTCTCTCTCTCTCTCTCTGTCTCTCTCTCTCTCTGTCTCTCTCTCCCTTTGTGTCTCTCTGTCTCTGTCTCTCTCTGTTGCTTTGTCTCTCTCTGTCTCTGGAAATTACCTTCTATTTACTTGTCTGTGTACAAGGCAAATCTGCCAGTAAGAAGGTAAGCCTTCTGAGGGCAAAGACCATTTCATTTTTGCTTTGGATGCCCTGTGCCTAGACCAGTCAGCAATCTGCAAAATAAAGCCTTCTCTTCCCTCATCAGACTCTAAGTCACCTCTTGCCTCTAAGCTGCAACAGTCCTTAGTGTCTACATCCTCTACTTGGTACCTAAGATAATGCTGTTTTGTGCTGCTAGGCAACTAAGTAATGCAACAGATGGAGCACCAGAACTAGAGTCCATAGATCTGAGTCCAAATCAGGCCACTAGCCAGATGACCTTGGGCAAGTCACTTGAGCCCTGTTTGCCTCAGTTTCCTTATCTATAAAACGGGGATCATAAAAGCACCTATCTCCCAGGGTTATTGTGAGGATCAGATGAGATAATAATTATAAAGCACTTAGCATAATGCCTGGCACATAGTAGGTACTATATAAAGTTAGCTATTATTATTATTAGCATGTCACTCAACTTCTTTGCCTCAGTTTCCTCTTCTGTTAAGTGTGGATAATACTAGCACCTACCTCCCATGGTTGTCATGAAGATAAATTGTGATATTTGTCGAGCACTCTGAAAACCTTAAATCATTGCATAAATGTGAGCTATTCTTATGATCGTTCTCACCTTATTGCCTACAGCAGTACAATTTCTCTGTCATCAAGCATCCAACTGTCCCCACCAGATGATGAGTTCATGTATGTAGCAGAGGAAATGATTATCCATCAGCATGGCCTTGAGGTCTGGAACTGGATTTCAAAGCCCAAGTCAACTACCACTCTAATCAACAGTCATATTTGACTAAAGCTCAAAACTGAAACCTTTCTAGAATAGTCTATATTTGGCCTACAAAGAACTTCACATGCTTTCCTCTGGTCTACAAGAACTACTCCCATATTGATTTCTCCATCCAATAGCACTCATTAGGGCCTTCTAGATGCTTGGCTGATGGCCTCAGCATACTTACGGGATCAGCTCATACTCTGGGAATAGAAATTGCTGTCTTTTTTTTTTCCTCCTCTCACTCTCTCCTTCTGTCAGAGAAAGTTGGAGCACAGCATTAGAAATTGAGCTCTGTGCTGTATTCCATGTAACTGCTCATACTTGCCTATTTGTCCATAAGTAAGAATGGAGGACGTCAGAACTACACTTCTAAATTCACCACTGACTTTTTTTTTCTTTTAACCCTCTACACCTAAGTTTCAGGCATAACTTGTGAGAAGAGGAGGGAACCCTCTTTCTTCATGTCATTCCTCTCACTTGGAAAGTGATTACTACCCACTCTTGAAGGCCTTCTTCAAGGCCTTCCCCCTCTGGGAGGATTGCTCTGACCATTTTAAGCCCACTGTTACCTTCCTTTGCCCTCTGAAATCCTAATGTATCTGTCTGTACAATTCCACTGGCTATCATCACACGATGACCAGTAATATTATTTATCTTCTCATGTGCTTATGTTGCTTCTCCAGCTAAAATGCAAACTACTATGTGTTTATATCCTACATCGTTCCTAGACATTCTAGTGCAGAGTAGCCATCTTGCCTGTGCTGAGGACATAACACTGCCTGTAAACCTGACTCCAAATTTCTGAAGTGAAAAAGCTAAGGCTATAGTCCCAATAGAGCAAAGTCCCTTCTTGGGAGGCTAAATCCCATTAAGGCCAGAATAGGTCACCCTCTCCCTCTCCCAACCCCTCAGGGTAGGGCTGCCGGGAAAGTCCTAAGTCACCCATTAAAAGGCAGCAAGCACTCAACAGAATGCTTCTGTCTGCACAACTCATCCTCCTGGGAAGGATCCCAGTTGTTGTTTCTGACCTCAGTCTGCTCTTGCCTCACCACCCTCTCAGGTTCTCCTGGCCTGGCCTGACTTCCTGAACAGAAATCTATTCTTCCTCACATTGTGTTGGCCACCTTCTTTTACCTCCCCACTTTGCTTTCTCTTTCAAGGAATATCACCCTCCATATCCACCTGGACCCTGACTAGGCCCCAGACCTGTCATTATCCCAACCTAGACTCAGAATATTCCAGTATCAATTTGACCAAGCAGCTACACAGCCTCAATCCGCTACTGCTCAGCTGTCCCCAGTAAGAAGAGCAACCCTCCAACCCAGACTAGGTGGACCATTCAGTACATCTGTCTACCTGAAAAGCCTCTTACTGCTATGAAAATATGGTCACCAAAATATTCTCCAAACTGCAATTAGAGAAGTAAGATAATTAGATTTTCTGATAATTCTGAAAAAGCAGATAGGTGGCACAGTGAATAGTTCACTGGGCCTGGAGTCAGGAAGACCCGAGTTCAAATCTGGCCTCAGACATTTACTAGCTATGTGACTTTGGGCAAGTCATTTAAGTCTATTTGCCTCAGTTTCCTCATTTTTAAAATAAGTTAGAGAAGGAAATAGCAAACCACTCCAGTATCCTTGCCAAGAAAACCCCAAATGGGGTCACAAAGACTCAGACATGACTGAACTGATCAGACAACAACAAAAGTCCTAGATTTGATAAGCTCACCCAGACTACAAAGAAATCTAGAATGAGGCCATCTTGCTCTGGGTACCCTCTCCTTCACCCCCCTCCCACTTTTCAGCTTCTTTTTATATGCTATCTTCTTCCATTAGATTATGACCTTCTTGAGGGCAGGCACTTAACAAATGTTAATTGACTGATTTCCTATATCCAGAGTATTATACTAGACCCACGGAAAGATAAAATGTAGAGAAAACACAGCTCCTGATATTACAGAGTTTGAGGTCTAGTAGGAAGGATATGGCATAGAGGAACACAAGATTTGTGGGCTGAAATGAGCCTTGGGGATGATCTAGTCTAACCTCTTCACTTTCCAGAAGAAGTTACTAAAGCCAGAGAGATTTGCTCAAGGTCACGAGGACAGTCAGAAGAGAGGTGACTGGAGCCTAGGCCTGTGGACTCACACTCAGTGCTCTTGCCACCACACTGCTTTGTGGCTATTATCGGATTCAACAATGCATGATGGGTCACAAGAGAAGTGTCTACAAAAGGATAAAGGGAGAAGAGGCCATTACCAACGGGAATCAGGGAAAGCTTGATGGAAGAAGGAGCATTGGAACTGGATTCAAAAGTATATGCAGAACTTCACTAGGCAAAGGTAAGAGGAAGAGATTCCGACTCTGTGGACCAGTGTGACCAAAGCCCAGAAGAGTACAAGGGAAAGCAAGTGCCCAATTGTGCAAGGACACAGAGCATGTAGAGGACCAGATAGATGATGGGGTCTGCCAAGCCTTCTCTGCTGACCAGAGGGCTACTCAGCTACACCATCACCCACCTCAGCCCCTACACAGCAATCTCTAAGAAGGAGCAGGCAGACTGAGCAAGGCTCTATAGTCTTGACCCCTCTGATCCAGTGATACTGGTCTCCTATCTGTTCCTTGAACAAGATATTCCATTGCCTGACTCCAGGCATTCTCTCTCACTGTCCTCCATGCCTGGAATACTCTTCCTCCTCCACACTGGCTACTGATCTCCTTGGCTTCCTTTAAGTCCCAACTAAAAGCCCACTTTCTGCAGGAAGCCTTCCCCAACCTCTCTTAATTACTTTCCCTCTGTCAGTTATTTCCTAATTATCCTGTATATAGCTTACTTTTTATACATTTGTTTGCATGTTGTCTCCCCTTTTAGAGTGTAAGTTCCTTGCGGGCAGAGACTATCTTTTGCCTCTCTTTGTGTCCTTAGCACAGTGCCTGGCACACAGTAGGCATGTAATAAATGTTTGTTGATTGATAATTGACTGGTTGACCCTTGCTCAGCAAAAATACCCCTTTGAGTCTGTGAGCATTATTATATTCATCTGCTACTCACCACTGCCCTGATGGCTAACAAACTCCCACCACCCGTTTCTCTTCCTGTCTCTGAATTAATATTCACCTAACAGCAAATCATCCCAAATCCCCACCTTCCATCTTCTTAACTCCATCCTTCTCAGCTCTACCCCATCCACGTCCCAGTCCAATTCTATTCACCTCTTGCAGCTTGCCCTGTGGAATTCCCATAGTACAGAGACTTCTCTTCCTCCTGAGCCTCTTTCTCTCACATTTCTTTCAGCTGCTTCCCCTTGCTAAGGTCTGGTTCCCTCTAGGTGACACTGCATTTCTGGCCATCCTCTCCAGTACTGGCTCTACCTTCATTAACACCCTGCCACACTGATTCTGAAGTGGGGGTTGGAGAAATAATCTGCCTCAGAGCAGAGGACTCATACGACTAGGTCTATTAGAGCTAGCTGAGCATAATGAGTCTTCCCGATTCCAGGCCTGGCACACTATCTACTGAGCTACCTATCTGCCCCATCTTATAAGCAGCAAGTCTGAAGTACCCCTAACATCTCCTGAAGCTCTTATTACTGACATCTCATTCCCCCATGACCCCATCATTACCAACTTTTAACAATGAAATATACAACTAAAAAAATCATTTATTGTGTCTATGTTCCTGACACTATGCCAACTGTTGGGGGTACAAAGACAAGAGCAAAGTAGTCCTACCTTCCTGCCATTGCCTTGCATATAAAAAACATATGTAAAGCACACACAAAGTAATTTCAGAGGTGGGGGGCAATCAGTACTATTGGGGGTATCAGGAAGGGCCTTCTTGAGGAGATGACATGAGATTAACCTTTAAGAGAGTGAGAGATTGCAAAGAGGCAGAAGTGTGCGTAGTGAGCAATCCAGGCATGGGGGATATCCCATAGTGCAGAGGGCACAGCAGGCTATTCTCATATACAAAAAATATTAAGTAGGTCAATTGGTTAGAACACAATGTGTAAGGGCAATAATATGAAATTAGTCTGGAAGTCACCTGCTAAAAGGTAGGAAACAGAAAGACACCATTGACATAGTCTGCTCTTCTGCTAGAGATGCCAAATGTGGAGAAATAGGGGAAAGCACTGGCTTAGAGTCTGATGACCTGTGTACAAACCCCAGCTCCTTCACATCTTAGCTATATGGCTTTTCTCATCTGTAAAGTGAGGATTATAGTACTTGTACTCAAGTCACGAGGTTGTTGTGAAGATACAGGAATATTTTTTAAAATGAGAAGGCAACTCGGGCAGGTCCTTTCCACAGGTATGAGTAAAAGGAGAGTTCTTCATCAAACAAGGTGGTCACAAAAGATGAGATAGATCACTTTGATTAAACAAACTGAAAAAGTATTGCACTAATGAACTGAGTGTAACTAGGATAAAAGTGGATATTACCCACTAGGGAAAAAAAAAACTTTACAACAAATATCTCTGATAAGAGTGAATTCCAAGATACATAGCAAACTAATAAAAATATATAACACTAAGAATCATTCCCAGATAGATAAGAGGACAAAGGATAAGAACAAATAGTTCTCAAAAGAGGAATGGCAAACTGTTAACAATGATAAGGGATGGGGCATGACGGCACATGTCTCCCACCTATAGGGGAGACTAAGGCGACCAGATCTTTTGAGCTTGGGAATTCAGAGCCACAATGGGTTATGTCAATCAGGGATCCTCACTCAGTACTGGATCAGTATGGTGAGCACTTGGAGCAGGATAGCCACCAGGTTCCCTAAGGAAGAGGTAAATTGGCCCAAGTTGGAAACAGAACAGGTCAAGATTGCTGTGCTGATGGGACCATGAATAACTCCTGAACTTCCAACCTGGGAAAGATGAGAAGACCTAGTCTTGACCACAAAAAAAGAAAAGAAGCAAAGAAATATACATATATATGTATACATATGTATTTGTACACGAGCATGTGAACACATGAAAAATTGCTCCAAAGCATAACAAAAGAAATGCAAGAAACCCAACTCTGACATTTTATTTCAGACCCCCAAAATTGGGAAGGATAACAAAAAATGGTGAATAATCAAATGGACTGCATTATTGGAATTGGTACAACTATTCAGGAAAGCAATTTGGAATTACGCTGTGAAAGTGACTAGATATCTAACCAGAGATTCCACTGCTAAGCATATAATCCAAGGAGGTCTAATACAGAAAGGTCCCACATACACTAAAGTAGTTGTAGTGGTACTTTTTTATTGTAGCAAGGAACTAGAAACAAAATAGAAGCCTGATTCTGATAAGGAAATGGCAAAATAAATGGTAGTACATACATGTAATGAGATTTTCTTGTTCAATAAGAAATTATGGCTATAAAGCATTCAGAAACATGGGAAGACTTACATGAACTGATTCAAAGTGAAGTAAGCAGAACTAGGAAAACAATGTAGCTAATGACTACAATATATAAACAAAGAGAACAAAATGAACAACAACTGAATACTGTAGAAATGATAATGGCCACACAGGTGCCCGAGAAGAGAAGAGAAAATGTCCCCTTCTCTTCTTACTGCAAAGATGGTAGACGCTGGCTATGGAACAGAACACGTGCTGACAGATTGGTTGAAACATTGGTTAGTTTTAATGAATTCCTTTTTTCTCTTTCTCTTTTTTTTTAAGAATTTTGTGTCACAACAGATGACTCAGCAAGAAAGGAAGATTGCAGGAATATATTTAAGAAGAAAGTTAGATAAAAAGGAAAAAATAAAGATGAGGAATGGACCCATGATTTCATTGGTATAGGGAACTCTCAAATGAGGAAAACTCTTCCTCCCAATGCAGGTCAGCACCTTCCCTTCAATGTAAGATCTTAGAGAGTTGTCTAGGGGACTGAGATATTAAGTGACTTTCTCAGGGTCATACAACCAGCATGTGTCTCCCCAGGTCTTCTTGGCTCCAAGGATAGCTCTTTGTCTACTGTGCCGTGATGCTTCAAGAGCAAAAGATACCAATCAAATTTAAAATTTAAACCAACCTGTGCATAAAGCACCACATAAAAGTGAATAGCTATTATTGTGTCTCCCAGCTTCATTCTGCTTTGTCACCTCATTCAAATCTGGCTCATTGGCCCTATATCTCTATCTCTTCCTGGAAGCCCATCATTTATTCTACATGTAACTTCCCTTCTCATACCTGACTTGCCTGCTCTACTTAGAGCTACATTTGGATAAAGAATTACAATTCTAGTTCCAGTTCTGCCCCCAGTTACTGACCATCAATAAAATGAGAAGAGTGGACAAAATGACCTCAAAGATCTCTTTTGGCTCTAATGTTTCATGATTAATTTTTAAAGACCATCTGTATTTTCTTGTCAGTCCCTGGCCAGTCCTTACCCAGACCTTGACTCTGATTTCCTAGTATTATCCTCAATATTTCTTACTAAGCATCAGGTCAGCCTTGCTCTAAGGGTGCATGCACACTGGCCTCAAAGTTCTCTCATGTTTCCACAAATCCATTACCAAAACCTGCCAACCTGATCTCCCCCATGTCTCACCCTAGCAATAATGTTCCTGGGAGTCCCCCTGATTAATTCCTGCTGACATTAACCAACCATAGAAGCTGATGATGAGAATTTCAGATTCAGTGAGATTTTGACAGGGGAGGGTCTTATGCAGAGAGAATCTTCTGGTACCTTCTAGGCAGTCCCTTTATCTACCTATCTGAGACTCATTCCATTTGCCAGGTTCTATTATAAAGTAACATCTGTCTTCAAAAACACTATGAGGAAAGTGCTTCTCTTGTCGAATCATACTCATTAATGAGAATATTTAAAGTAACAGTAAATTCCACCCATCACAATCATGCCAGAAAGTCATATCAGTCTCCAGGTGGAGGATGGGCCATTTCTCCAACACTTCTAGGACAAACTTATCCCTGGGCTTCATTCAATCAAATTGAAGATGTCCAGTATATTAATTCTCCCAAACAAAAGCTAAAGGACAAAGGCCTGAAGCCACTGTGGGGGCCCTGCCCCCAAAGAGGTTGAAAGTACAGTTTTAGCTAATAACCAGGGAAACCTATTAGACTGGAAATGAGAATTAACAGAAAATAAATCAAGTGCTAATTATGATCTGCTCAGGAGAGCCAGAGGAGAGAAACATCCCCTGGAATGTTCCAGGGCATTTCCTGGCAGGGCGCATTGTCTGCTGTTGGAAGTATTCAATCATGACTTCAGTTCTTCATCCGTTCTTCCTTCATGGCATTATTACAATAATTATAAATAGGGGGCTTTGGGTTTCCTTGAAATATAAATGATAGTATCCCATCTAATTACTGAATGCAAATACAATTCAGCTATGTACTAAAGACTGTTAATACTCTAAGGGTGGAAAAATTCTGCAGTTCCTTATCAATCCTGATTACATTGGCTTAATTGAAGCCGAGCATCTGGGTAATAAGACAAATCATTGGTGATAACAGATAATCTGGGTAATTATCTGTAAATCATAGAATGTTAAAGATGGAGGAGATACTAGGAAGTAGCATCACAAATAGAGGTAGAAGACTTGGATTCAGGAAGACTGGAGGGGAGGGAAACAAGCATTTATATAGCACGTATTATGTGCCTAGCTCTGTGCTAAGCACCTTACCAACATGATCTCATTTGATTCTCACAACAATCCTGTGAGGTGGGTGTTTTCATCCCCATTTTAGATATGGGGAAACTGAGGCAGAGAGAAGGAAAGTGACTTGTCTGGGGTCACAGGACTAGTAAGTGTCTAAGACCAGATTTGAGCCCATGCTTCCTGACTCCCAGCCCAGAGCTCTATCCACTGTGCCACTTAGCTGCCTGGAATTCAAATCCCTTCTCAGACACTTAATAGCTGCGTAACCCTGGGAAAAATCAATTAACCTCTCTCAGCCTCAGTTTTCTCATCAGTAAAATGGGGGTAATAACAGCACTAATCCCCAAAGGGTTGTTGTGATATATCATATGAGATATATAGATATGTAAATCTCTTTACAAACCTTTAATGACTATTTAAATATTCACTTTATTTTATTGATTTAAAAGATATGGAAGTCCCAGAGATAAAGTGACTTGCCCAATACCACTAGAGCTATACAGTGGCAGAGGTAGGATTCAGACCAAGGGGTTTAGACTCCCACTTCAGGGCTCTTTCCACTGTACCACATTGAATGTCCCTGGGAACCAAGGAAGGCTTTATAGAAAGATGGCACCTAGGCCTTGAAAGATTTAAAAAAGAAGGAGAGGGGTATTCTTCTGCTGAGGGATAGTATGAACCAAGAAAGGCTGGGAGGTGGGGACAGGGGGAGGAAAAGAGTGTTAAAGTATGGGGAACAGTAAGCAGGATGGACTGAGTGGAGTATTGTCACCCTGCTGGAAGTACTAGAAGATAAGGCTGGCAGGGTAGGTGGGGGCCAGATTGTGGAGGGCCGTGGATTCCAGTCTGAAAAGTTTAAGTTTTACTGAGTCTACAAGTCCTCAGGAGCTACAAAGGCTTTTTCAAACCAGAGCATTAGGGAAAGGTATATAAGAAGGAATAAAGCCTGAGGAGACTAGAGGCCTCCAGTTAGGAGGCAAGTAAATGATGACCTAAACTGGGGTGACAGAAGTGAAAATGAAAAGGATCAGGTGCCCATAGAAGAGATGGTGGAGGTCAAGGTTGCCCCTGTCAGACTCAGTTGGCCGGTTAGGCAGGGTGTGGGAGCAGAAAGAGCTGAGGCTTCAAGTCTGAAGAATCAAGATAAGAGGCAGCTAAGTGGATAGAGTGCTGGGCCTGGAGTCAGAAAGACCTGAGTTCAAATCTGGCCTTAGACATTCACTAGCTGTGTGACCCTGAGCAAGTCACTTAACCCTGTTTGCCTCAGTTTCCTCATCTGTAAAATGAGCTGGAGAAGGAAATGACAAACCACTCTAATATCTTTGCCAAGAAAAACCCCAATCAAGAGGGTCACAGAGAGTCTGAACAACAACAGTCAACCAACGTAAGAAGCTTAGATGCGAAGATACTAATATGTAAAAACTCAACTAGGAGAGAATTGACAAAAACTCACATGTATGTAGTTAATGCTTTAAAGCCCACGATGTTTTCCTCAACTTACCTCAACTGTGATTCTTCTAAAAAAGAGATCCACATTCTCCTCAGCTCATCACATTCATCAGGCGTTTTTTTTTCTTCCTAGATAAAAAGCAAAACGTGCAAACGCTTTATTTCACCAGGCTAATCATCAGAGCAACGGTCAATGTGTGTTCTGCCAATATGGAGTGGAAGCTCACTCTTACACAAGATTTTATAGTTTATTTATAAATAAAAGTGTTTCTCTCACAACCCAGGGAGGTGGGCTTTATTTCCTATTTTATAGATGAGGAAACCGAAGCTCAGAGGAGTTAAGTGACTTACTCGAGATCCCACAGCCAATAAATGGAGGGCCTAGGATTTGAAGCCAGGTCCCAACTCTGACATTTACTACACACCACCTTGGGCAAGTCACTTAACTTGGAAGTTGGATCAAATGGTCTTCGATGTCCTTTCCATCTCTAAGATGTCATCTGTGTTATTCTCACTCCAAGTCCTCTGGTCTTTCTGTTACATCCCCCCCCCCGCCTCTTCAGAAACAACGAGCTATCTGGGTTCCTCCCTATTCTAGAACACTCTTGTGAGCTTACTCAATGCCCTCTGACCTGGCCACAGTCAACTTCTTGTGACCTACGAATAGAGATACATCCCTTACAACATCCCTAAGTAAATCACTGAACAAACATCAAGGTTACTACTCTCTTCTAAATTCAAGAAACCTTAGATGCACAGTCAGGATTCAGTTTTAAATAGTTTCTGGGTAGTAACAATAACAACAACAACAGCAACAATAACAATAATAATAATGGATGACATTTTATAGGAATTCAAGCATTTTGCATATATTATATCTTCTGGTCCTCAAAACAAGCCTGAGAGGTAGGTCCTATAGGTATTATTATCCCTATTTTATGATAGGATGAGGAAATATAGATATAGATATAGATATAAAATGATATAGATGAGGAAATTGAGGCTGAGACAGATAAAAAAAATTAGTGGGGTTAGGATTTGGACCTAGGCCTTCCCAAAGACTAGTCCAGCACTCTATTAACTCCACCATAATTCCCTATAATGCTTTCATTTCCCTCCTGCTCCCTGTTGTTGGTTCCACCGGTTATTGTACATGCTCCTCCCTGAGTCTAGACCATAACCTCCTTGTTAAAAAGAAAATTAGTTCAAAAGAAAAGTTCCTTCCTTTCAAGAAGGAAGGGAAAAAAACCTAATGGAGGCCTTCTCCCTGATGTAACTGGGGAGCACCGCAACAGCATCTGAAGAGGAAAGATGGAAAGTGGTCAGCTGTCTGCAGCCTTTTGGATTGGGAAGGAACCACTGTGGCTTTGACTCTTTAGTATGGATGCCCTGTGAATTCAAAGTTTGGCTGGGACTTACATTCAGATATTTCCCCCAGTGATTTGTGTTCATCCTAACAAACCAGCATTGAAACCCCCACCACACAACAGCCCTGTGTTGTTGAAGATCACAGGTCGGTCACCTTTGAGGTCATCCATTCCAAGACCTTCATTTTACAGATGAGGAAACCTAAGCCCAGAGAGGTTAAATGACTTCCTCAGAGTCCTCCGGACAAGTAAGGAGGAGAACTGGTATCTGAACCCAAGTTCTTTGGCTACTGAATCATGCAGCTTCCAAGAAAACACACACATCCCAGGAACATCCCACTCCTGAAGAGCTTACACCCACAGCTTCAGGCGCACTCCTGAAGCAACTGCTGTTCTTCCTGTGATCAAAGGAAGCACACAGGGAGGTCAGAAAGGACCGCAAAAGAGGTCAGAAGAGGGGAGGCAAGTGAGAACCTCCTCTGATATCGCCAAAGCCCAGTTCCCATCAGTCAGATTTCACTGAGAAATCTCACACTCTGGGCCCCACAAAAGTAAGGCAAGATGAAGAGACCCCAAAGGAAAGGAAAGCACTGAGGCCATATCAGCGATAATTGTACCTGAAAAACATGATCGGTTTCAACTTCCCAAGTATAAAATGCACAGTTTGGCTGCCTTTGCTCATTTATTATTAATGATAATGACAATAATAACTTCTAAGGGGCTTTTCATCTTCAAACCACTTTACAAATACAGACTATTTAATTTGAGTTTCATATTCGCCTTTCCTTCCATCCAAATTAATTTCACCTCAGCACAGACTCAGGTCACAGAGACAAGCGCCTCTATCTCGTCCTTGAAGATCCTCTCAAGCAAACACGCAGATGGACTGCATTGTCGTCAGGACTTTCACTGCAGTCGGTTGTGCTTTGGACGCTTGATAGAATTCGCTGGTAAGTCCATCCAGCCCTAGGTTCTTTATGTTTTCTTGTTCTTCCTTTATGGATCCAATTCCTTTTCCAAAGATCTAGATCAACTCCAAAGAAGCTATTTTCTTATAAGGGAGGAGAGGGGAAAAAGAAGGAAAGGGATGTGGGAAAACTAGACTCTTTAGTTTCTTTAAAAAAATAAATGAATTACTCACCTGCACAAAGAGTAAGGAACAAGTCACAAAGGTGGTCATTTCCCTACGAGAGCCCGTGAAGTCTATTCACACAGCTCAACAATCAATCTGTTTCTACAACAGCTCCCATATCCATGATCACGGTCATTTGTTGGTCAGCCCTCATCTGAATTTATCTCTTTCTCACCTATCCCCTCTTGACCAAACCACATCCCGACGGATGGATGCTCGCAGTCCCTTTGTGAGCTTAAACATTCTCTTTCTGATATTGATTTCCTCAACGCCTTCCCTCACCACCACCTGAAATTAGTTGAGCCTACCTGCTTACTGAATAAATCAACAATCAGGTTCACAGAATTGCAGAACCACAGAGCAGCTAGTCCAATTCTCCATTTCACAAAGGAGGAAACTGAGGCCCAGAGACATTATATGACTCCCTTCATGGAGTATAAAAAAAAAATGACTTACCTAAAGCACTGCCAAATTAACCTCTATCAATGCAATCAATTAGTATTTATTGAGTGCCTAATATATTCAAGGCATCAGACTAAGTACCGTTGGGGATATAAAATGTGACATAGTAGCTGGAGTTCTGAGAGGCAACTGGTTTAATCAAAAAGCATTTATTGAGCATCTACTGTGTGCCAGGCAGTGTACTAAGTAATGAAGATACCAAATCAAAAATAAAACAATACATGCTCCTGAGGAGCTTAAAGTATAGTACAGGGAACAGAAGTTAGATGTGGAGCCATAGGAGCTACCTACCCAGTAGGAGACATGGCAGGGTTCATGTTCTTTGTGCAGTATGATCCCTTCACCTCTACCAAAGGACAACAGGAGAAGGCATTTTATCCAACAGAGAGCAGTTGGAGAGTTGAGCAGTTTCAGGCAGGAAGGATATTAAAGGACCAGCTCCTGTGGCAGTAGAGAAAAGAGTTATCAGTTCAAAAGACAACTAGCCCTGGAAGTGGAGAGTAGAACTATGTATAGGAGTAGACCCAAGAAGCCTGGCTATACCTAGGAGTGAGAACACCACAAGAAAGGATTTTGGGACCTGTAGTACCAGAGGCATGAGTTGTCTTGTCCATGTTTTCCTCATACGTATGCTTCACTACTACCGTAATCTAAGTTTGTGCTAACTCTCTTCATAGGTACTGTATCTGTGGGAGAGTGAACCCCAGGTATATGGAAGAATATTTTATAGCATTTGCTAAGGCGTTTAAGGCATTTACCTATAAAATATTCTAGGTCCTCTTCTCACTATACTACCTTAGCAAATGCCTTTGCTTCAAGGTAATTGTGTCTCCTGTATTGGCTGACTAAACTCCTAATTACTATTAAAGGCAAGCTCACCTTACCTTATAGGCTTGCGAGTTACGGTTTCAGGAGTGCAGACCCATAACAGTTGCCCTTTGCATCTGAAAGCAGTCAGTTCCACTAGGGATCCAATCTATAAACCCATGAAAAGAAAATTAACAGTATGAGGCAGTGCCCAGTCAGTGGAATAGGCAGTAACTACTGCAGCAGTTTATAGGACAGAGAAAGCTTCGTAGGCTAGAGTGGTCATTGGATTTGAACTGAGCACTGAAGTGTAGGAAGGATTCAGAAGAGCAAAGAAGAGGAATTGCTAAGTGTTAGGAATGAAATGATGGGAGCGAAGTCTGGAGGGGGTCAGGGAGAGGCAGAAATACCCCCTTGTGTGTGCTACTCCTTTCTTTCCTTGCCCCCCTCCCTCCCATCCTTTAACAAGAACAACACTGAGATTAAACTTTTCTTGCCCTCTATCGCAGATTTTTGCGACCAGAAGTATTCACCCAGAGGGGCTATAACATTCACCTCAGTAAAAATCAAAGTTGTTAGCAGATGAATTTCCTTAGAACTGTTCATTTCAGTTGTGCAAAGTCCTAAAAAAAATTGTTTTGATGGATATCATACCAACATATGGTGTTTCCAGAAAGCTTTAAGACATTTGCTTTACTTTGATAATTTTTTCCTTCTAATTTGGATAGCAGGGTAAATCAGAGCCCTTTTTATAAGCACAAACCTTATTATTTTTTACAGAGAAAGGGGAAGAAATTTGGACTCCATTCCTGCCTGTAGGTAAAATCTGCTCTGGAAAACAAAAACAATTCATCACTTTCTAGAAGTATATTTTGCAAGTGGTAGGGCCTATTTAATAAGCAGGTGCTTCTTTAATATTTGTTGAATATAATTATTGAATTGAAAGAGAGCTCCTAGCAGAAGAGGAGGAATGTCATTTGGAGGTAACCTTGAAGGAATGGTGAGAAGCCACAGACTAGGTATGACAAGATCAACTGTTCTATAAATTGTAATCTCCCTGACGGCAGGGTCTTTGCTATCTAAATGTTATCTCTCTCCATTAGCAAGTACTTAGATGACAATTTTGGTTTGTAAGGCAGTTTATACATGTTATCTTAACTGATCATCACAACAATTCAGTGAGATAGATGCTATCATTATCCCCATTTTACAGCTAAGGCTAAAACAGATTAGGTGACTTTCACAGGGCAAAACATCTAAGGCAAGATTTGAACTCAGGTCTTTCTAATTCTAAGGGTAACATTCTATCCACTGGACCAACTAGCTGCCCGCAGATAGCACCTAAGAAATACTTGCTGTTGCTACTTGGTCAGATAAAATTACAATTTCCTAAGGATCTTGGTTCCCTGCCTCCATCCCAACCTGCATCAGAACTTAACCCACAGCCACAGTGTTCTCACTCCCAAGCTGACTGCAATCCCTTCCCATTTTCTATCTGTGGCCCCAGAGCCACTCACATCCTTGACCCCAGTTCTCTTCCCAGGAAATAATATTAAAAATCCTAAATTAAACAACGTATACCTCTGAACAAGCTACACATCAGTAATTATTAGTTTATTGACTAAATATTTTGGACTCCTTGAATTCCTAAAATTCTTCACTGTCCCTGACTTCTGGTAATTATTTACTCCTTGATCTATCCATATCTTAACCACCCTGTCTGGACTCTTCTCCAAGAGCCAATTCCTGACCACTAATCACTGTGTGCTTTGTTTCTTTACCTATTCCTGCTCTCATACCCCAGTACTTCCTAATCTTTACCTAGATGTCCTAGAGCCTACTTCTCCAGGTCTTCAATCCCACTTGTCATAATGCTGTGCATTCCTAGTATGATAGATCACTTGGGATCATACGGCCACTGAAAAGGCAGGTTCTGAACCCAGGTCTTGTGTGAATTAATGATCTAAGCTACAGATTAACAGACCCCCTGCATCAAAATAGTAACTCAAAAGGCTCCAGAAAGCCGAATAAAGGGGGGTTGGGTCTAGGAATCCAGGCATTTCTGCAGAATGTTCTTGTAGATGAATGCTGCCTGCTATTTGATTCAGCTCTGATTCTCTATTTCATTCCCCAGAGTAACTGTTCTAAACTTTTTTCTTCTCATTCTCAGCTGCACCCCAAATCCCCCCAGTTTGAAGAGACTGTCTCCTACTTCACTAAAAGGACTCAGACGACCTGTCAAGGCAGCTAGTGGTTCAGTGGATAGTGTTGACTGTGGAGTGAAGAAGACCTGAGTGCAAGTGCAAATCCTGCCTCAGGCACTTACTAGCTATGCAACGCTGGGCAAATCATTTGACTTCTCTCATACTCGGTTTTCTAATCTGTAAAATGGGTGGTTGGAACTCAATGTTCTCCAAAGTTCCTTCCAGTTGTAATTCTATGATCCTACGACGTGAGCCCCCTCGGCCTTGCTCCTCACAAAATCTGAGAGCTGGAAGAGGCCTCAGAGGCCATCTAGCCAAACCTGTACTCAAAAAAGAATCTCTTGTATTATCTGTCTGACAACTGAGTGCCTAGCTTTTGCTTAAACACTTCCAACGAAGAAGAACAATTTAAAACAATTAATACCTATGCAATACCAGTTTTAAAGTACACTTCCAGAACTGTAAAATGCATTACCCCATACAATATTAACATAGCAAAAGGCCCATTGCCCTAAGGCAGCTACAAAAAGAGTAACTTTGTCACCAAAAGAAGACAGATAAATATCCTGACAGTACATAATAAATAGTTCAAAAATTTTAGAAAAATTAGACATCACTTCACTGAATAATAATATAGGGTGGTGGCAGATACACACCATTGTATTTGCAAAATGTAACTGAATCTGGTTTACTTCTGGATGGAGCCTATAAAATGTCCAAGATGGAAGAGTAGAATCAAAAGGACATCCATGAGAGACACATGCATGAATGCAGCCATTAATATGTTGAGAAAGACGCAGCAAGAAAAATGTTGGAGGTAAGTGGATTTATTTATGAAAACTGAGGTTTATCGTGGCCATTTGGGATACTGCCATTGCAACCAGAAATTAAAGAAAGATTATCCTTAAGGAGCATAGTTTTGGTGACAATGTAGATGAATCAAGGAAACAGTAGAAATCATGCAACATGTCACAGCAAGCTGCAAAATTTTGCCACCTACTGAATGTCTATTAAGATATAAACTGATGGCTAGAATTATACATTTATAAAGTACTTTACAGTTTCCAAAATGGTTTTCCTGTGAGGTAGGAAACATGATTAATCCAAATATTAATTTTATTCATCCCATTACACTGGTGAAGAAACTGAGGCTCAGAGAACTTGTAACTTGCTAGTAAGCTCACATGGTCCAGTTCTTTGTCAAGGCTTCTTGACTTCCAGTCTTGTGCACCCCATAATCTCTTAGCCATTTCAGTTCAATCCAACAAGCATTTATTAAGTGCCTACTATGTACCACGTACTGTATGAAGTGCACAAAAACAAAATCACTCCTCCTCTCAAAAAATCTCATATTATACTGGGAAAACCCAGATCTTTGTATTTTGTACTACAGGTTGGTGCTGGCTATTTTTCCCAAAACTTTCACGCCTGTTAACACATTTGCCAGCCTTGGATGGTACAATGATTAATACAGTAGAGCTGCAAGATTTCTCATTCTCTTGTATATTTGTGGATTACTGGGCTAATGATACTAGATCTTTAGCTAAAAACTTCTCTATTGGAAAAAAAAAAAGCGAAAAGAAACAAGAGTTTAAAATCCACATTTCCACACTTGCATTATTTGAGAAGTCATCAAAATATTCCCCAGAGATTATATATTCAGAATCTAACTCCTCTCCTCCAGGGATCATGAAAGATGACTTCAATAGAAGGTGGACATCAATTTTAATTAGTTGGTTATTTGATCTCATGTCGTCAGAGATGGAGGATCTCAAAGGGGAATTAACTGTGCTTAAGCCTGAGACTGCTTAGAACCAAAACACCCTGCAAGGTAAGAGTCCACCCAATTAACATGAAACTTTGAGCCAATTAAATATGCAAGAAAATTAATTCCATGATTAAATGAAACCAATAAATCTTAAAAATGCCAAAGTAGGAAGCTGAAAGAAAGAACAAATAGGCTAAATCTGTGCTGTCAGTGCAATTTTATGAAACGATTAAGAAAAAAATCACATTTTTTTCTGTGGAAAACAATTAACCAAATAGGGCATGGGATCAATTAAGAAGGGTGAGACGAAACAAGAAGTCTAGAGCTAGTTTTCTGTCTGAATTTTATTTCTCAAAATTCCATCTTCCTGCTTATTCACTAGATGTTTCTATTGACTCCTACTCTGGGAACAAGTCTAAGTGTTCCTGAAATGTATTTATTATTACCAGTTCCTTCATTTCTGTCCAAAGACTTTGTCATAATCCTCCATGGGAAACTGTTGGCCCAAGCATCACTAGATAGGCCTTTAATTTCCCCAAGAAAATAGAATTCACCGACTTTCTAAACGTGATAAAACAAGTCTTCACCCTTTTTAGTCTCTTCCCCTTTTCTGAAAATCCCTACCACGTGACACCTCCCTGTTTAATGGACAAGTCCCTGATTCAGAAAATTCCAACCAAAGGTCACACCGTTATGCTGTAGGTTAAGTACTGCTTTAATGAGAGAGAAAAAGCAAACCGTCAATTCCAACGTAATGAATGCAATTGGCAAATTTCAATTAATGAATTACCACTATCCCCCAATTGTCACTATTGCTGAAGAGCTTGTTAATGTATCCGTTATTCATTGAAGAATGTAAGGGAAAAAGAATAATTGGCAAAAGGAAGAAAATTGAACAAGAAGGTCCAAATATTTTGCATTCCCAAGTATTAATATCTAATGAACTGACAAAGCCCTGGGAACAATTTTTGAATAATAGAGGAAAGCTGTGGCTACAGATGGGTCACAGTGCTGCTAATCATCAAATGTCTGGTCCCACCCTTCTCAGACTCTTAACTTGTTTTGTGACCTTGGGCAGGTCACTTAGATTACATAGCCCTTGTTTCTTCATACATAAAATGAAGAATTTGGATAAGTGACCTTAACTCAACATTATGTGATTCTTGGACTAGCATTAACCAAATGTTATTGAGGAGAAAATTGACTGTGGGATTATTCTATATCCACAGGCTATCAGAGAGAAAAGCAGAGATATCAGAATTAGTATGTCAAGTGTAGAATCATAGAATGTTAGAGCTAGAGAGAATCTTAATAGAGCATCTGGCCCAATCCTCTTACTTTATATACAAAGTTGAAACTTCAATGCTTAGATAAAAATAATATTGACAATAAACATTTGACTCCATGAGAGAAGAGGCTTTGTTTTAATGATATTGGTACCTGGTTTCAAACTCAAACTCCACTGCTTACTACACTTGTGAATTTAGACAAGTCACTTAACCTCTCTAGGGTTCAGTATCTCATCTGTAAAAGGTGGAGGTTGGATGTGATTATACCTACAGTGGATTCTAGTTTTAAATCTATGATCTTATGATCCTTTAATCTTCAAGCACTGAGGAGTGACATTCAGATAATACCTCTGAATTTACAAAGTACTTACATATCTTATTTGGATTCTCATAGAAACCTTTTGAGGGCATTAAGGCAAGGACTGTTACCTCCATTTTGTCACCAAAGGAAATGCAGCTCATAGATATTGAATACTTTGCCCAAGGTCATCCAACTCGTAAATGGCAGAGTTGGGATTCATAGGATCATAGGATCCAGAGATGGGAGGGACCTTAGAGACCATCTAATAAGTCTAATGCCCTTGAACTCATTTCTGCTGACACCAAGATTAATGCTCTTTCCACTAAACCATAATGCCTCCTATTGGCACTTAATAAAGGGTTGTTGAATGAATGAGTGAGTGAGTCAGTTAATTAAATAATTAACTTGGGAAAATCACTTCATCTTTCTGATCTATAAAGTCTCTGTGTGTAAAATGAGAGTGGGAAGAGAGCCAGGAGGGGTCATACTAATCAGTCCACTCCTTTTTTTGAAGATAATCTACTATTTTTTCCCCAAAGCCTTTCAGACTGTCTGATACAGGTGGAGAAAGACTGGGGAGTTGTCATTTATGCCACCTGAGGTTTCTCCCTCCCTGGGTATTACAGCAAATTGCGGATAAGGGGAGGTGGTAGAGGGGAGGGAGTGGTAACAATGGACTGGGAGACTGACACCTCAAGAAAGAAATAGGATCATGCTATTTAGAGCTATAAAGGGATCTCCTAATTGTCTAGTCCAACAATCCCATTCTAGAGATCAGCAAACTGGGGAAGAGAGAGTTAAATGATTTGCACTTAATCTTCCTTCCTTCTTTTCTTCCTCCTCTTCTCTCCCTCTCCCTCTCCTTCTCTTTCTCCCTCTCTCCCTCTCTTTCCTCCTCTTCTTCTCTCCCTCTCTCTTTCCCTCTCATTCTCTTTAAGATTCTGTGAGTGAAAAAGTATCAGCACTTGGTAGGTAATCATCTAGTGACACACTTCTCCAAACTGAGTTACTGTGTCATCACCTGGCCTGTTCTCACTCCATCTGAACATCCTTAAATGATTGAAGGTCCAATTAAGGCAACTGGAATAAGAAAAGAAGCAGACCACCTTTGTATCAAATATTTCTGAGAAGGGTCTGATATAAAAACTGTATGGACAACTAATAATAATGTACAACATCAAAAGACATTCGTAGGAAAAGATATGAACAAAGAGTTCTCAAAATAATTACAAACTATTAACAACTACATGAAAGATTACTCCACATCTCTAATGACAAGAGAAATGCATATCAAAAACACTTCTAAGATTTCACTTCATACCCAGCAAACTGACAAAGATGACAGAAGTGGATATAAGCAACGTTGGAGGGGTTGTGGAAAGACGGGCACATGAATACACTGGTGATAGAAATGTGAACTAGTGCAATCATTCTGGAAAATAATTTGGAATTGTAGGAAAACATTATTAAAGTACCCATATGCTTAGATCCAGAGATTCTCCTGTTAGTCATGGAGGTGGGAAATGACAAGAAGAAAGGCTCCATTTACAGCAAAATACAGCAGCACTTTTATAGTAGCAAAGAACTGGAAACCAAGCAGATGTTAGGGAATGGCTACAGTTGTGGTATATTAATATAATATTACTGTGCTCTAAGAAATGACAATCACAAGAGGATTTAGATGAACTGATACAAAGAAAATAAGCAGGCCAGCAAAAGAGTATACACAATGGCTTCTCCAGTGTAAATGGAAAGAATGACAAAATAAAGCAATTGCAACTGAATGATGTCGAATATAATGACCAAAGTTGAGAAGAGATATAAGTAGAGATATAAGACGTCACCTCTCTCCCTTCTTTGCAGAGATGGGGATGTGGGGGGAGGCCTGTGGGTGGAGAACATTACAGATAATGTCAGACTTTTTCAATGTGTTGGTCAGTTTTGCTGAACCACTTTTTTCCTCTTTTTTACTATTTTCTATAAAGCTAGCTTAGGGAGGGATACATTGGTAAGTGTAGGTAATGTAAAAAACAACAAAAAAAGGAAATTTCTAAATATTTAAAGAACCCAGGGTCACTTTCACAAGAGGTTAAACTCAGATATTAATTTTAGACCAAGTGTGGTTTAATATCATTAAAACAATCCCTTTGTTATAGTGCCCAACACTTAGAACTTGGAGGAAGTCAGGGGAAAAGATTAGCGCAACCCTCTCCCTGACCTACCCATCTCCAACCTAATTAGTCAAATGTCAGGCACCCTGGTTCTTGAGCCCTCCAATCATGGCTTCTCAAATGAACACATGCTGGGAGTCTTCAGAGTACCCAGAGGGGTAGCAAAACTCTGCTTCTCAAGCCCCTCAAGAAGCCAGGGAAAGTAACATAAACCAGAAACCCAGAAAGACCTTTCTCTAGGTTTTAGGAATGGCAGAGAGGATGCTGTCCTTGCAGAGAGACTCTCCTTTCTTCCACTGCTGGAGAAAGTACCAGGCACTAGAACAACTAAGAGTCTCTATTGGATATCTTCTCATTTCCAATAAGATTAAATTCAATAGGGTTAGTACTATAATTAGGATCAAAAAGTAATTTCATAAATATAGGATGAAGGGGTGCATGGTTGGATGGATAGTAGTTGTCTGCAAAAAGATCTAGGGTTTTTTGTGGACTATAAACTCAATATATGATATAGCAGCCAAAAAACCCAAAAAAACAAAAAACGCAAAAACTAATGCGATCTTGGGCCACACGAAGAGAGTCATATCTTTCAGGGATACAGAGGTGATAGTTCTCTTCTGTTCAACCACAACTGGAGTACTATGCTTAGGAAGGCACTGATAAGCTGGAGAGCATCCAGAGAACAGGGCAACCAGGACAGGGAAGGGCCCTGAATATTGTCCTAGGAAGACTGACTGAAGAAACTAGAGATGTTTCACCTAGAGAAGATGCATAGAGGATATGATAGCTGATTGGAAGTATCTAAAGGATTGTTGCATGGAAGAGAAGTTAAATTTGTTCTATTTGTACCTAGAGGTCAGAATGAGGACCAATGAGTGGAAATTTTTAAGAAGAAAATTTAAGCTTCATGTCAGGAAAATCTTCCTAACAGTTCTCTAGAAGTAGAATGGACTATCTCAGGAGGGAGAGGACTTTCTTTCCTTGAGGGTCTTCAAGCAGAAGTTGGATGACCAATTGTCAGGGATGTAGGCATTCCTTTCAAGTATGAATTGGACAACACTTCTGAGGTCCCTTGCAACACTAGAATTCTGTCATTCTAAGATCCATAAAGCCTTGTTGTCACATTAGGAGTAAGGCAGTTTGGGGAGGAGAAAGTTTGGGGGGATAAGAAAGAAAAGAGTAGAGAAGATGGAAGAGAGATTTTCTTAGAGTACTTTAGATCTCTCTTGACCTTTAAAACAATCTAGGCTCTACTATATCAGTCTGTTAATGTCTCTTCAAATCAATTCCATTTATCCAATGGTATTAAGAATGTAGAGAAGCTGTGTGGAATAGTGATAGAGGGCTGACCTTAGATCCAGGAAGGCCTGATTGCAAGTCCTGCCTCATAGAATTGACTTTTAACCATGGGCAAATCACTTAAGCTTACAGTGATCCAGGCAACTCACTAAGACAATAACTGATAATTGCCAATCTGCATTGGTTGAAGGATAAAGCATTTATTAAATGTTTGTTGTGTACCAGACACTATACACTCAGGATATAAAGAAAGACAAAAACATGGCCCCTTACCTCATGAAGCTCATATTCTAATGGGGGAGACAGTGTAAATGACTATACATATAACATATAGATTATGAAAATGGAAGGTACTGTTGACTCCACCCTTCACATCACTGATAGACAAATTTGTGTGCAGATCTATAGTCATCTCAGTCCTCTGCTCAGACATGTTCAGTAGTTCCCTACTGCTTACTAAATAAAATTAAGCCTTCTTCCATAGCACTTGAAGACCCTCACAATTCACTGCTACTCTGCTTTTCCACACATTACTAATTATTCCTGCCTCCATGCTAGACATAGATAGATAGATGGACAGAAATACAGATTGAGCATTTATTACGTACTATGTGTCAGGCATTGTGTTGAGCACTGAGGACACAAATACCAACAAGCACCACAGTGTCTACCCTCAAGGAGCTTACATTCTCATGGAGAAAGACAACAAATAAAACAGAGCTGGAAAGAGGGGATAATTGGAGGAGGGGTTCATGCATAGAGATATGACATGGAAATGGCCTGGAAGTACTGTGGAGGCAAGGATGTAGGCAAGAAAAGGCCCAAGCTGGCCTGTCACAACAAAGGGTTCCCAAAGATGAAGCCCAATGAAGGATATAGGATGTACCCTTGTCAAAGGGAATTATTCTTTGTACTCCAATCAATATTTTATCACCATTGTACACACCATAGCTTATACTTGAAATGTCTTCTCTCCCCATCTTCATTCACTGAATACTGACCCATTCTTTAAAGTCTAACTCAAATGCTACCTTCTACATGAATCCTTCCTTGGCTCCTCCTCTCAATAATGACCTTCTACTTGAACTTCACCATAATTTACAGTCTTTTATATTGTATCTTATCTCAGCACAGTGCTTAGTACATAGTAAGCACTTGATAAATGATTCTTTTCATTCATCCATTCATCTTCTATGAAACTGTAAGAGCTATGAGCACAGAGTTTGTGTTTTATCTAAACTTATCTCCCAACTTAAAATAATGCCCCTCCATAAGGAGGACCATCATAAATACTAAACAAATGAAAAATGAGTCGTATTTCTTCATTTTGCATTCTCCCCATTAGATTATTAGCTCTATGAGGGCAAAATCAGTCACATTTTTTTATCTTTGTAACCCCAGTACCTAGCACAATATTTTGAACATAATAGTTGCTTAATTTTGTTTAATCCGGATCTGTGATTTAGTCCATATTGGGAATTCCCAGAGAGGAAACTCCTTCTATTGACGCTGATTGGCAATTCATCAGTTAGAGTCTAAGAGAGTTGCCTGGGTCACTGCAAGTTTAAGTGATTTACTCATGGTTACAAGTCAATATTTTAAGAGACAGAATTTGTCTTTCTGGGTTCAAGGCCAGTCCTCTACCCTCTACCCCATACTGTCTCTTCACATGCTTAATAGCATTAGTGGAACTGACCTGAAGAGACAATAAAGATCACTTAGTCCAATCGCCTCATTCCATAATTGAAGAAACCGAGCCTAGAAAAGTCAAGGGACTTTCCCAAGTTCACACAGCTAGTTAGAGGCAGAGCCAGAACTGGGAACCAGGTCTTTAGGGTAGTGCATCTTCATTAATAGTCTCAGAAGAAAGACAAATAAAGTGTAAAATAAACTCTCTGATAACACTAAGTGGGGTGGCTTTCTGAACATCTATGAGGATAGAGTCATAACGTGAAAGAAACACAAGAGGTTAGTAATACTGGGCCAGAGTCCCATCTTCAATAATTCTCTGGGAACTATGCCATAGAGTGACAGAGGGATGAGCATTTGGCCCGTCACCAGGAAATAAACAGAGTTTTACCCTTGAAGATGCCCAGCGATTCATCAAAGGACAAATGACCTGAAACACGGATATCTAATGGGAAGAAGTTACTTGGAAGGAATCTCTAGGGGGCTTGGTAAGTGGACATTTAGACATGAATTGGGAAGTAATCTTAATGAGATAAGCTGAAGATGTCCCAGGACCAAATTATGAATCAAAGAGTTTGTGTGCCTTCCCTTATGCTATTGCCCTCTTCCAGAATGCCCTTCATTCCCCTCTGTGCCTGTCCAAATCCTACCCATCTTTCAATGCCCACATCAAGACTTTCTATATAAAAGGCCAAAGTAGCTGGTTGATTCAGGAGGAAATTCAATAACCCTGATATTCACTATTCTAAAGAAAAGATACCCCTCTACAAAATTGGCAATCAAATTCACCAGATGTTTTGTTATCCTCTAGAAACAGTTTAATAGTTTTTCTCTCTATAATACAAGGGATAGTGACTGAAAATGAGAGAAGGAAGAAGCAGCATAATTCACACTGTCTCCTCTTCCTACTGTTCAATGATAGAGCTGAATCTGAAAGATGTCAAAGCATCATAGATTTAGAACTGAAGGGACCTTGGAGGTCAATCTAATCCAATATTTTCATTTTCCAGATAAGAAACCTGAGGCCAAGGGATTTGCCCAAGGTCACACAGGGAGTAACTAGCAAAGATGAGAGTTAAACCTAGGTCCCCAGACTTGCTATCCAGCACTTTTCTATAATACCATTTAGAGAATAGGAATGATAAGTTATCTGGGGGAACTGGTCTGCATGGGAAATCTAAAAAAAAAAAGATTTTGCTATCATTATCTAGCCAAAATGATATTCAAAATATGAAAGATGGTTATTAGACATTGAGAGAACAGCAAACTTGGAATGAGAAAATCTTGGTTTCAGTTTGGGCTCTGACATTCACTATCTATGTTAGCTTAGCCTTTATAGACTTCAGTTTCCTCACTTGTAAAAGGAAGGAGGTACACTAAATGATCTCTAAGTTCCCTTCCAGCTCTAACATTCCATGAGTCTGGGTCTCTTATACTCAGAATAATACCAGAAACAAGAGAATAAAATAGAAAAATAAGTCTTAATACCGGGGAAATTTTCCTAAGCAATATAACACACATGAAAAACCACTTCTGAAGAAAAAAAGAGGACACCCTTGCAGTCACTTAAAAGGGAATAATAATAATTAAAAAAAAACAGAATGTATATTTGCATGTTATCAGACACCACTCTAACCATCCAATTTTATTCCTCACTACACTCCTCAAATGTTCCATCCTCTCTGCACCTTTCCTCATGTGGTAGCTCTTGCCTGGAATGGCCTTTCCTTTCCTCTGCCAGTCCAATTCTTATTCATCTTTCACTGATCATAGCAGACCCTACCTTCTCCTTGAAGTCTTTCCTGGTCACACTAGGCCTCATTCACGTTCCTCTGCACAGACAGCACTTTTAGCCTATACCACATAAATTCATACTTGATTGCACATTACCTTGTGTTATCTGTCGTTTACTTCTGTGTGGTTATCTTGCCTTTCCCCAGCAATGGACAGAATACTGGCTTTGGAGTCAGGAGACCTGAGTTCAAATCCCTGCTCTGATATCTCCCTACCTGTGTATCATGTATCAATCATTTTTAAAATCTCTGGGCCCTGATTTCTTCACTGGCAAAATGGGTCAATACTCATACTATCTATTTTATAGGGTTGCTCTGTAGAAAGCATTTTGTAAACTTAAAAAACCCTGTGTAAAAGTGGGTCATTATAATATCCCACATTTTTTACTGTATAGCACTTTAAGGTTTGATTCTCATGACCACTCTATGAAGACACTATCTTATCCTTTTGTTACAGATGAGAAAATCAAGTTTCGGAGAAAGGAACCAACTCCCATACAGTTGTGCAACTAGCACATATGAGGGGGGATCCAAAACTAGCTCTTTCCTCATTCAAAGTGTGAAATATGGTTACTAAATTCAAAGATTTCTGGAAAAAATTATTTGCTATACGGGAATCACTCTCTGAGAAGGAGGAGGAAAATAAAGGGAAATTCAGGCTTTGCAAAAAAAAAAGATAATAAGAATAAATTCTATTTGGAAAAAAGAAGATGAAAAAGAAAGAATGCTGAACTTGGAACCAGATAACCTGGGTTTGAGGAGAGGCTCTGACATTCATGACCTGTGTGACCTTGGACAAGTCATTAATCTCTCTGGGCCTCAGTTTCTCTACTTATAAAACAAGGGGATTAAATTATTAGATGATTTCTAAGGTCTCTTCCAACCCTAGTATTCCATGAATCTATGTCTTTAATACAACAAATTATACCAGAAGCAAGAGAATAAAGCAACAGAAAAGCAAGGTCTAGGTCTTTTTCCACTATGTCTCTCAAGCTCTCCGAATTATTAACTACTTAAGGTCAAATGTTCATGCCTATTCCATACCTCATATCTAGAGCTAGGCATCTCCTTGGTCCATTGTAAATATTGATTGATTGACATTAGATCCTGTTCTGTATAGCTGCCTAATTCACTGTACAATCACCTAATTAGTACACTGAGAAAGCTTAATAAATCCTTGAAAATGAAATCTGGCATCTGCTAGAAGTACAGATCTCAGCAGGCAACCTCAGAGACAGTGAGTCTTTTATTTTCTAAAAATCAAGGAATTATTCTCAATATAGACTTTGTGCTGACCCCAAAGAAATAAGGATGACTCCTTCCTTTATCCCCCTCTTCCTGGACAGTGACAAGATTACAGACAACATTCACTTTTACTCTCGGTAGCAAGACCTGGGAAAGACTGGTCACGGAAATCCCCACTGAGGTCCTCCCCACTGACAATTTGGTTGAATCAAGTAAATATTTTTTTCATCACCTTTGGAGAAGATATTTCTTTTTCTTGATACAATGAAAATGGCCCCTGGATTTACAGAATCCTGACACCAAAAAAACATTTTACGTATAGAAGCTCATGTATTTCTCCATCTGGCTTAATTCCTCCATTGAAAGTTTTTCCCAGATTATTGAAAAGGGCCGATTGCTCACTCTAGAGGGGGAAAAAAAAAAGATGGGACTTATTCCCTCCATTTCAAAGGAAAGAATAGGAAGCCTTTTAAATCTCCACAATGGCAGCAAGAAGCTGAAATTACACCACGGGACAGCTGAGTAAGCAAGGAGGCAGCATGAGAGGACTTATTAAAATAGGCATAAGGAAATGCAAGGAATGATATAGAAGTGAAATCAAGATTTCTTCTCTAGAAATATAGCAACAGTTTTCAGGGTGGTATTTTTCCTCAAAGATTTTTCAGTGATAATCATATCTGCCACTTGATCACAAGACCAGAAGGCTAGAACTCTAAGACACTTAGAAGGTCAACTAGCATAACCCCCTCAATTTTATAGATAGGGAAACTAAGACCCAGAAAGGTGAAAGTATTTGTACAGCATCACACACATAATAAGAAAGCCAAGATTCAAATCTGGAACCAGTGAATTCAGATCAAATATTCTTGCCATTACAATGACAATAGTCATTGTCTCTTAGAATGTAACACACCATGCTGAAAAGATCTGAAGGGTTCAAAACAAATGAATTCGCCTCTCAGAGACTCAGTTTCCTCATCTATAGAATGAGAGGGTGAGATTAGATGATTCCCTAAAGTCTCTTCTAGCTCTAAACCCTGTAATCCTATAAAAACTTAGAAAAAAATAAAATTAAAAATTTTTTAAAGAGCCATTCCCCAACTGATAAATGATCAAAGGATACAAACAGGCAATTTTCAGACAAAGAAATCAAAGTTATCTATAGTCATATAAAAACTGCTCTAAATCACTATTGATTAGAGAACGACAAATTAAAACAACTCTGAGGTACCACCTCACACCTATCAGAACTGGAAAATGTTGGAGGGGATGAGGGAAATAGGTACATTAATGAACCATTCTGGAGAACAATCTGAAACTATTCCCAAAGGGCTATAAAACTGCACATACTCTTTGATCCAGCAGTACCACTACTAAGACTATATGCTGAAGTGATCAAAAAAAAAAAAAGAAAGAAAAGAAAAAAAGGAAAAGGACCTATATGTACAAAAATATTTATAGCAGTTCTTTCTGTGGTGACAAAGAATTGGAAATTGAGGGGATACTCACCAAGTGGGGAATGAACAAGTTGTGACATTGTGATGGAGTACTATCGTGCTATAAGAAATGAGGAGGAGGATGGTTTCAGAAAAAAACATGGCAAGACCTATATGAATCAATGTAAAGTGAGAAGAACCAGGAAATCATTGTGCACAGTGACAGCAATGTTGTCATGATACCAACTGTGAAAGACTTGGCCTCTCTGATCAACACAGTGATCCAAGGCCATTCCAAAGGATTCATGATGGAAAAAATGCTTTCCACCTGCAGTGAGAGAACCAGCGAACTGTAAGTACACAGGGAAGTATAATCTTCTTGCTTCTTTTGTTATTTTTGCAATGTGGCTAATATGGAAATATTTTTCATGATTTTACCTGCATACTTGATATCAGATTGTTTGCTTTCTCAGTAGGGGACTTGAGGGGTGAAAGTGAGAGAGAGAAACTAAAACTCACAATTCAAAAAGAAAAGTCTTAAAATAAATAATATTTTTAAAAAGATAGGGGAACAAGGGAAGGCATCCCACAGATGTCCTACAGAAAGTCTACTCAGGAGGCTGAAGACTTTCTGCTAAGTTTTTTGACATTTGATAGGTCCCAGTGCAGCACTCAGTGTCCAACTGTTATTTATCCCTCACTCTCAACAAGCATTTAGTGCCTACTGTGTGTAATTTACTGTGGGACGCATTGACAATACAAAGACAAAGGTGAAAGAGGCTCATTTCAAGGAGCTTATGTTGTGTCAGGGAAAACAACATGCATATGTATAAGTACATACAAATTACATATAAAATAAATATAAAAGGGAATTTCTTGGTAAATACAAATACATGAAGTAAATATGTAAACAAAATACGTCAACAGATCATTTCCAGGGTGAGTTCTGAGGCACTGGGAACACTAGGAAAGGCTTCATTTAGGAAGGGACTCTTATGCTGAGTTTTAGGGGAAGTGAAGCTAGGGATTCCAGGAGGCATAGGTAGAGAGGGTATGCACTTCAGAAATGAGGGACAGCTTATGAGAAGGTCTGGAAATATGAGATGAAATTTCACGCATAACTTGAACATTGCAAAATGGCAGAGCCAGAAGGGACCTTGGAGATCATCTAGTCTAGTCCACTCATTTTTACAGATGGGGAAACTAAGGCCCAGAAAAATGAGGTGGTTTCCCAATATCCCTGAGTTCATTAGCAGCAGAGGCTGGTTTAGAACCCGTTTCTTGACCCCAAGTTCACTGCTTCTTCCCCAATACTATAGAAACCCCTGTTCATGAGTTACACTCTCATATCCTTAGTTCATTCATCTGTAAATTAAGGAATCTAAGAGGAAAGGAGATTTTGACTATATGACCTAGGTTATTTCTAGCTCTAAAAGCCTATTCTAAATAGGGTAGTAGGGCCTTCTACATTTTTTCCCTCTGGAAATCACTGGCAATTCTCTCTGCCACTGCGGCCACGACATAATGCATGCAGCAAAGAGATTTAGCCTTTACTCTCTAATAGGATGCCTTAACCCTTCAGAATTCAATTCAATTCAATTGAACAAATGTTCAGTTGAACATTTATTTATCAACCACCTACTATGTACTATAACCAGGCACTAAGGAATACAAAGACAGTGTATGCGAAACAGTCCTCGCCTTCAAGATGTTTATATTCTCTTTGAGATATGTATGGAGAAACAAAATCATTTTGAAGAGGTGGGAGTCAGGGGCGGGAAGCCCTGTCAAAGGAAAGAGAGGGGGGCAGTTATCAGGAAATGCCATGGGTGTGAGATGTCACCGGAGCTAATCCTTACAGGAAACTGTGCACACCAAGAGGTGAGTGAAATATAGAAAGGGAAAGGCAGAAGGGTGAGAGAATGTTGCTTATGGGAAATGTTACTTAAGCCAATTTGGATGGGGCATGAAGAGCAAGATGGAGAGTAAGGGGAAATATGGCCTTTCAATACCAAACAGAAGAATCTGAATTTTATCCTGGAATAGTAGGACCCCTAATGACCCTGCTCCTCTCTACTTCAGCAACTGCCTAGGCAGCAGCTCAGCCCAGGAGAAATTCTGCCAGATCTCCAAACACCCTGCAGTTCATGGCTTGGCTTTTTTATCCTCCTACCACACCTCTTGAGCAGGGAGTATCATGGTCAGAACTGTGCTTGGTAAACTATGCCCTCCTTGGGGGCTGTTACTGGCCTTTCTTTTTCTCCCATAACACTTTTTATTCACAACACCACTACATGACTACCACATGATAGGTGCTTAATAAATTTGTTAGCTAACAAAAAATTGGCAACTGTATGGAACATGGACTGGCGGTTTCAGTCTGATGGTTTTAGCAGTGAATCCACCACAGCCAAGCATTTTGTCTGGAAGAAGAGGGAGCATCGATGAGTTTTGTTCTATCTCTTGGCCACAGGTCATCCCCTTCACTTCAGTCGGTCATCTCACAGATCTGTACTTTGGAGGGCACGAACAGAGTATGGATGGATCAGGGCATACCCCGTACTGAACATATAAAAACAGTTCAAAACTTGAGCCCCATGAGGCTCCCTGAAGGCAGGTCAGTATCTTCATCTTGGGGTATAAAGTATTCATTGTTCACTATTAGTACCATGTGCTGTACCTCCTTTGCCAAGGGGAGCCCAGTGCACCAGCTGCACTCACTCCTGGCATGCTTCTGGGTGCAATTCAATGAGCCTGTTTTAATCCAGGAGGCTCCATGTGGTCTCGATCTTGCCTCCTTCTGGGGACTTTGCTCACCTAAGGTTGAAACTCTGGGGATTACTGAAACTCTGGGGATTGATGGTGGCATGTTCTTGTCAGAGAACTCTCAACTCAGCAATCCAGTATCCCCATTAACCAGCAAAGCCCCCGACTTTGTTGATCTTATAGCAAAGAAAAAGCCTCATTTGTTTACCCAGATTTGGGCCTGAGGGAGGGAGGGCAGAAATGAAGGTAGATTTCCTGTGAGTATTGAGGCTGCCACTGGGAAGGGTTCTGGAGATGAGGAATGTATCAACATGCTGTTTTTGCCTCACTGAAGTCACAAGGATGTACCTGAAGAAAGGATTCTCATTTGTAGAAGGAGCTGACATTTTGATAAGTCCAAAAAAAATTTTCTCTAAACTCCAAACTAGCCATAGATTATACTGGGAGAAAATTTTGACGGAAAGAAAGTAAAATCAATCTGTCAACAAGCATTTATGAAGCTCCTAACTAATGTGCTCAATCTGGGATAGGAGCTACTTCCACCTGACTTCTCAGAATAGTATCAAATGATGTTGTGGCCCAAGAACAGTCTGAGTCTAGGGGGTTTCTAATACGAAATGCATGTTCCCCCAAAGGGATCTATGATTATATTTCAGAGGGTCCTGGAACATGTATGGGGGAAAATATATCTTTATTTCAATATGATTTGTTTCCCTGGTGATCTTACACATTTTATTTTATAAACTAAAAAGCATGATTTACTCGGTGTCCCACATTCAAAAGCTTAGTGTTAGTGTTGATTCTTCCCTCTCCTGATCACTAATGTATTAATATTATTATTTCAATGGCTCCAATAAGGGCTTCCCAGTCAAAAGTATATATTCTCCATATATCCTACAGGGTTTCTGATATTCCATCCATCAATTATTATCCCTTTGTGCTAAGAAATTAAAAACCATTGAATACGCAAATGCATGACTTTTGCAGGATGCTGTGATAGAAAGAACACTGTTTGAAGGGCAAGCTGGATTCTCCTCCTAGGTCTGCAGACAACCCCCTGTGATCCCCAGCAAATCACATCTAGGGAGTTGCAATGTTCAAACAAGGCAAGAGATATGAAAAATGATTTCTAAAGTTAAAAGCCTTATATTATTATCCAGAAGGGAAAATACATCAAGCCAGTAACACATTAATTAACATTAGTTTGTCAAATTACCTGGCAGGGAAGATAGAGCCCCAAAAGACCATAAACTAAGAAGCCTGGAAGTTTAGCTGGTTGCAGCATGTTCACAGCTGAATTTAACCTCTTCTCCTCAAAATTGGTTCCTTCTTATGTATTCACTGCTTCTAGAAGAGGTACCACCATTCACTCAATGTCCCCTGTCGAAAACTTTGATGTTATCTTTGAATCTCCCCCTCCCTCTTATATACAATTCATTACCAGGTTCTTCATATCAGTTTCCTCCTCCTTATTCCTATTGTACCATCTCAATCCTAGGCCACTATAGGAAGCAATAGCTTCCTAATTTTAGGTCTCCCCCACTCCAATCCATCTTTCACACCTCTCCCATTCTGTTTCCTTGGGAAAATTCCTTCACCTCTCTAGATTTTCATTTCTGCTGCTGTAAGTAACACCTAAAATGCAACTTCTCATGCATAGGCTACCAGAAAAGCTACCCCAGGTTCAAGGCAAGGTGCCAAAGGTTAATACCCACTCAAAACCATAGTTTGCAAGCTTTCACAAATGTTTACTTCAATAAAACAGGAGACAGTCCAAAACAAAAGGCATTTAATCAAATATTATAGCAAATAAAGTGAGAGAAAAATGGTGTCCCAACCTCCATGAACACATAGGTTTTACTCTCCCATTAGTTTTACCACACCACCAGTTGGGGAGGGTACCCACAAAGAACACATATGACCACCAAACCTATATGGAGGGCACATACATGAGGGACCTCTGTAGCCAGGAAACATGTATGACAAAGCACATGGTAGGCATCAAAGTAGCCAAGTCCACACAAGAAGAGCACACACATAGGAGGTGCACATGACCACTGCACATGCACAGCTAAGAAAACTCACACCTATGCCACTTCAAGGTTGCTGATACCTTATTAAGATACCATCTCACTACACTCTATGGCTTTTTGTGAGATGTATCATCTCTGGTTCTCTCTCTTCTCTGCTTCTCTCTGCCACCATTTTCTGGGCTTCAGCTCTTCAGGGCCAACTGTCAGGCACTCAGATTCAATTGCAAGATGATGTGATTAGAAAGCCTCTCCTGGAAAAAGATAGGCTGAAAGCTTTTTTATCCATTTCTAAGGCTATAAGCCACCACATTCAACTAAGAGCAAGCAACAAAAGATGTCGCCTACGGGTCTAACCTATGCACTACTTTTGTCTGCTGCTAATATGAAGTCTCTGGTCCGCCTATTAGACTTCAGGTGAAAAAAAATAATTATAAATCCTCTGTAACCCCTGATGCAAATTTGTGCCCCCAAATCCACTTCAGGAATTCTTCCTAAAAACAAACACAGGAGTCTGGTAGAGGTCTAGGCTAAATGGCCCACATCACTGCCAAGATTCCTTCTGATTGCCATGTGAGTGAAACTGAAATTAAGTGAAGAGGCAAGGTCATTACTCTCCACCCTTCTGGTCCATATGCCTGCCTCTTTTAATGTATATCTATCAGTAACAAAATCCTTGAATTGTATTCTGTGTTCTTGAACTGTATTCGTGCACTGTATTCTAACCACTGCCAAACCTCTCCACATGCTCACCTGTATTGAACAAGATGGTCTCTACGTTCCCTTCCTGCCTCGAAATTTATCAGTGGTGTCATACTTGGGAACCTCTCGAAGCCATTTCTTACCTTTATAGAGATATTTTCACCTTTGGAATTCTTACAAAGGTTGAACCAGTGTTAATCTTTTCTAATCTACAGTGAGGAGCCCAAGTATATGTCTTCACATCACAAGCAAAAAAATGACAGGAAATTTTTCTCCAGTTGCTGCCCCCTCAGCTTGTAGCCTTCTTTTCCACTCTTGTGGCGGGGGGGTTCTTCCAAAAATCTTCCTCTACCCCAATCAAAATCTGTTTTCAGCCAGCTCTTCTTAGGAAAGATTAAGTAAACATATTCATATTAATGGGCAAATGATTGATAGAAAATATTGTGTTTTCTTTCCCAAGGACATTTAAATTTTAGTGAGGAAAGAAGCACTAAAAGTGAGATTTCAGACACTATGACAGGTCAGTGAAGGTCGAGTTTTGAGAAAAAGTGGACTTCTTGGCACACCTGTAATCATTGGATAGTCTCTGACTCTCCTCATGGATCCTACCCTTTACTTTTTTATATCCTTGTCCCTTGATAATTCATTGGCATTCTAAGTAATAATAATAATAATAATAATAATAACCCCATTTGCCATGTCATCATTGCTTATAATGCCCTTTCCTCACAATGATGCTGTAAAGAAGGATATCATGCAGCCATTTCAATCACTAAACATATGGCAATATGGCATAACGGAAAGAATACCAGCTTCCTAATCGGAAGACCTGAGAATGAATCCTAATTCTGTTACTTCCTGTAAGACCTTAGGCAAGTCATCTCCTCTCTTTAGGCCTCATTTTCTTGGTCTATAAAGTGAGGCAGTCGGACTAGAAGTGAAATAAGAGGCATATATCACAAATAAAAAGTAATAGAATGGCTCTCTTCTATCTCTTTAAAGGACTAAAATAAAGATCCAGAATACTATAGTTAGGAGCATGGGACCGCAATGCTTTCTCTGCAGTTCCTACATTTTGCTTACAAGGTCATTAGATTCCCAAGAGCGAGGACCTATAGAGAATTCTACCTTTGGAAAAGAACAAAAACCCAGGCTTTCATCTTATAACTCTCTATCTAGACAACTAAATCCCCAATTAGCAATTCAAACAGATTAATGTACTACTCTTCCCTTCTACTGAGCAGCAAACATTTCAATATAGGACTGATAGAGATTTGCTCTTCATTTTTCCCATGTTTTGCTACCTACAGCTTTTCTTTCCAACAAAAATGAACCTATCGGGGCAGCTAGGTGGAACAGTACATAGAGCTCGAGTCTTGGAGTCAGGAGGACCTGAGTTCAAATCCAACCTCAGACACTTGACACTTAGTAGCTGTGTGACCCTGGGCAGGTCACTTAACCCCAATTGCCTCATTAAAAAAAAAAAAGCAAAAAAAAATGAACCTATCAGTTGGACCCCACCAGAAGAGTCTGACATTTTAGAGACATTAATCCAGATACTACTGTATATCTTAGAATTTTCAATTAGGAAAAGATCTGGAAGAGCATCTAGTTCAAGGGCTTCATTTCACAGATGAGGAAATTACAGCATAGATGGGCCGAAAGTCTTTCCCAAGTTTATACTCTATGGCGGAGCCAGGACTAGAATATAGGTCATCTGGCTCTACTGACCACATGCAAAGTCTGCTAGAGTCTTCTGATATTTTTGACCTGCTTGGTGTCATTTGTTGTATGATTTCTACAAGTACTGGTCTCTTTTTCCACTGGATTTACCTGACAATTTTCTGACACATAGTGTTCATTAATAAAGTATGACCAGTTAACTCCAGGGAGACATTCTGGCACTAATTTTTAAACACTGTAACCTCTATAAAACCTTCATTTACATTTTACATCTCTAACATGTTTCATATATTATTTTGTTATAGTTATTTGTGTACGTGTCATATTTCCATACTGGTCATAAGCTTCCTGAGGGCAGGGTCCACGCCTTATCTATTCTTTGTGCAACTCCCTCCACTCTGAGCCTACTTACCAACTTGCAATTGCACTTGAAGATTGGGTCCTTAGTGGGATGACAGCTACCTCTGAATTCTAGAAGTATCAGTACTTTACAGTACTTTACTCCTAACACTATAGTTTCATGAGTCCCCACCAGGGTGCTGTAGTCAATAAACTTGGTTAGCTTTTGACAAAGTCATTTACTAAGATATATGTGTGTGTGTGTGTGTGTGTGTGTGTGTGTTTGTGTACACACACACATATATGTAGACATATATGTAGATATAGATACATATACACATAAAAGGTATAATAAGGACACTTGCTACAAAACATTCCCGTCAGGTCCTAGGGTACATTCTCCCACAAACATACAAATTGCTCATGGAAAGAGTGGGCTAAAAATTAGAGTGCAATGAAAGTGAGGCAAACATATAGGACATAATATGGCAAAATGTAACGTATAACTCCTGGTTCTTCAGGGCCTGAAGATCCCTTCTCTCATCAGAGAGTCCTCGTGCAGAACCCCATGGTTGCAGCATCTCTGCTAGGTGGGCTACTCAGCTGTGTTATTTCTTTCTTGAGTCCATTAACTAGCTCAGACCCCTGCTTCAAGGGGTCAGGTTCATTGAAACTGTTTCCTCCCTTAGTTGACTATCTCTACATATTTTTGTCTGTCCTTGGTTTCCATCTGTTAGATTGGTTGGATACATTGTCTCTTACTGGTCTAGTAGCTCTAATGATATGGCCAAGGTGGAGGTGAAAAGGCAAAGAGGAGCAGAAAAGGTTCCCTACTTTCCCTCTGGAGCAATTTTTTTCTCAGGAACCTGGTTCTTCCTCTACTTCTAGCTCCAATTCCTCTGTTGAAATTCACCCAACTCTTTAAAGCTCCAAGAGGTGTGGTTAGCTTGTTCATTCAACATAACAATTACGTTGTTAACTTTTTAACCCAATGAAAGACGTCTGTACCTCACAAAGGAATCATAAGGAATAGATACATTTTGTTTACACATTAAAACTTCATCATGTATGACCACATAAACAGAGATGGGGGAGAAGGAGATCACATCCTCCCTCCCTTCATTCTAGGTCTCCCTTATATTTGTTTTCCCATCCCAGTCGCACAAATCAATGCTCTGTATATATTAGGTGCTTACAAATTATTTCTTGAGTTAACACAAAAATATTAAATTCCACATACACTTTTGAAAAGTGAAGTATAATGCCCAAATCAGAGAATAATCAATCAGGCAACTGATTAAGAGTTAACATTTCAACTAATTTATATCCTAATTTATTCATATGAAAAAAAACCTCTTTTTTAAAATTTTGCTACCTCTAGGAGCAGCTAGGTGGTGCAGTGGATAGAGCACCGGCCCTGGATTCAGGAGGACCTGAGTTCAAATCCAACCTCAGACACATAACACTAACTAGCTGTGTGACCCTGGGCAAGTCACTTAACCACATTGCCTAACCCAAAAAAAAATTTTTTTTGCTACCTCCTTTTGGTTTTACTTCAGTCATTTCTGAATATAACCCACTACATCACCTATGATCTTTATTTATAACAGAAAAAATTAAGTAAAACCAACTAATATATATCTAAATGTGTATACAACATTCTACATTCATATTCCCTCACCTCTCCAACAAAAAGGGAGAGATACATTTTCTTATCTCGTCTCTGAGGCCAAAACCAGACATTATTATCAAACAATGCTTGGTTTTATTTTACTATTCTTTTCTTCACCCTGCTATAATCAATATATTATTTTCCTGGTTCTGCACATTTCACTCTTTATCAATTCATGTCTTCCTATGTTGCTGAGAATACCTTGTATTCATCATTTATTAAGATACATTAATATAACATTATCATTATGTACAACAATTTACTTAGCCATTCCTTAATTGACGGGTACCAATCATGTTTGTAGTTCTTTGTTACTACAAAAAAATAGCTACTATGAATATTTTGGTAAATTATAAGATATTTCTTTTTGTCTTTAACTTCCTTTGAGTGTATACCTAGCAATGTTACAGTCTAAGCATTTAAATTTTTTTTGCATAATTCCCAATTGTTTTGGGAATTTATTGGTAGAAGTTCCGTCAACAATGTATTAGCATGCCTGTCTTCTTGAAGAATGTCCTACATTGACTATTTCTGTCTTTTGCTACAATAGCATAAGATCCTAGATTCAGTTCTGGAAGGGATTTTGGAGGCCATTTGATCCAATCTTCTCATTTTTCAGACAAGGAAATTGAAGCCCAGACAGATAAAGGGAGTTGTCCACAACACAGTTAATAAGTTTTTGAAGTGGGATTTGATTCCAGGTCTCCCTATCCCTGAGTCCAGTACCATATCCACTATAAAAGCATGACATTGAGACTGTGAGCCTGGTACCAAAGCAGTCCAAACAGTTTTGATGATTATTACTTCATAAATATAATTTAAGATGTGGAAGTTCTATTCTTATAAGCCTGTCTCTTCTCACCAGGAAGGCTGGAGTTAACCAGTAGATATTAGCTTCAAATCTGAAAAGTGTCTCTCTTCTTTATGCACATGAAGCACCTCAGCCAATGAAGAAGTCAGCAAATTGACTTAGCCATGGTACTTGGCACATTTTGACTGCCAGGCTATTTAGGGGGTCCTGCTCTGCCTTCAAAAGAATTGAGCCTACACTTATTATCCCAATTCAAATACCCAGGGGTGAAATCAGTGCCTTTTCTTAAAGAGCTCACATTCTAATGGGAATTTATTTGAAAATATAAGAAATATATAGTATAAATGGGAATTAATCTCAGAAGGAAGGCAGTAACAGTGGCAGAGGATGGAAGGAGAGTGGAGGAAGAGGTCAGGAAGGGCCTCCTACAGAAGGTGGGGTCTGAGCTGAGTCTTGAAGGAAGCCAGAGAATTCAGGAGACTGAGTATGCCAGGTATAGGGAACAGCCAGTGAAAAGGCATGGAGTATAGTGCTATGTGAGAGCATGTGAAAGAGAATAAAGTATAACAAGATTAGAAAAGTGGGCAGGGGACAAGTTGGGAAGTGCTTTAAAAGACAAAAAGAAAATTTTAATTTGATTCTAGTGGCAACAAGGAACCATTGGAATTTACTAAGTAGACAGGTGACATGGTCAGAACTACACTTTAGGAAGATGACTTCGACAGTCAAGTGGAGGATGGACTGGAGCAGTGAGAGACCTGAGGCAAAGAAACAAACCAGGAATCTATTGCAACAGGCCAACCATGAAGTAGTAAGGGCCCACAGAAGAAAAGCCAAGGTCTTCCATTGTACCTGGGGCCACTTGTCTTGCCACTGCACCCAGACAGCTCTGGAAGAGAGAGTAAGGCTGGTGACTTTGCATACCCTGCCTCACTTAAATCCAATTCACTTGCAAGTTAAGACATCACCTCCCTGATGTCATTGGTTCTCTTTGAGAATAAAGGACAAACAACAATAAGGGCCCACGCCAAAGGGGTGGCTGTGTGATGGAGAAAAGGTGTCATAAAAGGAAAGTCATGAAGGAGAAACAAGACTTTGCAATAAACTGAATATGTAGAGTGACTACAAACAAGGAGGCAAGGATGATATTAAGATTGTGAGCATGGGTGACTAGAGGATAGACTTGACAGTAACAGAGAAGTTTGGAAGAGGGGAAGTAAAGATAATTAGTTATATTTTATACATGTTCAGTTTGAAATGACATCCAGGTGAGGCTATCTAAAGGGCAGTTGATGGTGTCAAGATCAGGAAAGAGGTTAGGGCTGGATATATAGATCTGTGAATCATCTACATACATATAACCAGTGGTTGCTGATAAGATCACCAAACCAGACAGAATAGACAAAGAAGAGAAGAGAGCCCAGGACAGAGTCTTGGAGAACACCCAGGGTTGTGTAGGTGACTTGGATAAAGAAGAAGCAAAGGAGACTGAGAAGCAATCAGATAGGTAGGAAGAGAATCAGGAGAGAGTAACGTCAAAAAACCCTAAAAGGGAGAGAGTATCCAAGAAAAGAGAATGACCAACAGTGCAAAGGCTGCAGAAAGATCTCTTCTCCAGCAAACCTTGACATTCTCAGTAAAATGGAAGGTTCAGTAGAATATAAATTCATTGAAATCGGGGATTGTCTCATTTTTGCTTTTGTAACCTCAGTACCTAGCATAGTACCTGACACATAGTAAACACATAATAAATAGTTGCTGATCAATAGAATGATCGAAATATGTCAAATAAAGTGAGGGCAAGAGGCATCTTTTCTTTACCTCTGTATTTACTGGGGAAACTTCTAGTGTTTCTGTAGAGGGAAAAACTTGCTAGCTTTTGGTTTTGCATATGTGTATATACATACACACATCTGTAACATGTATATGTACACATGTATATGTATCTCTGTACATGTGTGCCTCCCTCAGGATGGAAGCAGCTCAATCCTTCTATTGATTGGAATATATATACAAATATAACACACACACACACACACACACACACACACACATACACACATCTGTAATGTGTATGTATATATATATGTATACATGTGTATATGTATCTATGTACATATGTGTCTCCCTCAGGATGTAAACAGGTCAATCCTACTACTGACTGGAATGGGAATTTTGACCTGCTCCATTTCTGATATGGGCTGTTTCAATCTCTCCTTGGTAATCTGGTGGCCCCCTGCTGCTAGGGGCTCTTCATATTAATGCTAAACTTAACGCTAGACAACTGAAGCTTAAAATTCCCAATCTCAAAAGGTCTGCTAGTTTCAGCCTCCCTGGTAGCTAGAGTTATAGGCTTAGCCAAGGTAACAATTTTCACATGGTGAAGTCCCATGTAAGGCATCCTAAAATTCCTTAGTGCAGTTTTAGCCTCAAATTGATGCAAAAGTATAAATGATGCAAACTTACAAAAACAACAGTTGATAGACTGAGTTTTAAATTTTTGAAATATTGGTTTATTATAAAAATTTAACATAACCACTATCTTGTGTTATAAATTGCTTTAATTGATTTTCAAATTTTGTAAAAACTTTCATCAGCTGCTGCTTGCTCAGTGACTAAAAGGATTACATTAGTAATCCCAAACTTAAGATCATCCAAAGAATAACATTTTGATGCATATGTAACCATTTTGATACAACTTTACAAGAAAAAAATCTAATGAAGGTAGACCAGGTGACAAGGTAGCCAAACAAGAGGACTTCCCTTACTAATTTGCTGGACTGAGAGAGTGTCATCCAGAAATTGTTCCACACAGAATGCATAATGCCCCGTCTTGTCAAAATTTAAATTTAAAAATTAATCACAATTCATAAAAGTAAATAAGTAAAAAAGAAATGTAAATATACTTTCAAATGATGCTTTTGGTAAAGTTGCAGCATTTATACATCTAAATCTTATATACATCTTATATATATTATGTATATATTAAATGTGTGTACATATATATATATATATATATATATATATATATACATCTTATTAAAGCTTAAAATTGTGCTGAGTTTTCTGAGGCACTCTCTATATTAAAATTTAGAGAAGGAAACACACTGGAGAAGGAAATGGCAAACCACTCCATTACCTTTGCCAAGAAAACCCCAAATGGGGTCACAAAGAGTTGGACATGACTGAAACAAGTAAACAACAAGCCATGCTTAGATAATGGAAGAAAAAGACAACTCCACCCCTCCCCCTTTCATTTCCTTTGTAGCTGTCTACTAGAGTGGGCCTAAGTAGGTTTCCCGAAGCCCATACTCTTGCCACTCATATAACCAGATCCTGTTAGTGCTTTTCTCAGCAGAATGAGGACACGTCCAGGTGGTCTGGAGGGGAGTGGGCCTGGGATGATGTTCAAGATTCAAAAATCTCATTTCAAGTTTCTGTGGTCTTTGACAGAGTGGATGAGGAGCTAGAAGTCACTCGAACTGAATAGACTGAAGATTGTTGATAAACTTGTTTACTTTGTTGAGAAATGAAAGTTATAGCTCTTGGACATAGGGCAACTTTCAGAAATTGCTGTAATAACTGTGTGCTTTAGTATTTGGATGGCTCTGGGATTTCCACAATCCAGTCCAATACAATACAACCAATATAAACCTTCTTATCTTGTATGATTCTCTTCCGTGGCCTTCCATGAAACTCCCATAAAAGCTTCTCCCAACATGCTAAAAGCCTTCTTCTAGGTCTTTTCCTATTTTGTGAATACCAATATAAACCTTGGACTGTCTATCTGCTATCTCCCATTCCTGCCACATGATGAGCCAACCTCCTTTTTTACATATAAATGTCCTTGATGATATCTTTTTCCCCCATTTTCACATGCAAATCCTCATTGGAAATATGTTACAGCCTATTTATATCCACCATGTGTCTTTTTGTGGCCTCCTGGATAGACCACAATTTTGATTCTTTTGATTTTCCATGTTATTATGTATTAATAAACCATATGATAGCTGAATATCACTTGTTTAATTCTTATGAATGAAATTGGTCAATAGAGAACTGGAGATCTCCCACATTTAAAGAATGGAGGAAAATAGACCTAGAGGTCATTCTATTTTTTATATTTGGAGTTGTATTTCATTTCCATATTTCTACATAATTTTAAAATCCTTGAAAGATACAGACCACACTAGGAAGAGCTATACATACTAGGGGTAATGGGAGAGAAAGAGGCTAAAAGTTTGAAGACTGAACACCTTCTAGTAAGCAGTGGGGATACTGAGGCCTTTGCAAAAGGCCCCAGACAGGAGCCCTGGATGCTGACAAAACCTCTTGTCCCGTGGCTTGAATTAATGCCACCTGGTGGGCAAATTATATATGATACACAATTGTTAATTAATTAATTAAGTGACAGCCTGCTTTTCCGTAAACTTGAAGAAAAAGAAAACAAGCCAGTGCAGGTTGCTAATGGTACTACAGGACATTGCTATTGCCTGAGATGCCCACCAAATGCATAACCAGCCTGTGCCATTGTTTTGACTTTTATTAATTTTGACTTTTTGGTCTAACCAAAAATCTAACTACATGAAGACAGCTGTTTCTAAACTGGCTTTTCAATGGCCACATGATTTGTAAAAAACATATCATGCATGTAATGTAAAATCACAAAGAAAGTGTCAGGTGCTTCCATAACACATCTTGTTTTGCCATATTGTAAATGGCAATTCATCCAAGATTATGAGGATCACAAAGATCTTAAACTTCTTGTGAACACTATTTTAACTGCTGGTACTCACATAAATAGAAGTCCCACTTTCAAAGTACCAATCATTAAATTAACACTTACAAATGCTCTAAAAAAAAAACTATGCAATTCTGATCAGGACTTCCCTGTTAAGATCTAGTCACATTCTTTGTTTTTTCAAATGATATTCAGCATTTTCTACATCTAGCACCTCCAATGTTCTTTTTGAAGAAAGAGAAGATTTTCATAGTCCACAAGTATGAGGATTTTTAGTAATCTATAAGTCTTTAGCATTTTATATTTATTGTGCCATAAGAAAATATAGTTTGGCCTTAGGAAATGTACATAGACATATGGAGTATATTTTCTCTCTTGCTAAATATCTATTCTACATATTGTGCTTACGTGCTTGGACATATGTATTGAGAGGCAGCTTGATGTAGCAGACAGAAAACTAGCTATGATGCCAGGAGGACCTATGCTCTGGACCCATATTTGCTGTGTGTAGGTAGGAATCTACATTGACAGAAGATGCTTCTTCACCATGAGTCCCACATACCAATGAAGTCATAGACGCAGTTATATAGCTTTTGAGAGAAAGAGGGGGAAGGCTCTCTCTCTTGCCCACTGAAGTTACCTTTGCACTGAAGTCACTGATTAACAAGGGTTATGTTAATTTGGTTTGAAAGATTTATAGCATCTTTCTACTATTTAAATCTTCTGTCAACAATTGTTGGTATATGAACCAAAACAATCTTCATGGCAGCCTATCTGTTAGTATGCAGTGTGCATCCTTAGCACTATGATGTGAAATGGCCAACTATACCATAAAATGAGGTTTCCTGTTGCTCTTAAGCACAGAATGAAATCATTTCTATTAATTCTTTTATTTGCCTTTCTGAGCTAAATCTTTGAGCCATACTTCCATTTGGCTACAAATTCTTTATGGCCTCTGACTCCATTTATAAAAGGAAAATCAGGGTGGATGTGGCTCTAAGACTACATCAACTCAATGGTCATTGAATAAAGCCATTTGGTGAGAGCAATGGTATTACAGTAGTGTAAGAAAGGCTAGATAGTAATAAGAATCATAAAAAAATTAGAGCATCCACAAACATTAATTTAACTATTGGTACTCTTTGAGTTAAAGGGCAACTAGGCAGCACAGTGGATAGAATGCCAGGCCTGGCGTCAGAAAACTCCTGAGTTCAAATCTTACCTGAGACACCTGCTAACTATATGACCCTGGGCAAGTCACCCTGTCTGCCTCAGTTTCCTTGACTACAAAAATGAGGATAATAATCGTAGCTACCTTCCAAGATTGTTATGAAGAATAAATGAGATAATGAGTAAGGCACTTACCACAATGTCTGGCACATAGTAAGTACTTAATAGATACTTGTTCCCTTCTCCCTCCTCCTACCTCCATCACTGGTTTTCTCCATTATGGTGGCATGTACTATAGCATCCGAGTCTGTAACTCCCAAGTGTGACCCTAATCATATTAAAGTGCAACTGGGAAATATTTAACAAAACAAATACATCAATTTTTTAAAAAGAAATAAGCGTCTGGGGTATTTTAGGAATCCTTACACACCTTTTCTGGGCCCTGTTTCTATTTGTTTGACATCACTGGTCTAGACAATTCTCTAAAACCCCAAGTTACAGAGAAGATGATGACTTGCCTTGGTAGAAGATGACTCCTCACCTGGGGGTTCCCTTAGCACAGTGCCTGACACATAGCTAATAAATTAGTAAATGTTTACTGGATTAAATTGAAATCACAGGTCCAGTCAACAATATCCTATATAGCACCTTAAAGTTTTCAAATGCTTCCGTTTATGTCTCATCAAAACCCTATAAGGTAAGGAACTAAAGGTCTTATTTTTCCCATTTTACAGTTGAGAAAACTGAGGCTTAGAGATATTAAGTGGTAGCAAACAAGTGTCAGAAGGGGGATTTGAATGACGGTCTTTCTGGCATCCAACAACCATTGTGCTTATTGCTTCAAGTAAGAGTTCACCATTTCCTCCTGGATTCCCAGTGTCTGGTACATAGTAGGTACATAATAAATGTTTATTGACTGCGCATTGATTGACTGGATACCTGATACAATATGCCATGTTCTCCCCAAAATATACATTCAGTAGGGAGACCACAGAAATCACTTTTTGTATTCTATTACTCCTAGTCCTTTGAATTGTGGTAATTTCCAAACAATTATTCTGCCTCCTTCCTCCCCACCATTTTTCTACTTTATGAATTTTTGGAGATCCACCTCACCTGCTATTAGCACCTTTCCAAGGGAGTGGCCTGTGATTCATTATTATTCCAAAAAGCTTCTGAAATTAGGAGGCTAGTTTTGACTCCCAGCTCCGCTAGTTCAATGGTTGTGTGACCTGGGGAAAATCAATCTTTCTGAGACTTAACTTCCTCATCTGTGAAATAAAACATAGACTCATGTAAATTAGCCCTGAGAGCCCTTCCAATCCTAAAACCCTAGTACGTATACATGGAACATCTAGTGGTGCTTTGCTGCCTTCAATACCAAATGACTGAAACACAAATACTGATCCCAGGTTGGGGTTTGTAGGATTTCTTTTGAGGAGACCTGAAATATCGACACTGCAAAGAGCTACTCAGCTTTAAGGATACATTGGGGTCACCACCTAGGCTACTCTAACTATAAACATTCTTCACCAGCTGCTTCGCCTCTTGATCCTCAGCAAAATGGTACTACTACTTATCTCCAGAAGACGGTAAAGACTTCGTGCCAAACAGTGTAGTGGAAGAGTACAATTAAACATCCAGTTACCTTAGTGTGAGGGGGATATGGGCCTTTGCCAGGGCAGTAATAACCTAGAAGAAGGCCAGTAGCTTCCCCTCCCCCTCACCTCCAACCTAGAGTTCCCAATACCTTTTGTGAGACTTGTTGGAGTTTTCAGACAATTTGCTTGGCTGTGGCAATAGTTAATGGAGGAAGGGGGTGAGGAGAGGACAAGCAAGATATGATAGGAGTTGAAAAATCAAATAGAAAGGAATTTATTTATATACAACCAAGGATTCAGAAGAAGTTGCTGACCATAGTGGGATGGGAGGGGGCATATTGCACACTACTTGTACCCTGACTTGTGGAAAAGATGAAAGAAAGTCAGTCTTCCTAACTCAGCTAGGGACCTAAAACAGAGAAGGACAAGTGAGCAAAATCTTACAGGTGCTTGAATGACCCTTTGGTGTGCCAGACAGGTAAGGCTGCAAGACTGCTTAGCAACAGAACTGACAAAGTGGGAATTAGCTATGAAACATGTGAGCCCAATCACAAAGCGTGATGACAATTCGTGATCCAGCAGCCAGACCGTCCCACTGTGACTGCCTGTGATGGAAGCAGAGTACAACAGCAAAGCAATTGGCTTCCAAACCCCAAGCCTCAACAGGAGGACAGCAGCAAAAGCAGGGGAGCCTCAGGACTATGCCAAGAAGCTCCCCCAGGTGGGACTAAGATGCTGTGAGACCCTGAGTAGCCGGGCCTAAGAACTCAGGCAGGAGAGTTCTAGCTATGATATCCTAACCACATCTTGGCATGAGATTCCCAGGTATGTATTTGGGGAGGAGACCTTAAACCCTTCCCTTATGGGAGACTGTATTCACATTTGCAAAGGGGGCTGGGAATGATTCTATTGCTTGACTTTGCTCTATCACTTTACAAGTCTGCCCCAACTAGTACCTTGGCTTCTGATTTTTGGTTCCTGCCTCACATGTTAGTAAAGTAGGCACAGGATGGGGGTTCTAGTCATACAGTGAAAATTATTATTATCCAAGAAATACCCCTACACATGACACCCAAATGATACACTATTCCAGAGCTGAGTGGAATACGTGTGTATGTTAGAAATAACTTCTCATCCAATCTTCTCACATAGCAGCTCAGCAGAACTCAAGAACTATGCTGACTTTATTATTCGGAAGCTCATGTAGTAGGCTTCCAAAACCAGCAGTCCAGCATTTTCCAAGAAAGTTTACTGTTTTAATCTGACTTGGCCTTTCTGGTATATGAAGAGGAAGGAGACTGAATGCTGTAGTTGGTTTAAGTTGGATTCTGCTTGTTAATCATTCCCACCCACCCTCCTTGTCTTGTACATGTGCCCCGAGGGTTTGGCACTGGGTATGTTCTTATAAATCTAAATAATAAATTTGGGTTCCAATATGAGCCATAAAAATGTCCCTGCCTTTAGAGGATAGAGTCTTTCACTTTAGGAGGGGAAAAAACAAACAAACAAAATGATCCTGTCTAGGAAGTTAAGGTTGGGTGGGTGGTGCTTTTTGATAAGAATGTCAATAAAATAAGTAAGAACAAGTTTTATAAGAGCAAGAATCCCAGAGGGTCATCTGGTAAGGCTACATGGGGAGTTACTAGGCTACCCTATTACCCAAAACAATGAAGGTCTTACCCAAATGAACTAGAAAAGTGTAAGGTAGAGGCATGTGGAGGGGGGAAGGGGGAATATGGGATGAGGAAAGAGGAGTCATGAAGTAGGGGAGGCTCCCTGAAAAAGCAAGAATATATCTTTCCTTCTTAAAATTCAGTATTCAGTTCATTCGAGGTCGTTAGCAAATGTTTAATATTGCAGTGATAATGAGAAAAAAGAGGCAATTATATTTTTTTCCTTAAACACAGATGTCTGAGAAATGTGAGAGATACATTGCAGGAGAAAAATTACTGAATTTTGGAGTTAGTAAACCTGGGTTCAAGTCCTGTTAGTTGCTATTAGTGAAACAATAAGAAAGTTACTGGCTCACCAGGGTGAGATGTACTAAATGGTCTCTCTAAGATCCTTTGAAAATGCTTTCTAGATGGAAATATTGTCAAATTTAAGTTATCGGATAATACAGGTCAAAAATCAAAATGTTTATCTTAAATGCCCAGGCAAACATTAGGCCTAATTACAGGTAAAAGTGCAGTGACAATGTACCACTGGCTATGAAAATCTGATGGACTTCTCCTCTTCCTGCATGGCTTCTGTATTGAAAGCTTGTTCTTGGGATGAGAGAGAGAGCAGATCTGAAATGAACATAGCCTGGAGGTCATAAGGTTCTAATGGCAGGATCTCTCAAAGCAGGACTACAAGATCCCTCCAGAGGCCATCTGTCAAGTACAACATTGATCCCTGACTGCAGGCAGGCAATAAACCTGCAGGAGGTCATTGAAAATTCCAGAACATCAGCGACTTCCAAGACTTGGTTAGAAGAGACACAAACAAGGGAAGGACACTGGGCCTGGTAATACTCTTATTATCCAAGTCAGAAACACGGGAACATATTGTGGAATGGGGGCCTTTGGGGACAAGTTACTTAAGCCATTTGGATAAAGTCTATGCCATTTCTCCTCTAAAGCAACTGGGACTTTTTAAAAATATAGTGAGGCTCAGTGTTCCTCAGCCCTCAATAAAGTCCAACCCTTCTTGACCAGGGTCCCTGATCAAGCTACCCACATGGCTTCTCTTCACCCTAAGGCAGCTCTATCTCAAGCTAACAGCTGGATCAAGGACCTAGAAGTTACTGTCTCAACTTTGTTCTTCATTGTCACTAGGTTTAGTGACTTTTACTTTCTTGGGCCTCAATTTTTTTTTTAATTACAAATGAGTAAATTGTATCAGCTAATCTCCAAGGTCCAGTCTGACTCTAAAATTCTTTGACTTCTACGCATTTGTTTTACTTCCTTCCCTATTACGATCATTGTTACCTGAGAGGTTAAAAATTAATCCAGTTTCCCAGTATCTTCTCCATTTCTGATGGTACCCTTTACCAACTCACTAGTCCAGACAAGCAGCTGGTCCAGCCTTCACCTCATACTAATTGGTCATACTTCTTATTTTTTAGGTTTTACCTCTTGCTTTTAACATCACAAATGTCCTCTATAAAATCCTCCCTTGAACAAAGAAAAACAGTTGAGCAAAACTTATGGCACAATGGTGTCTGAAAAGATACATGGCATTCTTCACCCACAGTCTACCATTTCTTTAGTTGAATAAGTTTTAACCAGTGAATTTCACATTGAGAAACTCTGTGTGTCTCTGTGTGTCAAGTGTCTCTGCCACATGCAGACAATATGAGTACATAAATGTACTCCTGTGCTCTCCAAACAATAATGAATTGAATCCTGTTTTCTTATTTTCCAGAAGATGGCCAATGCATGGCCACATCCTTCTGATAAAGTCAGATGGGTGCGCATGCTACGCATGTCAAGATTCTTTTGAAAAATCATTTTGAGAGTCAGAGGAAGTTGGTAGCCCTGTCAGCACCATTTCCATGATGTGTCTCAGCCCAACCTACATGCATGGACAGCGGCTAATCACACAGGTAATGTGACTTAAGTGGCAAATACCTGAGTTCCAGGTGAGAGGCGCATTTGGCGAAATGCACAGTATAATTTAGCTGAAAAGTATTTTAATGAATGATTGTACGAAAGAGAAGAGAGCAACCTTAATCCCATCATAACAGCTTTAACTAGAACTTTTTTGAAAGTCAGATTTAGGAGTCCACCAGCTGAACTACATATCATCTAGAAATCACAGAACAGTAACAAGGGGATAAAGCTACAAAGAAGCTGATAAAAGGGAGAAGATGAGGAGAAGATACCGTATGAAACGATTATGCTCAAGTTCCCAGGACGTGGCATGTGTGGCACATTTCTCTTGGAATAAACAAGGTGACTAGCTGCCTCCAGGTGGATGGGAGGATGGGAGTTGTGGGGAGAGTGTCAGGGTGAAGAAAGGTAGAGGGGATGTATGGAGAGATCAAGGAAGATATCAGACAATTATATGGCTATGTGGAACCTTAATACTCATTTACTACACAATCATCATTTAAAGCTAACAAAACTAAGGCCTAGAGACATGAATGGTTTGCCCAAAGTCATCCATCTAGACAATGAGGGTCCGAGTTAGCATGCAGGCTTCCTTCCTTCTGGGCTAATGTTGTTTGCACTCTAGACAACATCTGTATCTGTCTAGGGTACAGTGGAATAAGTAGTAGATTCAGAGTCAGATTCAAATTCCAGCTCTGTACTTGGTAATTGTTCAACTGTGGGAAAATTTCTCATTTCTAAAATAAAGAAATTGGTCTAGGTCAAGGATGCTTAACCTCCTTTTGGTCACAGACTCCTTGGCAATCTGATTAAGCTTATGGACCCCTTCCCAGAATAATGTCTTTAAATAATTGATGTAATTGCTCAATTTCAAATCGAGGTTAACAAAAATACATAATTTTTTTGCCATTTAGATTCACAGATCTTCTGAAATCTACCCATGGACACCCCCCCATGCCTCTCCCAAGTTAAGGACCCCTAGTTTATATGATCTTTAAGGTGCCCTCTAGTTCAAAATGCTGCCCTTAAAAACCTTTACTATTCAAAGTCAATCTCACTGAGACTCCCAGTCCAGCTGCTCTGAGACACTGGGGACTCATAGTTCTTGGCCCATAGTAGGCACTTAATAAATGTTTATTTATTGACTGGCTCAAGCCATGAAAAGATATTTCCAGCTTTCTATGTCCAAGGAACAGCCACAACTTTAACAAATACTTTTGTGATTTCACCAAAATCAACCTTTGGAACAGAGATGTTCCCCACTCCCACCCTGGGTCACTTCTCTCCCTTCGCTGGACCCCTGAGCTCCTTCAAAGGAGCTAAGACCCCTGCCTAGAGTACTGTCCCTTTTTCCTCTGCCTAATGGAACCATTAGTCCCTCCCTTTAAGACTTAGTCCAAGTGTGGCATCTTCCAAGAAACTCACCCTAATCTGCCTTCTTTCCCCCACCTTAACAATATCTAATATCTAACAGTAGGCAGCTAGGTGATACAGTAGATAGTGTATTCTAGGCCTGGAGTCAGGAAGAACTGAGTTCAAATCCAGCCTCAGACATTTATTAGCCTTGGACAAGTCACTTAATCTCTGTCTTCCTCTGTTTCCTCACCTGTGAAATGGAGATAATGAAATCATCTATTTTTCAGGATTGTTGGGAGGATCAAATAAGATAATATTTGTAAAGTGCAAAACTTAAAGTGAAGAACTAGGAGATAGGCGCTATTATTATCCTCATTTTATAGATGGGGAAACTGAGACAAACTGATCAAGTGATTGCCCAGGGTCACATAGTTAGAAAATGTCTGAAGCCAAGTTTGAATTCAGCCTTTCTAATCCCAGGTCCTGTGCTCTACTCTGCAACACCTAGTTGCTTGCCTCTGAAATGTCTCCTCCCTTGTTAATACTTCCCTGCCCACTAGGAGAACATAGGCTCCTTGATGTCAAAGATAACCTCATTTTTTATTTGTATCATCCCCAGATCCTATATAGTGCCTAGCACATAGTAGGTGCTTAATAAATGTTTTCCCTTCCCCTTTCTTCCTTTAATAAATATTTAATAATAACAGCTTTCAGGGTTCTTCACAATTTAGCCTCATCCCTACATATACAATTTTATTTCTCACTATGATATGTTCCTTACTTTAGAGACAGACCAGTCTCTTTCTTTTCTCAAAAACAAACCATGTTCATCCCCAATTTCCTGCTTTTACTTTCATTATTCTCCCTCTCCCTAGGTAGAAAACTTTTTCTTCTGTTTATACAAATAGTGTCCATTCTTCAAGACCCAATTCAAGCCCCTACCTCTTTCATTTAAATTTCCCTGACACTCTAGGTCCTCAACCATCTTCCTGTCTTTGAATGCTAACGCTACTTAGTCATAGAATCCTAGAATCTCAAACTTGGAAAGAACCTGGGAGAGGTCACCTAATCCAACCTCCTGCCTGATATAGGAACTCCTGTACTTCAACATCCCCGATAAGTGTTAATCAAGCCTATGTTTGAACAATTTCAGTAACACTGAACTGATTATTTTTATATGTAGTGGAATATAATTCTTTCTTAATTTAGTATTTTATTTTTCCCAATTACACGTGAAAATAATTTTTAACATTTGTGTTTAAAACTGAATTCCAAATTCTCTCCCTCCCTTCACACATACCCACCCACCCCCACTGAGAAGGCAAGCAATTTGATAGAGGTTATACATGTGTAGTCATGCAAAACATATTTCCATATTAGTCATGTTGTACAAGAAAACACAGACCAAAATAAAAACCCAAGAAAAATAACAAAAGTATAAAAAGTATGCTTCAAGCTGTATTCAGACTCCACCAGTTCTTTCTCTGAAGATGAATAGCATTTTTTTATCATAAATCCTTCAGAGTTGTCTTAGGTCATAGAATGACTTAGATCAGCTAAGTCATTCATGGCTGATCATCGTACAACAATGCTTTTACTGTGTACAATGTTTTCCTGGTTCTACTCATTTTACTTTGCATCAGTTCATGTAAGTCTTTCCCAGGTTTTTCTGAGAGCATCTAGCTCACCATTTCTTATAGCACAATAGTATTCCATCACAATCATGTACCACAACTTGTTCAGGCATTCCCCAATTGATGTGCATCCCCTCAATTTCCAATTCTTTGCCACTAGAAAAGAGCTGCTATAAATATTTGGGCATAGTTCCAAATGGCTGAGTTCTACATAATGCTGAATCTGAACTGATTGTTTTTCAAGGCCACTCATTTTGTTACTGGGTAGCAGTAACTGTTAAGAAATCCTGACTTATATTGAGTTAACATCTGCCTCCTTGTAACTTCAACCCTTTGGTTCTAATTTTGTTCTCTGGGACCAAAAAAATAATTCTAATACTTCTTTCATCATAATAATATTTCAAACATTTTAATAATCAATATTGCCCTACTTTCAACCACATATTTTCTTCCATAGGCTAAACAGCTCCAGTTCTTTCCATCAATACTCATATGACATAGTTTCAAGTCCCCTTATCATTCCAACGACTCTCCTTTGGACATACTCCAAGATGTCAATGTAAACATGGTGCCCCGAAGTGAACAAGATACTCCACAAAATTATTTGAAAGTTCTATCCCATCCCTCATCTTGGACATAAATTTTCTAACTAATACAACCTAAGATATATTAGTGTCAGGGGTGATTATCTGGGAGAGATAACACATAGGCATTATCAGCCATTAATATCTTACCTTATTATAAATGCTTATCAGATCAGTTGCAGATACTTCTCTGGGCCATGGAGCGATGGCAAACAGGATAAATAAGTTTTAATGTGGTGGGAGTAGGTAGGAATCGAGGGCTAAGATGAGCTAAAGTACTTGGCTCTCTAGAAAGGATGTGCTGAAGAAGAATTCAAAGAGGTACTCCAGAGAATCAGGGGGTCATTTATTTATTCAATAAGTATTTACAAAATTCCAGCTATGTGCCAGGTATCTTACATTCTATTGGAGAAGGGGTGGGAGAATCATGAACACAAAGTGTTCAAATGAAATAATGTTAGGCAGGGGAAGCTGGCTCAGGGTACTGTCAATGGGTAAATTTTCTTCTCATGGATAGAACTTCTGTAGGACAAGGTACTTGAGCTGAACTTTGAAAGATACTAGAGATAGTGAGAGGTGGAAGAGAGAATGCATTCCAGGTCTAGAGATCAGCCTTGGCAAAGACATAGAGATAGACATGTAGGGCATAGACAGGGAAGAGTAAGAAGATCAGTTCGGCTGGAACATAAAGTGTGTGAAGAGAAATGGCACGCAATAAGCTTGGAAAGGTAGGCTAGAGGCAACTTCTGTCAGGCTTTAAATGCCAATAGAAGAGTTCACATTTTATCCAGAGGCAAATTGGAGCCCCAGGAGTTTCTTGATTCTGTGATTCTATGATTCCTGAGTAGGAGATGGACATGGGGGGACCTATGCTTTAGGAATATCAACTTGGCAGCTGTGAAGGAGATGGGTTAACAGAGGAGGGGCTAGAGACAAGGAGGTTAGGAGGTTATTGCAACACTTAAGAAAGAGGTGATGAAAGAGGTGATGAACTTATGAACTAGCATGGCATCTGTGTGAGCGGACATGTGCTGTATGATTGTTTGACACCTTCTTGATCTGGCTCTGGGCATCCCCCTGGCTAATTCCCACCTGAACCCCTGCTTTCATCCACCTGGCATCTGCCTTGAACTCAAGGGTAATTGTTCCACACATTATCCTCTCATCTTTTTTTTTTTTGGATGTGCTTTTAATAGGGAACATGAGATTCCATACAAATCACTACCACACAAATTAGAATGTAGTAAATGTCCAAGAGGGACCTAGAAGACAAAGATCACTTCTGGCTGAGAGAATCTCGAAGTTGCCTTCAATATTTAATATTATATGATTCTCTGACATTCCCTTTATCACTAAACAAAAAATGCTTTATCACTGAAGATGCCCAAGACTGTAACTCTCTACCCCTCCTTTTTTATTTCCTGACATTCCATTCAAATGGCCTTCCAAGAGCCCTGCCACAGGATGGGTCATATGCTTTTCCAAGATCATTTAACACTACAACCCTTCACATATGCTATGTTCTTGGCCAACTGGACTACTAGAGGCGACTTGATAGAATTGCACTAGAATTGGGAGTCAAAAGACCTAGGTTCCCATCCCCTAGGTTCACACCACTTATTAACCTTGTGACCAGGAGCAAGACATCAATCTTTCAGGTCTCTGGTTTCTTCCTCTGCAAAATGACAACAATAATACTTATACTATTTACCTCAGGAGGTTAAAAGTGAGATAATGTTTATAAAGTGCTTTGCAAACTTTAAAGCTAATTCTTATTATTAATAGCTATTCTCTTAGCTGCAGTCACCTTGAGCAAGTCACTTAATCCTTTCAGTGCTCTAGGCAATTCTCTAAGACTATAAATTACAAAGAAGCTGACTTGCATTAGTAGCAAGAATTTCCTCTTTGGGGAGTCTCTGGTACCAAAGAATTACAATGAATTTGGTCCCCATCCCTATCTCCCATTGCAGCCTGAATTATTTTGCCTCCAGGTCATAGGGATTGTGAGCTAGCCTTGTGGCTCAGACTCCCCTTCTCTAACCCCATTTCTACCTAGCAACAAGTTGCCTCATTCAGGTATCACCTCCTCCCTTAAATGACCCACTCAACTAAAAAGAGCTGCTCTTTAAATCACTTGAGACTACATTGTTTTATCTTGCCTGGGCCCTTAGTCATTTACTAAGGCATATGGACTAGACCTGTGATTTCACTGGGATAGGGAACTTGCAGATAGGGAAATCTCCACCAATTCTGGGCAGCAGTTCTCTGCAACTTAGAGACTTAGACAACATGTGGCTTACCGATTTGGGGTGAGGATGGGCAAGGGCAGGTTCTGGGTCTGGGATTTCATCAGTATGGAAAACTTATGATGAGAAAACTCCCTCCATTTGCTGATAGGTGAGTAACCTGGAAGTTACAGACTTGGTCCACTGAGAAGCCAAAAGACAACGTGCCTGAGGTCACACAGCCAGCATGTGTCAGAGGCTAGACATGAACCTGGATCCTCCTAACTCCAAGTTGGTCCTCCAGTCACTCTGTCAGGCTGCCTCTCACTTTGCATGTAACTGATACTTAATAAATAGTTATTGGGGTTTCTTTTAATTGAAATGAATTGCAATATAGCCCAGTCACTATACCTCCTAAGAAGCGTAGGTTCTAAGCGACTCCATCATTGGTTTCCCACCCACTTAAGAGTCAAGTTTAAACTCTGCTCCTTGTTCAGAAAGCCTTTCATCTAGTTTCAATATAACCTGAACACATCTCTCATTCCCATTGTCTTAGTTTCTGTGGGCTGCTTCTTGGTATGCTTCATCGTGTGTGTGTGTGTGTGTGTGTGTGTGTGTGTGTATGTGTGTGTGTGTGTGTGTGTGTTGTCACCTTTTAAAAATATAGTAGCAGGAAATTTTGCTTTTCTCACTGGTATCCTGTGCTCATCATCCTTTTGAGACCAAAAAGACTAGTTTATTTTTCCATGCAAAACTTTAAAAGTAACTACAATTTGAATGAGCTTTAGTGGACAAAGTTCCAATTATTTAACTTGCAGATGTGGGGGAGGAAGGACAAGAGACAGTGTGAGAATGATTTTGGAAGAGAGGCTCTCTCTAAGAAAAGGAAATCATAAGATCATCTTTTCAGAGCTGAAAGATTCCTCAGCAACCATCTAGTCCAGGGGCTGGGAACCTGCGATCTTAAGGCCACATGCGGCCCTCTAGGTTCTCAAGTGCAGCCCTTTGACTGAATCCAAACTTCACAAAACAAATCCCCTTATTAAGGGGTCAGTCAAAAGGCTGCACTTGAGGACCTAGAGGACCACATATGGCCTAGAGGCCACAGGTTCCACACCCCTTTCTAACTCTTTCATTTTACAGATGAGGAAACTGAGGGACAAAGAAGCCCTGGCCAAGATCACATGGGTAACAAAATACCATTTGATCCTCTACAAAGAATGCTGAGGCTCTTGGAGGAAGGCCTGAGGAGACCCTGAGGAGACAGGGTGCCATACAGAAAATGCCCTCCTTTATATTTCCTTTTGTTTCCTGACTTATCCAAATAAGTTGGCTTCATTAGGTCAAAGTATCATTAACCTATTAAGAGGCAAATTTAGAGTTGTGAGGAAAAGATTGCCTAATACCTCGAACTGTCCAAAAGTGAAACTAGTTGCCCAGAGAGGTGGTAAGCAACCAGTCCCTTGAGACATACAAGCAAAGTCAGGCTGACCAATTCAGTTCAAATCAACCAACCTTGATCGAGCACCCATTCTGTGCCAGGTATTGGGGATACAAAGACAAGACACTAGAAGGGAATTCTTACATTATTGTTTAGGTACCAGAAGGACCAGTCAGCCTCTGAGGGCCCCTCCAACGCTGACATTCTGTGAGCTTTGTCAGAGCTGAAGAATTTTACTCTCCCCGTGGAGAGCATGGAGGGCCAGCGATGTTGTTGGTATAGATGGCAGACACTGCCAAACTCTGGAAGGACAGTGTGGAGTACTCGAGAGGGAATTAGGTTTAAACTTCAGAGACCTGAGTTTGAATCTCAGCTACTTATTACCTATAAGAGATGAGGTGAGCCTCTACTGACCTAGGTCTCAGGTAGCCAGCAGGGGATTAGACCAGAATGATCTCTAAGACACCTTCCAGCTCTCAAATCTATGATCCTAGCATACTTTTTCCTATTTTCCTGTGTGTATGTGCCTCTCTCACTGCCTCTTTCCCCATGTATGTACACACACACACACACACACACACACACACACACACACAAATTCAGGTGACTGAACTAACTGTACTAATTCCTTGTTCTTTCTTCTTCTTGCCAGGAGCAGGACCGTGCTGCCTTAGAACTTTTCTCCTGTGATATATTTAAATGATATTTAAGGTCTGTCAAGTTGCACTTGGTGGTTTTCAAAAGAAATAATTTTTGAGCAGAACTACCTTCTCTGGCATAAAGTAATTGGAAAGTACCACAGATATCTTAATAAAACACATCAAAAGTAACTCTCCCTGGCTTGTTTTGACACGTCCACTTGTGGTTTGTGTCAACTTTAGCTAAACAGCAGGTTTTCTCAGACAGAACAAACCATTAAAATATTCAGCAGAGAAAGCAAATAGAGAGCTCCTTCTCTGTTTGCCTACATTCAAAAAGAAGGAGATACTGAAAGGAGTGGCCAGCAGGACTCAAAGTGCATTTTTTCTGATTCATACCTTTGCCATCACTATTTGCATAGGATTTAAATGTCTAAGCCAGGGACACCACCAATTTTAAAAGGAAAACGAGGCATTTGAAAATCCCTAGAATACTAGGCGAGTTTCATATTTACAAAGGATTGGCCGGATTTGATGAGTTTGATAAAGGTCAGAAACACTTGAGTAAATATATTTTCTGAGTTTAAGATTAGTATGTTAAAAAAAAAAACCTGTCCTCCAATAAGCAGGGGAAGAGAATCATGCATTTTGCCCCTTTGACTAACACTATTCTTAATACTTCCCCCAGAGGACAATCAGGTCAACAAATATAAGCCAGAGAGCAAACCTCTCCATTTGCCCCACCCTATGCTTAGGCCTAGGTTGGGGAGGCCAGGGCTCCTTTTTATGACCTGCCGGGGCTGGGCCTGAGCAAAAATGTGAGGCAGGTGAAGCTTATCTTCAGCGCCACTGCCTACCTTTTCTGTGCCCCATCCCTCCACCCCTCACTCCAGACACATAGTACCCCCTCCTGGTATGCCATCCTTCCTGTTACTGAAAGCAATTTTATATGCTAATTTACACTGCACTGTTATTGATTTTAAAAGTTCCCTCTGCCAGAAGAAAAAAATGAGACATACAAACAAGTCAAAAAGCATTTCAAAGTATCCACTCTGTGCAAGGCAAATAAGCAATGTGGGTATAGAGGTAAAGCATTGGAGGAAGAATTGGATTTAAATCCCAACTCACAACTATTGGATATGAGACAATGGAAGAGTCCTGTGTTTATAGCCCCTAGCATAGTCTCTCTAGAGCCTAGCACAATGCCTTACATGTATGCAGATACTCAAAGGAACTGTGATTTCATTCTGGAGAACTCCTTCCACCAACGGAGATTGTAACCCACCTATGAATTCAGAAATAGTAAACCCTAGGGATTCTCCAGGCTTGAGGCATATAGAAGTTTCATGGATTTAGTACTGTATGAGGCATCAGAGATCAGTTCAAGCCTCTCATTTTATAAACAAGTGAACTGAGACCAGAGAAATTAAGATTCACCCAAAGTCACACAGGCAATGATAAGTCCTGAAGCCAGAGCATCTGACTATAACACAGATCTCTCTTATCAGTGTAATGATCAACCATGACTCCAGAGGACTGATGATGAAAAATACTACACAATTCCTAACAGAGAGGTAGGTAATGGACTAATATGCAGAAAAAGGCACACATTTTTGTGTGGGGGACATTTGGGACATTGTGGGAATTTGTTTGGCTTCATTGTGCTTGTATGTTATTTTTAATTTTTCTTTTTTTTTCACTTTGTGGAGAAGGGAGAGATAAAAAAGTTTGGAAACTGAAGAAAAAATTAAGATTCTAAAGGTCTAGCACCATCTATCTCAAAAGACTGAGGGCATAATATTTCATCATAAGTCAGTGAAGGCATTTCTGAAGGGAGCTAACATCATGAAGTCCACATACTTTGCTTTCTGATTATTTAATTTAATACAGGCATAGATGTTGGAGAGTCTAGAGGATTGGCTAGTTCGCATGTCTATTAGACAGACTGCCTCTCTCAAATATCAGACGTCTTAAGTGAGCTTTTGGCAGGTGCTGAATCATAGTCATTTCATGACTGAATTCTCTACATAAGTACCTATCATGCAGACATTCTATTTTATTAGTTAAAGTGAAAGACATATTCTTTGGATACCAGAAAAGAGAAGGGAAAGGTTGTCATTTTGCTGCGAGAGCATGAGTCAGACAAGTGTTTTTGTAATATTAGGAAAGCCAGGACAGATAAATTGTGGGGCAGAAAAAAGGTAGCAACTATGGACAATAGCACAAAGGGCTTCATCAGTCTCTACCCCAGTCTGAGGCTGCAAAGAATCTCTGAGCTATTGTTTCTAAGCTAGTCTACAGCATTGCAGTTGTGAAGTTGATAGCATTAGAAAAAGGGAGTGCCAGAGAAATTTCCAAGACTTCTTTGTGGAAGAGCAGCTTTTATTGCTCCAGAGTCTGATTTTCCTGCTTCTCTGTATTATGTGTACCTCTAGGGGTGCTATGTGTTAGGCTGAGAGCTGCCTGAGGTCTTGGGTGCAGAGAAAGAACACTAGAGGATCTGGGTGATGAAGACCATGTGTGTAAAGTTCAGGGACACGCTTCTAACAGTGACATTCTTCTAAACCTTTATCTTTTTTATACTTTTGTCAAAGGTTTTAGGACCCTGACAACATAATGTTACCAGACCTTCACACTTCCACCAAAACAGAAAGCCAACCTGCTTCTACATGAGTTTGTCCAGCAGGGAAAGTTGCCAGTAGTAAAGTCAATATCTTTCTCAAGAAGTTTGGGATCTTCTCAAGAACTTGTTCGAACTATTTGATTGACACAAATGCTTTATGCCATATAACAGCAGTCTACAAAGCAGAGGCCTCTGTCATGACCTCAAGGAGAGGGTGATTAACTTGTTGGCCAATCATGACATTTATCTCCAACCCAAATGCACCCATCCTTCACTCTTTACAGCCCCACACCACTCTCCTACTGTACCCCACTCCTGTCCCTTTACAAGCTCTCAACCCTCCCTCTTCTGAGTTCATCATTGGCCTCTCAGGGCAGTTACAACTTAACCCCAACCCAGGTACCATTGGGAAAATTTCCATACTCCTCTATTCTCAGAATACCCACCAGGAAAAATGCATATTTTTGTATGATACAAAATGTTGTACAAATATATTTATGCAAATATAAATATTGTACAAAAATACAAAATACAAATATTTTATTAATAGGAGTGCATGATCACAAATTGTTTGGAGACCACGCTGTAGAATAGTGAAGAAAAAAAAAACTTTAGCCAACATTTTTAGGGGAGGTGTTACCAGCTGATAGCCCAGTCCACAAGAGAAGCTCAATATTTCTTGTTCTAATTCTAAGACGTGAACTCTGATAGGCTCATCAGGATGAGTTTGTTGCAAAATGTGCCCACAAATTACTGAGTGAAATAACCTGTTGGGTGAGGGAGACATTAACCATGCAGATGTTTGTGAATGCCCACCAAATACAACAGCTTTAGCTTTCCTCTAATTAATGCTATGAGTCAATTAATTAAAATATCTAAGCTGCTTCTTAAGATAGCTTTTGGTCAAAAATGTTGTCAGAAGAAAACAGGCTGCTTATCTTATTTTCCATAGCAGGAAGACAGGCATCCAATTAACCTTATACTTCTTTCAAGTTAAGATATAGGTTAACAAAGAAGTGGTGCTAGGAAACAGCCCTCTTTGATAACTATAAGACTGAAATTCCATTTACCATGAGACCATGGTAGTAGTGTTTAGATTTTTTTTTCTTTTTGGCCAGACCCATGGTTTCATCAGTATAGGTTTTGTCAATAACAGGTGAGGAACTTCCTCTACCAATTCAGATCAGTACTTTTTTTTTTTTTGCAATTTATACTATTAGAGAGGATTAGTATTTTACATATATGCTTACATATATGCATATATATAATGTTATATAACATGTTATATTATATATTATAAATAATGTTAGAGAATATTTATAGTATTAGAGAGGAGCACTGAAAGGTGACTTTTCCAGGGTCCTAATCAATGCTGTGGGACTAGGTATAGGAAGGACTAGAACCCAGGTCATACAGACTCCCAGGCAAGCTATCTATCCACAGTGCTATGCCAAAAAAAAAAGCTGAAAAAGCATCAATTATCTAGGATCAATATGCAGGTTGTAATATTTGGCCTGTAGATTATTCCTTTCAATTAAATTACAGACTAATAAAAGATCAATGAATTTAGCAAGTTGTCTTAAAACAATGTGAAAGTGATCAGTGGTAAAATAATTAGATGTTAAGTCCTGTTTTTCCTTTGTGTAATACAAAAATCATTCTCTCGGCCTGAAATGTTTCTCTCTTTCCTCTCTACCTATCCACACACAGCCCAGACTTCCATCCTTCATGGCCTAACCCAAGTTTCCACCTCTAACACAAAGCCTTTTGGGACACTCTATTCTGCCTCCTTTCTCTAAACTCCTACTATATCCTTAGGCTGAATTGCCAGTATGGCCTATGTACTATTTTTTTTATTCCTTACAATTATTTCACCTGGTACATGTGGTCCCCTAAATGGATTATAAGGACCTTGAGGGCAGGGGCCTCTTTTACTTCTCCTGTATCTTACATAACACCTTGGACATTGCTGGTCATACAGTCAGCAATCAGTAACTATCTGACTTATCGATGCCTGGTGTTTGGGGAGGGTGGTGCCATGGGACTAGAACTTTAAATGATCCTAGCCTCAGCATATGTTGAAATTGCTAGAGGTCAGTAATTGGTGAAAGTGAGAAGCACAACTGAGTATGGATAATTCACGTGACTCCACAGACAGGGACACAGGGAAAAACTGGAGGAACAAGTGCTCACTGCTCTTCTATGTGTTTAGACTATTTCCAAAAACCTGTACATAAATATGTCATTTTAGCTTGGTCCTTTAAGTTTGGGTTTTGTGTTGAATAGACATGTTAGCTTAGAAATTTGTCACCATAACATACAAAGTGCTAGAAAAAAGATGAGGGAGATGGCTAAACCAAAGCTAAGAATAGAATCTAATTTATGCAAGTTGATTATACTTGTAGCAAGAGTGATAATTAGAGATATTTTGAAAAAAGAGAGAGAGAGAAAGAGAGACTAGAAAGTGAAGATAATTGGAAGATTTATTTACTCACTATGTTTCTCCTAGGCTGATGGATAGATCTGAATGTAATCTTTAATTATATTAATATGAAAACAATTATTGATATTCACGAATATGTTTCATAGAACTTCCAAATAATACAGATGCACATGAACCTCCAGAACCATATTTTTAAAAAATTTCATATACCCCTTTTGAATATCTTCCCTATTTTGAAAAAAAAATAAATTAACTGAACTATAGAATAACTCAATCATTTAAAGATAATGATTTTCCTCTATTAAATTAATAAACATCATCATTCTGTTCAGTCCAGGTTTGGGTTTTGAAAATTAATTCTTCCTTTTGAAATTTTCATTACCTGGCTATTCAAAGAAAAGCATGTTAATAGTCTGACTTTGTCAATAAACAAAATATAAAGGCTTCTGGGAGCTTGACGAGAAAAAACTGTGGAGACCATTGTCAGCTAGGTTTCAGGTCTGAGGATGAACTATAGAAAAGGAGAGAGATGTTTTGAAATTCAAACACAGTGTAGAAGCATAAATTACAACTCATTCCTGGGCGGCTGGAGAAAAGAAAGGGGCAGGGCTAACGCAAAACAGTAATTAAGAGCCAATAACAGAGGAACATACTACAGATTTCCATGACCCACATCACTTTCAGAAGGATCTAAAAATGTATCAGGCCCAACTCTTAAAATTATCAAAAGAGAATAACTAAATACCTATGTTTCATATCATAGGTTTTGAGCTAGAAAGGATTTGAGAGACCATGAAGTCTACTCCTCATTTTACAGATGATGAAACTGAGACCCAGAAAACTTAAGTGACTTAACCGAAGTCATGTTGGTAAAGGAACTGAATCTCTTCTCTGACTTACTGGTTGTTCGACCTTGGCCAAATAAGTAACTTAACCTTTCTGAGCTTCAATTTCCTCAAATGCAAACCATGAATAACAAAACTTCATGCCTTAGTTCACAGAGTTGTTGTGAGTAAAGTGTTTTATATACACCTTGAAGCATTAAAGAAATGTGCATAGTTATCCTTAATGTCCACTCACTCATGTTTGGGACAAGTTTAAAAAAAGTATAATTATACTTTTTACTTTATACTATAATTTATATACTTACATACTTTATACTATATAATAACTAGCATAATAATATAGCCTTATATAGTATACATATATAATATATACATATATAGTATAATAGTATAACTTTAAAATAAAATAACAGGAGATAATACTAAAAACAACAGGTTCAACAAGAGTGCTGGCAGCAGGAATACTGGGTTCCAGGATAGTTTAACAGGAAGATGCAATAGATGGGGATGAAGTGCATGGTCTCAACGACAGAAATAATTTTTTTTAAAAGGGGGAAAGAAAGGTCATAGCTTGCATTTTAGGTGGTACAGGGGATAGAGTGCTGGGCATGGAGTTAGGAAGACCTGAGTTCAAATCCAGTCTCAGACATTTACTAGCTGTGCGACCCTAGGCAAGTCACTTAACCTGTTTTCCTCAGTTTCCTCAACTGTAAAATGGGGATAACAGCACTAACCTCCCAGAGTTGTTGAAAGGATCAAATGAGATAATATTTGTAAAGTACTTAGCATAGTACCTCACACATAGTAGGTTCTATATGAAAACTATTTACTTCATCTCCCTATTAGGCCACCTTTGAACTCAGTACTTCTACTACCATCACTGAGATGGCTTCACTGGAAGAGAAGGCTTTAAGAAAGAGGTAACATATGTGAGGATCATAGGGATTTAAGCTGGAAAGGTCACATAATTCAACCCCCTCTTTTTATACATATGGAAACAGATCTGGATAGTTTCGAATGATGTGTAGGTCACACAGCAGTACTTGCAGAGTCAGGAAGTGAATCCAAGTCTTCTGACCTGAAGTCCAGAGCTCTGCTTTTTCCCACTATACCACCATTATGTTCTCTCCCTTTGGCCAAGCCTCGAAGCTGAGTTAGATAGGCAGGTAAGTACATAGAGGATATTTCAGCCTGAGTAAGCAACATTTTAAAAAAATGTGGAGGCCAGAATAAACATGGTTTGTGGGCTGAGGAACAGTGAGGAGACTGGCCGAACTTGAGAGTGATTTCCTTTGGTAGCTGGGGGAGATAAGGTCAGGTAAGAAGGGTGGGACCTTGGACTGCAAAGAAGAGTTTGGACCCAAGGTGGTACGCAGTCATGGCACATGGAATAAGAGAATGGCTTGATGGAGATGGGCTTTTAGGAAATACAAAGGCAGTTTGCTTTTTTTTTACATGCTTGATAGCTTATTTTCCTTAGGGGAAGAGTCCACCACTTAAGAGGGAATTCATTCTATTTTCTGAGTGGGGCTGGGAAGCAGGAAGAACTTTTCTCATCTGGGTGTGAAATTAAAGTGGTTATTCTCCTTTCGATCGAGGCCTAAGTTGCTGGTTGATATGCTTGTACAACTCAAGCTCTCTGGACCTGAGATTACCACTGACCTATTAAAAACTATTTTCCGAAATGATAGACAGAAATCTACTGATTTGGGGGAGGCATAGAAAAGCCTTCTCTTTTGGCTCAGAGAAGAAGGGGAATATGAGCAGAGCAACCACAGGAGAGTTTTAAGGTAAGGATTCCACAGACAGGGTTAGACAGTGTTGAATGGAACATCTTCACATTTCCTGAAATTTGACAGTCTTAAGTTTCTCTACCTGAGTTGACTTATTTTATTTTACTTTCCCCCCAAATAAAAATGCTTGGGGTTGGGAGGGTAGAGGAAAGGATAGCACATGGAAGCACTGATATTTTAAGGTGAATAAATTAAACAAATTCATTTCTCTGTCAGAAGGAATAGGAAGAAAGCACTAGGAACTTGTGCAGAGGAAGAGGAAATTGAAAACAAATTTCAACTAGGTGGTTGGCCTACACAAAGATGGTATTATGACCAAAACAAAGCATAGAAAGGAAGCGTGGATCTCAAGGTGATCTCTTGCATGCACTTAGTCCCCCAGAAAGTTGATCATTCCAGTCTGGATCCAGCCCATTTAATCCACCCTGTCTTGGGTTCCTTGAGTCAAAGAAAAGTCACCTCTAAAGGCAGCTGTTATCTAAACTGGTGAACTTCCATGTTCAATTCAAGCATCACTTCCCATGAGGTTTTTCCTAATCCTTCAAGCTATTAATGCCTCTTCTACCCATCAAATACCTTGTATTTTGTACCTACTTAGGGCAGGATTTGTTTCACATCTGTCTTTGTATTCCCATTGCCAGTTTTGGTGCTTAACATATAGTAGGCACTTAATAAATGCTTTATTGATTGATGAAGCTAGTGGGTTAGAAAGGACAAAACAGAAACAGCTGCTAAGGAAATGAAAACTCAAGTTAGATATTATTAGAGAGCACCTAGATGCCTATGGTTAGTTTAAGTGACCAGGCTCAAACAAATTACATCGCAGGGTTTTGAAAGAACTTGCCCAGATACAACTGAGTGATCTCTAAAGACTGTGGAGGACATGATGCACAGTGAGAAAAGAGTGCTGAGGCTCACAGACCTGGTGAGCCCAGCCACAGGGCATTACGGACATATGGCTGCTTATTCTCCTTTCAAATATTCCCAGGAAAGAAGAGTCCTCAGGAACCTTCCCTGAGCCAGACACTCAGCATTCCTTTCTGACATTTCACCTGAGATAGGTTTGGTTCTACAAAAGACAGTAATCCCATACTTTATCTGTAGGAAAATATCAGGCAGATGGACCTACTGATAAATTACTCCCTAGTAAATAAGAATGATGCAGCTAAGTGGTGCACTGGATAGAGTGCTGGACTTGGAGTCAGGAAGACCTGAGTTTAAATCCAGCCTCAGAAACTTCCTAGCTTGTGACCTTCGGCAAGTCACTTAACCTCTGTTTGCCACTGGAGAAGGCAATGACAAACTACTCCAATATTATTGCTAAGAAAACCCAACGGACAGAGGTCCACAGGGTCATGAAGAGTCAGACACAACTGAAATGACTGAACAACAACAACAATAACAAAACAATAAGAATAACTGCTATTGATAACTGGTGCTTTAAAATTTATAAAATGTTTTACATTCACTATTTCATATGAGCCTCTTCCCCATGTAAAGTAGGCTCTGCAGTGGTTACTATCCCTATTTCACAGGTAAGCCCTTTCACATGCATTTTCAAATCTGATTCTCAGAGTGTTATCACCCTTTCACAGGTGAGGACCTGGGGTTCAGAGAGGTTAAGATTGTTTATTCAGCACGTAAGTTGCAGGAATCAAAACTAAAGACCTGATCTTCTGACAAAGAATATGCTATTCTTCTCACTATGTCACCCTATCCAGACTCATAGCTACATTTCTCTTTTGAAAGCACTGAGATACTTTCTATGGGTAGGACGTCAGTGAGACATTTCACTACTAGCTGAATGAAATGGCTCCTTCTGGACAATGAGGTAGAGAGTGTGGGGCTGGGGGAAGACGGCAAATCTGATCCAGGCATTATCCTTCTGGCACAGAGAGTCATTAGCCTGTTCTTGCTCTGGTCCACTTTTCTCGTTGCTTGAGGAATCCTGGCTCCTCCAAGCCTAGCAAGTTCCAATGCAATGTTGGTCACATGGCCTTAGTTTTCCAAACTCTGCATAACAGCAATAGCCTTTTGAATAGCTAAAAAGAGGTCAATGATTGGTTTGTGTAAATTAAGACAATCCAATCAATCAGATATTTCTTCCGGACACCTCAGGTCAGCAAGACTAACAACAAATTTCCAGATTTAGCTACTTTGGCATTTGCAATAATTGAGGCACTGGTTGTTTTGAAGATGACTTTATTGGCTATCATTGAAAGATCAGTTCTTTATTGCCTGTAGGACAAAATACAAGTTCCTCTGTTTGGTATTTAAAACCCTTCACAATCCTACTCCAACCTATCTTCCCAGACTGATTCCACATCACACAATCGATTTTCTAGTTCAACTGACCTATTCGCTGTACCCATTACGTGACATTTCATCTCTCTTCCACCTTCATGCTTTTAACAGTTACTGTTCCTAAGCCTAAATTGTTCTCCCCATTCCCCACCTACCTTTATTAGAATTCTATCTACACTGTTTCCCATTGCTTGCAACAGATTCCCTAGCTCCTGGGTAGCCACACCTTGTGGAAAAGGGTTCGTGACCAAACATGAGATAGAGAGGTTCACATGAGGTAAAATGGATAATTTTGATAACACAGCATTTATGAAGGTTTTGCACAAACAAAACCAATGCAGCTAAAATTAGAAGAGAAACAGGAAATTGAGGGAGGAAATCTTCAGAAGCTTCTCCTTTCTATGACATATGGTGAACCAATTCAAATTTATAAGAAAAGAGCCATTCCCCAAATGATAAATGGTCAAAGGATATGAGTAGGCAGTGTTCAGAGAAAGAAATCCAAACTATCAATAGCCATTTGGAAAAAACTATATGCCTAATAAATAGATAAATGCAAATTAAAGCAAGGCTGAATTAACACCCTTCAGATGGGCAAAGTTGACCAAAAAATAGAAAATGACAAATTAGAGGGGCTACAGGAAAATGGTACCTTAATGCACTGCTGCTGGAGCTATTAACTGGTCTAACCATTCTGAAAAACAGTTTGGAACTATACCTAAAAAGTTGTTCTGTGCATGCCCTTTCACCCAGCAATACCATTACTAGGTTTTTACTCCAAAGAGATCAAAGAAAGAGGAAAAGGATCTATATGTATGAGGATAGTCATAGAAGCTCTTTTTTTTTTTTGGTGGCAAAGAATTGGAAACTAAGGAAGTACCCGTCAGCTGGGAAATGGCTGAACAAGTTACAGTATATGAATGTAATATAATGATATATAATGTGCTATAAGAAATGATAAAGGGAATTATTTTATAGAAACCTAGACCTACTCTATGGTTATATTAGATATTCCCAGACCTTTTGCTAATTAGCAAATATGCAGGCACATCAGACACTCCTAGGGCCACATGGCTGTATTCAAAAAAGAAAAGTGCTTCAATAGGACACACTAGCACACACGGAAAGAGTATTACAAGGCTCTCTAACTGCAGCATGACTCCTACCCATCTCCTTCCATAACAGCCTTGGTATTCCTTCACTCTGCTATCTGTAGAATGCCATGGACCAGCCATATACATCACTGTGGACCAGAATCAGTGGTCCACTATCTCCCGTGTTACCCCTCTCTGCTTTCATATGCTGGCTAAGCAGAGGCCCAGACTGGGTGGGAATGCTGGGGTGCTGTCCCAGTTCAGCAGCTCCCTTCTCAGTCCCTGTCTGATGTGGTCTTTTCTTGGCCATGTTAACTAACAGTGCAAGAGGTGACCACAGGCTTCTGTTCCTCAGTCTTTATTTTGAAGCACTCCAGCATACAGCTTATCATACACAGGTGTTTCATTGGCCTTTCTTTTGCTTTCTCTTTTTACATCTCTGAATTTAGTTCTATAGAGTATAGGCAGCAGAAAGGGAGTACAGATGGATTGGGATATTTTCATTTATTCCACAAGTGTTTGTTGAGTCCTTCTACTGAGTGCTAGGTACTAAGGATTCAAAGAAAAGCAAGGCATGGACCCACCCCCATGAAGCTTATAATCCAGTAGAAAATATAAAGTACTTCTCCAAGTAACAGAAACACACAGTTAAAGAAGAATGTTCAGAGTATAAGAATATGGGTATTCAGAGGAGGGAGAGAATATGTCCAGCTGAGAGAAATATGAAAAGGTGTGTCATCTGATCTGGACCTTGAATGATGAGGGATTTGAAGAGCATAGTATATACATTCCACAGAGGCAGAAAAATTCAAGTCACAGAGAATACAAATAGGCTCATTTTACTGGGATAGAGACTGTCTGAATGAAGGGAAATAATGAGAAGCAAGACTAGAAAAACAGTCATGGAAGGCCCTGAATGTCAGGTAAAGAAAAGAATTTTGGCCTTATTTACTAAATAATGGGATTAAATTAAAAGTGAGATATGGCTTTTTGGTTTCAGCTTTTGACTTTTATCAGATACAAGCTAAAGAGCCTTACTTCACTCTCTCTGGGGCCAGAGTTGTAAAAGGGTCACTTCACAAAATAGTCTAAGTCAGCAGACCTATCTCTCTCAACCAAGGCCCCCCCACTGTAACACCTGCCTGAGTGACTAAATTGGCAGGGGCAAAGTATCTATGTAGAGAAGAGATGGTTTCTTTTTTCTCTTCAATTTTCTCTCTAATCCTCCAATTCAGACAGAGATGATTTAAGGCACCTCTGATAAGAAAGCAGCTTCACTGCTCTACTCTATGGGTCACACCAAGGAGCAATGGGATGAGGTCTAAGGCTAAGGCACTTTGCTCAGAAGAGAGCAGAGAGTCAGAATCAATCAAGGGAAAACAGTCCTTGCCTCCTGCTTTAGCCACCTTGTGGCTTTTCTCACTTACTTCTCTGAATGTCTAGAACTTGGTCCCTATAGGAAGCTCCATAATCTCACCCAGGAATGGTCAGCAACAAAATTGTTTAAAAGATAAAATTTCTCTTTAGCCTCCATCTTCTCTTTTATGTATCCTCCCTACCCCAGCCCCCAAGACTGATGACACTCCCTTATTTCCACTCCAACCTCTTCAGTATCCTCAACATCACTTTACCTTTCTCCCCTATCAAAACCTGCTCTCAAAAAATTCTCTGGTTATTGCATTCACACCAAGGTATTAATAACGGATGAAACTCACTGTGCTAGCACTCCTAGAAATACTTATATTTTAACACACCTAATCAATAAACATTTATTAATATGTGTTAGGCACTGTGCTAAGTTCTGAATTAATAACAGAATAAATAAGGAAAGAATCTATAAGAGCGGAAGTTCAGGCATGAGTAAGCAAGTGGAAAAGGCATTTTGGAAGGAGGAGGGGCAGCTAAGGGCACCTTCCCTGGGTCTCTGTAGTGACAATACATAGAGAACTGGATGGAAATGGATATATATATATATACGTAAGGCAGACCTGACTATATCAGTGTATAGTATTACAGAGGTTAAAGATAATCTTGTCCAACCGCTTATTTTACAGATGAGGAAACTGAGGCCCAGAGAAGTAAATTAATTTGCCCAAGATCAACAGGTAAGTGGCTGGAGCCATGATTCAAACCCATGCCTTCCAACCCTAAACCCAACCTATCCTTTCATTGCACAAGGCTACCTCTGCCATTAATTTTTCCACTCTGCCCTAACGAAGCAACCAAGTAGCTATATAGCACGGTGAATTAAGTGTTGGTCCTGGAATCAGAAAAAATCATCTGTGTGACCCTGGGCAAATAATCACTTAACCCTCTTTGCCTCAGTTTCCTCATCTGTAAAATGAGCTGGAAAAGAAAATGGCAAACCACTCGAGAACCTCTTCCAAGAAACCCCAAATGGGGTCACAAAGAGTTGGGCACGACTGAAAAATGACTGAACAAAGAGAAGCATCAGTTCTTTGACTCATTCAGATAAGAATGTACAGTTGAGAGCCTATATTTATTGCCCCTATGTTCCCTAGGTTTCTCGGAGTCTCCCTTACTGAGTTCCTTTTTTTTTTTTAAATGCCCACTGAAAAGAAAAATCCAATGCAGCTTCCAACTGTTCTCCCCCTTTCCTGCCTTCTGGTAAAAAGAAAGGTTTGGTAAAGTTGCAATCAGATGGAATTCACACCTTCTTCTTTTAATATCCAGATGTCTCTTAGACAAATGCCTCATAACCAAATTTTCTAATGTTTCTTTACACATGTGGTGACTTTCAAATGAGGTCATGGATATGAAAATAATTTGAAAAGTATAATACAGTGAGATTCTTTTTTTTTCATTTTTATATATATTTATTTCTTTTTAGTTTTCAACATTTACTTACACAAGATTTTGATTTCCAAATTTTCACCCCATCTTGCCCCTCCCCCACCCCAAGATGGCATGCATTCTGAATACCCCTTCCCCTAGTCAGCCCTCCCTTCTATCTCTCTCCCCCCTTTTCTTATCCCCTTCCCCTTCTATTTTCCTGTAGGGCAGGGAAGATTTCTGTACCTCATTTCCTGTATTTCTTATTTCCCAGTTGCATGGAAACATTTTTTTTAAACATATGTTTTTAAAACTTTGGTTCCAAATTTTCTCCCTTCCTCCCACCCCACCCACCCTCATTGAAAAGGCAAGCAACTCAACACAGGCCATACAAGTGCAGTTACGCTAAACACTTCCATAGTAGACATGTTGTGAAAAACTAACTCTATTTCCCTTAACTTTATCCTGCCCCCCCATTTATTCTATTCTTTCTTTTGACCCTGTCCCTCCTCAGAAGTACTTCCTTCTGATTACCCCTTTCCCAATCTGCCCTTCTCTCTATCATCCCCTGCTCTCTTGTCCCTTCCTCCCCTATTTTCCTGTAGGGTAAGACAGATTTCCATACCCAATTGAGTGTGTATGTTATTCCCTCCTTAAGCCAAATCCTATGAGAATAAGATTCCCTCATTTCCTCTCACCTTCCCCTGTTTCCCCTCCACTGTAAGAACCTTTTCTTGTCTGTTTTTGTGCGAGATAATGTACCCCATTCTACCTCTCCCTTTCTCCTTCTCCTAGTATAATCCTCTCTCACCCTTAATTTTATTCTCCAGATATCACCCCTTCATCTTCAACTCACCTGTGCCTCTCTATCTATCTATCTATCTATCTATCTATCTATCTATCTATCTATCTATCTATCTATACACACATATAATTTTTCCCCTTCCCACTACCCTAATACTGACAAAGGTCTCATGAGTTATAAATATCATCTTTCCATGCAGGAATGTAAACAGTTCAACTTTAATAAGTCTCTTATGATTTCTCTTTCCTGTTTACCTCTTCATGTTCCACTTGAGTCTTGTATTTGAAAGTCAAATTTTCTATTCAGCTCTGGTCTTTTCATCAAGAATGCTTGAAAGTCCTCTATTTCACTGAATGACCATTTTTTCCCCTGAAGGATTATACTCAGTTTTGCTGGGTAGGTGATTCTTGGTTGTAATCCTATCTCCTTTGCCCTCCAGAATATTATATTCCATGCCCTGTGGTCCCTTAATGTAGAAGCTGCTAAATCTTGTGTTATCCTGATTGTGTTTCACACATACTTGAATTGTTTCTTTCTGGCTGCTTGCAATATTTTCTCCTTGACCTGGGAACTCTGGAATTTGGCTACAATATTCCTAGGAGTTTTCCTTTGGGGATCTCTTTCAGGAGAGATCGTGGATTCTTTCAATTTCTATTTTGCCCTCTGGTTCTAATATCAGGGCAGTTTTCCTTGATAATTTCTTGAAAGATGATGTCTAGGCTCTTTTTTTGATCATGGCTTTCAGATAGTCCAATAATTTTTAAATTCTCTCTCCTGGATCTATTTTCCAGGTCAGTTGTTTTTCCAATGAGATATTTCACATTGTTTTCTAATTTTTCATTCTTTTGGATTTGTTTTACAGTGTCTTGATTTCTCATAAAGTCACTAGCTTCCAATTGCTCTATTCTAATTTTTAAGGAAGTATTTTCTTCAGTAAGTCTTTTGGACTTCCTTTTCCATTTGGCCAATTTTCTTTTTAGGGCATTCTTCTCCTCATTGGCTTTTTGGACCTCTTTTGCCATTTGGGTTAGGCTTTTTTAAGGTGTTATTTTCTTCAGTATTTTTTTGGGTCTCCTTTAGCAAGCTGTTGACTTGTTTTTCATGATTTTCTTGCATCACTCTCATTTCTCTTCCCAGTTTTTTCTTCTGCTTCTCTTACTTGCTTCTCAAAATCCCTTTTGAGCTCTTCCAAGGCTTGGGACTGATTCATATTTTTCTTGGAGGCTTTGGATGTAGGAGCTTTGACTTTGTTGTCTTCTTCTGGTTGTATATTTTGATCTTCTTTGTCACCAAAGTAAGATAATATAGTCTGACTCTTTTTGTGCTGCTTGCTCATGATTCTGGCCAATTACTTGAGTTTTAAACTCTTTGTTAAGGTAAGAGTCTGCTTTCAATGTAGAGAATGTACTGTCCCAAGCTTCAGGGGTTTATGTAGCTGTTTTCAGAGATACTTGTAGGGACCCATAAATTTTCAGTTCTTCCAAGGTGGTATGATAAGGGGCAAGGTGTTTACTCCTTTCCTAGCCTGTGCTGTGGTCTATATTAGTGACCACAAGCACTCCTTTCTGTCCTGGAACTGTGAGGAAGGTTTCCTGTCTACAGCCACTACAAGTTCCACTATGCCAGAGCTCCTCCTCACCCCAGGAGCCCCGTCCAGAACTGTGACCCAGATCCAAGCACGGGCAAAGCAAGAGATTCCTGCCTCAGCACCAGCAAAGAGATCCCTGCAGTCCCCCTCTAATCAGCCACTTGATTCCTTCTCAGTCTGTGGGCCAGAAGCTTAGGACACAGCCACTGCCCCAGTGCCGGCACTCTGCCCTCTGGACTCTGGAACTAGCTCTGACCTAGCTCCTCTCTCACCACCACAGAAACAGACTTTTTCCACTGACCTTCTAAGTTGTCTTTGGCATTCATGGATTGAGGAGTCTGCCCACGATTCATTCCTCTGAGGCCTGCTCTAAGTTTGCTGTGGCCTGGGTGCCCAGGCCAAACTGCACTCCTCTCCCTAACCATCACGATATACCTTTGCGAGCAACCATCCAGGTTGTCTTGGGCTGGAAATTTGTTTTACTCTGTCTTTTTGTGGCTTCTGCTGCTTTAGAATTTGTTTAGAGCCATTTTTTTTACATGTATTTGGAGGGGTTTGGGGGAGAGTTCAAGGAAGTCACTGCTTTCATGCCACCATCTTGGCTCTGCCCCCCAATACAGTGAGTTTCTTGATGGTAGAGATAGTATATGAGTATGAAGGCAACAGAAAGAGCCCTATGTTTAGGGTAAAACTTTAGGAGTCTCAGTCTACTCATCTATAAAATGGGGGTAATAACAAAAAAAAAACCAAAGTTTTCTAAATCTTAAAAGTACTATATAAATAAGAGTTACTGTTCTCCATATCTCCCTTTATACTTAGCAGAGTGCTTTTTTGAGATGAATAAAAAGTGTATTTCAAATGTTGAATTAATTATTAGTATTACAGTAATACCCCTTCTTAACCAATCTGGCAACCTCAACTTGCTAGAATATAGCCCCTGGTATAGTTAACTAAAAAAGATCTCTGTATACTCAAAATAGTGGTCACAAAGCTCCTCTGCTAAAGCCATATCTTTCACCACTAAGGTTTCACTCCAATTCTTATTCACCAGGATTTGATATGATTTTTAAGAGACTGGTTAACTGGTTTCCCAGCAAATTAGAAGTAAGGTAGTGGGAAGATTCTTAAGGCAGTTACAACATAGATAATGCTAACACATAAGAGCTCACATTTACATAACATTTTAAAGCTTGCAAACAGATTTCTTTCCAACAATACTGTAGGGTAGACACTATAAATATTTCTCCCTGGACTACCCCCACTGTGGTCTCTAAGAATAGTGCATCCTACATCAGAATACCCCCGACCAAATTTGAATTGCCCCATCTGGTCCTAATGGCTGAACTCATTCACTCATTCTGCAATTTCTGGGCCATTCTTAGCCAGTTGGGATGCTTCTTGCTTGCTGATGGTTTTTGGTATCCTACCAACATTTTAAATAATTACTAGCTAACTGAATATCTATAGGGGAGGGAGAAAAGGAGTTATAAGATATATTTATTATATTTACACTTCATCCAGAAGAAAGAGTAATTCAACCTGTCACTCAGTTCATACCAAAGATTATAAAAGACACTCTCTTTTTCACACGAATTCCATTCAAGTGAACTAATATTGATTGAGCACCTGCTATGTGATGTTCAGCCCTTTTAGGTGCTGTGGGATAGTGGTATCAATGGGGTTCACTAACCTTAGAAAACCACATATTAACATTATCTATGTTCTGTTATATTTTTATTTATTTTTGTTAATTATTTCCCAATTACATTTTAATCTGGTTTGTAGAGAGTATTAGGGGCAGCAACATAGCCCACATGTCTGATGCTTCTGTTGTGGTGAATACGGAAGTAGCGTAAGACAATTTCTACTCCTAACAGGTTTATAATTTACCTGAGGAAGGCAGGACAACTTAAGACATCAATGTAGATAGCACTAGAAGGGAACTGGAACTGGAATGATCCTACTAATATGGCTGTGAGAATGATCTCAGCCCTGATCACACTTATCCACTCATGTGACATTTTGGACTTGTCAAGAGAGCAAAGGGAGTGGAAGAGAAAGAGAAGTCAAAGAAGGGTAAAGAAATGCCATTTCTCCTTCTTTCTACCTTCTGTAGGGTTTCTACCTTTTATCAACACTTTAAGATCTAGTTCAACCTCTTCTACAAAGCTTTCTTCAGTAACTCCAAGAAGCAGTAATCTCTCTTCTTCCTAAATCCCTCATGACTCAAATTGCCTAGACAATAAATTCTCACACTTGATTCCATTCTGTTAGTACATATCCTAATCTATCTTCCTTCATTCTCTATTTCTTTGATGTAAGCCTTCTATCTTCAAAAGATTCTCTTTCACTATTTTCTAAAATCCTAAACAGGATATTTCCTCCAATAAACAACTGATTCCTTTTAGGACAATTAAAACAAGCTTATGTTCTATTAATGAATCCAACCTTAAGAATTGTGAATTTGAGGTAGAGCTATTTCAAATCAGCTCTAGCTTCATCACGTTTTGGTAGTTTTTTTTTTCTTAACCTTATTGATGAAACCCTTAGGGAGGTGACAGATCTAGTTAGTTCTTTATTAAGCAGACACTTGGGAATCTGGTTGAGTAAGATGAATGTGGTTGCAACACCATGTCTCTCCGATAAATAATCCTTCGGGTAGAGGTGAATGTTGCTGGGCTGGGCTAAAGTGTTGCATAAAGTGACAAATTATAAAAGAAAAAATAATTTAAATCCCTGCCTAGTTAGTTACCTTCTTCCCTAGGTTGTACATATAACTTATCTCTATTTATATTATATATAACAGCCAACACTTAGTAAAATACAAGGGAGATGAATAGCTCTTGTCATGGGCCCAATGCCTTTAGACAAGCAGGCAAAAGGATGACTTACTATGTCAGGTATAACTATAAATAATGTGATGGATCAAGAGTAAGTTAGAGCCAGCTCTAACTTAGATCTAGACCCATCAGATTAAGGAGTTGACTCCTCCTACTTCCAAGTCACAGGATCATACATTTTAAACTGGAAGAGTTTTAAACTTGAAAAGGAATTATAACCTATCTAGTTATTGGCCTGGAGATGAAAGTGGTCTCAGGGAAGAAAATACTCTTTTTGTCCCCCTCTACTCCTTTGCACATCGGCAGTGAAAACATGGGCAAATCAAGCTCTAAACGGCCAGGTAAATTCTATGTTCTACAGACAACATAAAAGGGCTATCCAGTTTCTACTTTTGTTTAGAACATTCTGTTCACTGGTACTTCTAATTATTTATTGAATAGAAATTTATAAATGATGACTGTGAGGCACTGCATGATGGAGAAGTAACTTCTGAATCATAAAAGAAAGATTGCCTTATGTTCTACTTGATTTTAGAGCCAAATCTGTTCCATCGTAGCATTCAAATTCTTTGAAAATTGGTCCTCCACATATGACTTCTCAATTAACAAAAATAAGTCTCTCAGGTAATCAGGATGAACCAGGGTAACTCTCAGTTCAACAAGGTAAATTGGGAAGGTTAACCTAAGGTCTACTACCCTGTCTGTACTTTTTGTCCTCTAGCACTGCTTGGCATCTAGTGAGTGACTCACAGAGGCAACCAGAAAAGTAGAGGAAGGTTGGTCTGATAGCTGATAATAAACAAATAAAAAGCTGATACTCATATACATACAATAGATCCAAGAACTTCCAACTCCCACCACCATCAAAATTACCAACTGCCTCTTCCTACTTATACCAATATTTCAAAGATAGATTCCTTATTTGAGGTTGCTTTATCTTTACTAACCATACAACAGAATCATAAAATTTGAGCATTTGAAGGGACCTCAAGGATTATCCAGTCCAAGCTCCCTACCAACTCTCAGTCCCCTCTATACAACGGGGCCTCTGTTTGAAAATTTTCAATGATAGGGAATTTACTATTTCACATGACATCTCTCATTTTTGGTTAGCTCTAATTGGTACCAAGTAAATCCACCTAAAGGCATCTTAGAACCATCAACCAAGTTTTGCTCACTGGAGACAAAAGAATAAGTCTAAACTTTCTTTTCATATGACCATCCCTTTGTATATATGAAAGCAGTAATCACATGCTCACTAAGCATTATTTTTTCTGCAGCTAAACAGCTGTAGACCCTTCAATCCTTATATGTTATGGCCTTCAGTCCCCTTACCATCTTGATTCCTTTATCTAGAGCTGCTAACTCTCATCAGTGTCCTGCCCAAATGTGGTACCCAGAAGTGGACACAATATCCAGACACAGTGTAGCCTGACTCTGTCTTACCCTGAATACTATCCTTCTATCTGTGCAGCTGAAGCCTACTTTAATTTGAAACTGATGACTCACTGTGCTTGTGGGCCACTAAAACCCCTAGATGTTTTATGATAAGAATGATCTCTCGCATTCCTCCCTCAGATTTTTTAAACAAAAGCATTAAGCCACTCCACGTAACATGCATGTGGCTTGTAAAGAGAGATCACTGGTCCTATAGTAATCATCTTAGCCACTCCGTATCGTTGCCATTGTGGTCATAAGTTAGAAAAAAGGCAGCAATATAATTGGTCTCAGGGCACAAGGCTGGAAGTTGGATGCCTGAGGAACCATGAAGGGGTAAAGACCACCTGGGTTCAAACTGCACCTCAGACATTACGTGACCCTAGTAAATCCATTAACTTAACTCAGTCTCAGTTTTCTTCAATTATAAAATGGGGATAATAACAACACCTACTTCATAAGGTTGTTGAGAAGTTCAAATTAAATAATACATATATAGATGTTGGGCGACAGGGGAGTCAATCAGTTCACCCATGACCAACAAGTTCCTCCCCAATCACATAAGGGGTAGATAACAGACACAAAAAGATGTTAAGGTCTGAAAGGAAATGCAAAGAAAGCTCTTCATTTTGTTGCCCCTCTATGAGGTATGAAATTAGAGGGCAAGTAGTCATTGGTTAGATAAGAGCCCAGTCATGCCCTTGGTAGTCTTTTAAATAGCAAGACATACCTCATAAAAAAAAAATCTGACCAGTCAGAGCAGGAAACAGCTTTGAAGTAATTGACCATGAGTTAAAAGAGAAGAGAGGCTGCCCTGACTCCCGAGTTAAGCTGCAGTGAGGAACAGGTTCAAGGTGCCCAACTGAGTGACTCAGGAAGAACCCTGTACCTAAGGGGAGCGAGACAAGGACGTTAGGAGAGGACAAAGAAGGCCCTTCATTGTTGGAGACATGAGCTGTACATAGCACATGTGTTCCCTACATTTGCACCTGTTTACTAGTATGCTCAATGTGCATGCCCACTCTTCCTCCTAAAACGGTGTGTATATCTGCAGGAAAGTTTATCAAAAGATTGATAAGAGGAATGTTTTGTTAGCATTATTCTTATGATGTCATGTGAGTAAATGCCTCTGCTTTGAGCTAATTGTATCTACCGGCTGAATAATAGAAGTGGACACGTCAACAGGAGTTTGTTAGCTACAATTTTAGGGGAACAAACCCCAAAAATAGCTTGAACCTACAGATGGTCATACCTCTGGGGACCTACAACCCCTGAATATAAGTTTAGCACCTTGAGGGTATGCTATGTATTTTAAAGACCTTACAAATCTTAAAGCACTATAGAGTTATTATACATCATTATGATCCAGTATGGCTTATGTGACCAAAAAAATTGAGTTGTGTGTGTATATGTGTGTTCGCACATGTGTATGTATGTATGTACATACATGTGTGTGTCTCTCCAAAATATATAATAAAAGACATAATTATATGTAATTATATAATAGATATAATTTGTTTATTCTCAATCAGCCATAGATTCTTATTAACAAGATAATACCATTCCCCAATAATTTAAGATTTGATGTATTTGTTGTAATGAACTTTTCATCAAAAAAAGGTGCTCTTGACAAAGAGGTGATGGACTAGAGGAATAAAATGTGATACATATCTTCAGACACTGCCACTGTGTTGATGTGTTTTGTTTAACTATACTTATGAGTTACAAAGAAAAGCTAAGTGGAAGGAAAGGTGAGTTAGTGGATACAAAAAAAAAAAAGATGCAAAATAGATATACAAAAAAAGGAAAGCACATCAATAAAATATTAAAAATACACAGAAGTTTTTGTGAAATAATGAGTTTTTATCCTTTAAAAGCTTAGATCTTTGGGCTTATCAAACACGAAATTACTACAATGTATTATATACTTAATCTATTCCACTGATCCACCACCCTATTTCATAGCCAGTACCAGATTGTTTTGATAATGACCACTTTATAATGCAGTTTGAGATCTGGTACAGTTAGGCCACCTTCTTTCACATTTTTTTCCACTTATTCTCTTGATATTCTTGATCTTTTGTTCTCCAGATGAATTTTGTTATTTTTTCAAGCTCCATAAAAACTTTTAGTAGTTTGATTGGTATGGCACTGAATGAGTAGATTGAATTTAGTTGAATTGTCATTTTTATTATATAGGCTTGGCCTACCTATGAACAATTAGTATTTTTTCCAATTGTTTACAATGATTTTACTTGTGTAAAAAGTATTTTGTAATTGTGTTTATATAGTTCCTAAGTTTGTCTTGGCATGTAGATTCCCACATATTTTATATTGTCCACAGTTATTTTCAAAAGAATTTCTATTTCTATTTCTCGCTGCTAGACTTTGTTGGCAATATATAGAAATGCTGAAGATTTATGTGGGTTTATTTTGCATCCTACAACTTTGCTAAAGTTGTTAATTATTTCAACTAGTTTTTTAGTTGATTCTCTAGGATTCTCTAATAATGCCATCATATCATATGCAAAGAGTGATAGTTTTATTTTTTCATTGCCTAATCTAATTCCTTCAATTTCTTTTCCTTCTCTTATTGCTATAGCTAGCATTTCTAATACAAAATTGAATAATAGTAGTGATAATGGGCATCATTATTTGTTAAAATCATTTTTTGGCAAAAACTTCTGGGCAAACTGGACAACAGTATGGCAGAAACTAGGTATAGATCAACATCTCAAAGCATATACTAAGATAAGGTCAAAACAGACACATGATTTAGACATAAAGGGTAATACCATAAGCAAATTAGGAGAACATAGAATAGTTTACCTGTTAGATCTATGGATAAGAGAAAATTTTAAGACTAAATAAGATATAGACAGCATTACAAAATGTGAAATGGATAATTTTGATGATATAAAATTAAAAAGATTTTGCACAAACAAAATCAATGCAAACAAAATTAGAAAAAATTAGAAAACTGGGGAGGGGATTTTACAGCAAGTATTTCTGCTAAAGACCTCATTTCTCAAATATGTAGAGGACTGAGTCAAATTTATAAGGATACAAGTCATTCCCCAATTAATATATGGTCAAAAGATATGAATAGGTAGTTTTAAGGTGAAGAAATCAAAGCTATCTATAATCATATGGAAAAGTGTTCTAAATCACTATTGATTAGAGAAATGCAAATTAAAACAACTCGGAAGTACCACCTCATACTTATCAGATTGGCTAATATGACAGAAAAGGAAAATGATAAATGTCGGAGAAGATGTGAGAAAATTCAAATACTAATACACTGTTAGTGGACTGATCAAATCATTTTGGAGAGCAATTTGGAACTATTCCCAAAGGGCTATAGAAATGTGCTTGCCCCTTGACCCAGCAAATTTACTACTACGTCTACATCCCAAAGAGATTAAAAGGTGGGAGTAGAGGGGGAAATGTAGCTGTAAAAAAATATTTATAGCAGTTCTTTTTGTGATGGCAAAGAATTGGAAATTGAAGGGATGCCTATCAACTGGAGAATGGCTGAACAAGTTGTGGTATATGATTGTAATAGAATATTATTGTGCTATAAGAAATGAAGAGCAGGATGATTTCAGGAAAAACATGGAAATTCTTGCATGAACTGATACAGAGTGAAGTGAGCAGAACCTAGAGAACCCTGTACACAGAAACAGCAATAGTGTATGATGAACAACTGTGAACAACTCAGTTGTTCTCAGCAAAACAATGATCTAAGACAAATCCAAAGGACTCATGCTGAAAAAATGCTATCTACTTCAAGAGAAAGAACTGATATCCCCAAAGACATCCAAAAAAGGGGAAAGAACCTATTTGTACAAAAATATAGCAGCTCTTTTTGTGATGGCTAAGAATCATAAATCAAAAGGATGCCCATCAATTGGGGAACAGCTAAACAAGCTATGGTATATGATTGTGATGGAGTAATATTGTGCTATAATAAATGGCAAGCAGGATAATTTCAGAAAAATCTGGAAGGACTTATATGAACTGATGCACAGTGAAGTGAAGAACCAGGAGAACATCGTACACAGTAATGGCAATACTGTTCAATGAAGAACTGAGAATGATTTAGCTATTCTCAGCAATACTATGATCCAAGAAAATCCCAAAGGGCTAATGATGAAGCATACTATGCGCCTCCAGAGAAAGAATTGATGTTGTTTGAATACAGACTGAAGCATGCTATTTTTCACTTTCTTTCTTTCATTCTTCTTTTGTTCGATTCTTCTTAGACAAAATGACTAATATGGAAATGTCTTACATGATTGCCGTGTATAACATGTATCTATAACCTATACATGCTTACCCATCTCAGGGATGTGGGGGGGAAGGAGGAAGAGAGGGTTATAATTTGGAACTCAAAATTTTTTAAATGTTTAAAATTGTTTTAACATGTAATTGTGGGGGAGGGCCGAAGTCAATATATTGAACCAAAAAAAAAAAAAGAACTGATATCATCAGAATACAGACAGAAACATGCTATTTTTCACTTCATATCTTTTTTCTTTCTTCCTTTTTTGTTTGAGTTTTCTTGTACAAAATGACTAACACAGAAATGTTTTACATGATTGCACACATATAACCTATATCAGATTGCTTACCATGTCAGGGAAAGGGGAGAACAGCAAGGGAGGAATAGAATTTGGAACCCAAAATTAAAAAAAAAAACAATGAATGTTAAATTTTGGTTTTATGTGTAATTGAGGAAAAAATAAAATATTATTTTAAAAATACACAGAAAAAACCAACAGTTCAAAAAGGGACACAAATGATACAGTTTTATTCCTACCTTATTAAATTTCATATATACTTTTTTAAAAAAAATTAAACAGTACATAACACAAATATATGGTTTTATATATAATTCTCTTATTTTGCTTTGTATATGAAATATTTGTGTCTGTTAATGGTCATCAAGTTCATATATTTTTAAATGGCTAGAGATACTATGTAAGAAATAAATTTAGGTGCCTTAATTCAATAGTTATACATAAAGCACAAGTCAACAGTTCTTATGCAGGCATCATTTTCAGTAGAAGAGTCACCTAAATAAGTAAGATCTTTGACAGAATAAGACATTTAACTTTTTTTAATCTGTGAAAGAATAAAAGGACTTTGTCTTAAATAGCTAATCTAGCACCAATTTGTTTTATTTTAAAAGAATTATTTTAAAATTAGATGTTATATAAATATTGCTGGGATCTGGAATGATTATATAACATGGGCCTAGTACAGCAAGAGCCCAGTATCATTCATCCATACTTTTCCAATCCATCCCATGGCACCCATTTCTAGAATCACACAATTTTCAAATATTGGAACAAGAAGAGTTTGGGTTATTGCTACTGTCCCAAAAACCAACAGGGACTCCCTTTGGCAATGCATAAAAGGGTCAGAAATGGGATAAATATTCCAGCAAATGCCAAAAAAATGAGTCTCAATGCCTTTGACAAAAGGCAAATGGATTATTTACGCAAATGGAAAACTGAAACTGGCTAGTGGAATTTTCCAATCCCACACTAATGGAGGAAAATAATCCTTGGATACCAACTTGGCTAGAATGAGCTCAATTCTATGCAACTCCATGAAAATAGCTTCAGTAACTGTTCCCATTTTCATAGTTGGGTATCTTTTGGATAGGAATTCATGTTTCTGAGCCTAGGTCATGCTGGGTCTCACTTTCCTGATTGCCCATATAATGTCAGAACTCATTGGGAAATTAATTTTAGCTAAAGCACATGGTAGCAAGAACCTAGAGATGTTTGGATTAGATATTTTTGTGACGCTACTTCAGTATTTCTCCTACCTAAAATGTCCTTGTTTCTAATTTGCCTGATTGTTTTTTTCATATCCAGCTTTCAGCCATTAACATAGTGTGGTGAATGTTTGTTGACTGATTTTAAAGACGACTTTCAAAGAAACTTTTGAACTAGAAAGAACATTAAAGGATTAGGGATCATGGGACTTAGACTGAAAGGAACTCTAGAAAGCACAAAGACTAAATGACCCTTAAGGTCTTTAGGATCTTGTCAACTTTTTCATTTTACAAATGAGAGAACTGAGGATAGAAAAAGTAGAATGATTTTCCCAAATCAGAACAGATAGTAAATAGTAGAATCAGGATATGAACCCATGTCCTTGACTCTAGATCCATTAGTCTTCATGCTACACTATAGTCCAACTCTTAATTTTTATATGTAAAGAAACAGAGATTAAGTGACTTGCCTAAAGTCACAGCAGACTGAGAGTCTCCAGCATACTGCTTCTACCACACTTGAAAAATTCTATTTTCCTTCTCAAATGCCACCAAAAGTAATCCATTGGTAATAGAATCCCCTTTTATTGCAGTTCATTATTATATGATTTTGGATATATCAAAAATTTTCAAGGATCCATACTTAATTTTTTTTTAGGTAAATACAGTAAGAACTTGTTGCAGCATAGCTTATTATCACAGAGGTGAAATGATCATAGCATTATGGAGTTAGAACTAAAAAAGAACCTTAAATATAATAAGTCTTCATCAGAGACTAGAGTGAAGAAAGAGATGGTGACAGCACATGTCAGTGGGATGCGAGATGAGGAGGACAGAAGAGGGAATTCTTGGCAGACGACAGATCAAATTTTTTGATGAAGTATGAAGTGAGGTCCTCAACTGAGAAGGTGGGAAAAGGAGGTGCCATGGAAAATTTGGCATAAGGTTGGGTAGATGAGGAAACTGCAGCCCACAGAGGTAAAATCACATAGGGAAAAAAGCAGCATTAAATGTCTTATTTGTATCCCCAGTGCTCATCACAGGACCTGGACCATAGTAGGTGCTTAATAAATGTTAATTGACTATTGACTAGCAGAGTTGGGACTTGAACCCAAGTCCCTGATTCTAAATTCAATATCCACTTAAGTCTAAGAGCTATACACCATTACAGTCTTATGTGACATCCCTCAAACGCAGGTGTTAGACCTGACTTCTGATACCAGCATTACAAAAAATGTTCCATTGTAGGATTTCACCAGCCAAGATGGGGCTCCCATGACATCAGAATACACTCTGATGTCACATCTAACCTCTGTTCCCTTTCTTAAATGTCACTTAAAAAAAAAACACAAGCTATTAGCTATCACCATTCTGTCTCTGAAATCTTCCAAGGATTTCATTCCTAGGCCTCTCTCTTTGACACATAAAATAAAAAAGACAACTAATTAAAGTTTCCTTTTGGACAGATGGTTTCATTATTTTAATTAAGTATATATATATTGGACTGTTGCAGTTGAGCTATCTGACATGACAGACATTTTCTCTGTTCATTTAGAATTTTTAGTCATTTACTGTCTCTGGTGTCAGAATTGGATTACTGGCAGATTCCCCTGGTGGATTTTTTTTTCTGTTCCATTTAGTAGCTTATTCATGTTTTGTCATTTCTGTAGTTATTCTTCAGTGGTCTGCCAGTATAATTTGTAAAAGAATGTTTTGAAAGGAATAAAAAGTGTTTTTCAGGAGGCTTGCCATAACAAGTATTTTGAGTTCAAATGAACCCATTTGGTTCTTCCCATGGCTTTCACTCCAGTGCTTCCATGGAGCCATGACTTCCTGTGTGGGAACTCACTTCACTGATTCAGACCACAATCCTTCCTCATATCAGAAGGTGATCATTACAAGTTTATTCCATCTCAGAATCACAAAGCTAGAGCTAGAAGGGACCTCAGAAGTCATGTGGTCCCATTCCATCATATACAAGTAAGAAAACTAAGGTTCATGGAGACTAAATGATTCATCCAAAACCATCCAAAAAATAAGAGGTAGAGGTGGGATTTGAACCCAATCCTATCACTCCAAAACCAATTATTTTTCCACTGTAACATGCCGCCTTCCTAACTGCCTCGATAAAAAAAAAAATCACCTGGCAACCAGCCTTCTGGTAAAAGACTTCTCAAAATCTAATTAGTCTGGTCCACGGATCACAGATATAGTTCATTTTGTACAGGAACTCTATCATGTACTTTGAAAGACTGTAGACTCTAGAATGAGAGAAGATGGTTCAGATTCTATCTCTGCCACTTACTAGGTGACCTTGGACAAGGTCTTTTTTCTGTCTGGGATTCAGTTTCTTCCTGTAGAGTAGCTCTGGATATAAGACCATAATCATTCAATGGGTCTAGCTCAGAGCCCAAAATAAAATATTGCCAGCTTGACGAAAGATTACAGACCTTCAGAATTAGATGGTAAATGTTGAATTGAGTTAAACTGGCCTCAGATACCATGTAGTCCAACCCATACCTGACTGAGAATCCTCTTTATAGCATCCACAAGTGGCTGACAAGCTTCTGCTAGAGACACAGGTCTGGGAATCACCTGCTTGGAGATAATCATTGAATCCAATGGAGCTCATGACGTCACCAAGCAAGAGAACATGAATAGAAAAAAAGAATAGAAAATACAGAACTTTGGAGGACATTCACAGTTAGACAAGGTTGAAGATCCTGCAAAAGAGATGGAGGAGCAGTTGGATGGGTAGGAAGAGAACCAAGAAAGAGTAGCATCACAAAAAGCCAGAGAAGTAAAAGGACATAGGAGAAGGTGATCAACAGTTCAAAATGCTGCAGAGAAGAATGAGAATTGGGGAAAGGCTGCTAGATTTGGCAATTAAATCATGATTGATATTTTTGAGGAGAACAATTTCAATTAAATGATGAAGTCAGAAATAATATTGTACAGTGATCAGGAGAGAGTGAGAAGAGAGGGATTAGAAGTTCTAAGTACAGATGATTTTTCAAGGAGGTTAGCAGAGAAGAGAAGCAGAGATTTAGAAGGACAGCTAGCAGGTATGGTAGGATCAAATTTGTTTGTGTATGGAAAAGATATGTTTTTAGGTATCAGAGAAGGAGCCAGTAGATAGGGATTGGAGAATAAAGAAAGAGAGGGGATGAGGATAGAAGCAATCTGCTCAAGAAGACAGAAGGGGATGAGGCCAAGGTCGAATGTAGGGGGGGGGGTGGCCTTGGCAAGTAAAAAGGTTAGCACTTTGTTAGAGACTAGAGTGAAGAAAGAGATGATGATGATAGAACATGTCAGAGGGATGTGAGGTGAGGAGAAGGATAGAAGAGAATTCTTGGCAGGCAACAGATCAATATTTTCGGTGAAGTGTTAGGTGAGGTCCTCAACTGAGAAGGCAGGAGAAAGGGGTTCCACGGGAGACTTGAGAGACAACCATTAGGTTTGTAATAGCTGCTGTGGTGAATAGGATAGAGAACTGACCAGGGAAGAATAGAAAGATTACCTTGCTGCCATTAGAGCCCAACTGAGATTGGATAACTTAAATCTGTAGTGGATACAATCATTACAGTATGATCTTATAATCCAGTGATCTCCGTCCCAATGCCTCACATAGAGCCCTGTAGATCAAAGTAGGCATTTATTAAATATTTATCACATCTTTTGATTCTAAAGTCAGTCTTCCTTCCACTATACAATGTTGCCTTCTCAAGATTTCATTCACATCTATTTCTTGAGGACTAGCCTAGCTAAGATGAACCAAACTTGTTACCACCTTGCAGAGTGATAAAATTTTTCTGGATCACCACAACTTTAGAAGACCATGTGCCAAGTCATAGAAAGATGATAATCCCTCTACATAATTTACTAATCAGTAAAGGGAGGACTCCATCAATGAAAGCACAGACCCTTGAAACTGAAAGAAGTTTCAAGTCAAAAAGTCAAGAAGTCCCTTGCCTACCAAAATCTTTCCCAGCCAAGTAACATAATGACTAAAATTCTCCTATTAGTGATTGATCCTCTCATTGGGGTTCCCTTTTAAGACACAGATATTACTTCAAGGAGAAACACATGAACAAGTTACTTCATCTCTCAGAGCCTCAGTTTCCTCATATGTAAAATAAGAGGGTTGAACTCAATGACCTCTAAAGTTCCTTCCAGCTCTAAGCCTATGATTCTATGAACTAGTGATTCCCAATTGAAACCCCAGCACCTCAGTGTTTGATTAGACCTGTTCTAATTGGCTGCTGGGATGTAGCAAAATGAACACTGGACTGGTTCAAGTCCTAGGATTGACACTCACTGGCTATGTTACCAGGGGCAGGCCACAGTTTCCTCATGTAAAGTAGGCCAATCTCACAGGGATGTTTGGAGGAAAGTACTTTGAAAATGCTGAAGCCCTATTTAACCTGAGTGATTACTTCTTTAGCAACAAAAGAGATTTGGAGAAGTGACAGTTACAGGGATTATGGAGAGGAGATAAGAAATGTTGAAAGGGATGCAAAGGCCCACAGAAGTTAGGGGCTAATGATAAACTTCCCAATCTCACAATTTAGGAACCAAGCTTTACTTGTAGGCCCCTCCCACCCACAACTGAGATTGGGGAAGAGGTGATAGAAAACAGGTGAGACTCAATTTTGCAATTTGCCAATAACTACTTATTAGTGACTATGCTACTTCCATAACATTTCAATATTATGATCAAATTCTATGTTCTCATTTACATGGAATTACAAACAATGGTACAGATCTAAACCTATCCACTCCTTCTAATTCTGTGTGATCTTTGTCCACACTTTCCCAATAGACCTTCATTGATGAGCTATACAAGACACTCAGGGCCTTCCTCTAGTTGTTGTTGTTTTTTAACATCTTTAACATAAATAACCAAAAGTCATCTGTAGTTATGCCCTATTTTGTACATAACAAAGTTAAGTGCCTTGGCCAAAAAAATAAAGTCAAGAAGATAGCCAGAATTTGAAACCATAACTCCAATTTGTTTAGTCAGACACTAAACACCAGTGGAGTCCCCACTAAATGTGTGATTTTGGGGAAATACAAAGGAAGTCTTAGATCTAGTATTTACTCTTGTAGAATTTGCTAATCAAATAGACAAATAAGGCAGATAGATTAAATTATAGACAAATATGGACAAATCCTTTCTTTTTCTCTCTCTTGAAACTCCTTTGCATATGCTTTAACTAGCTTATTTGCATGTGTTGTGTCTCCCCAAGAAGGTAAAAAATTTTGGTGTTGGTATGCTCAGACCCTAGCACTGTGCCTGGCCCACAGTCAGCACCTATAAATGTTTGTTGAACTGAAATGAAGAAAAAGTATGTACACAGTTCATTACAGTTGTGTACAAAAGCCAAGGGAATATCTGGAATGATCAGAGCCAGGTGGGATTAGTCCGGAAAAACTTCTTAGAGGAATCAACTCTTCAACTACACTCTGGAAGAGGGAAAGTACATGGGTGACTGAGAGATTGGATAAACTGAGGGCAGCGGGCAGGAAGCAGATTTGTTCTCATAGGTGCTCAGCCCAGTTAACTCGCATCTTTATGATGAGGTAAGCCTTCATTACAAAGGTGTGTCAGTACAAAATGCTTGTCACTCAAAACAAACCCAGAGAAATTCCAAAGCCTAATGAGCACATTTTAATGGGAAGAAGGAATAAAATCAGTTCACTCTGGAATTAGGTAAAGAATCCCAAAAGACACCCTAATCATCACAGAACCAATTACACCTACATTTGAGGGCAGGGAAGGAGGGGGAGCAGGGAAGAACCAGAAATCAAAATGTCTTCATAAGAGAATGATGATAAAAATCTAAGGAAGAAAGACACTCGAAAAAAGAGAAAAGCAAACTTAAAAAAAACCTCAAGACAGCCGATAATTACATAGTAACCATGTTAATAAAGTTATATTCTTTAATTCTATGGAGAGCGTTACCTTTCTAAACATTCATCCTTTCAATAAATTTTTATCAAGAATCTATTATGTATAAAGCACTTTATTACAGGGTGCTAATCTTGTTATCTTGTCATTTATCCTCACAACAAATCCTGAGGAGTAAACCAGTCAGGTATTTTCATATCTATTTGATAGAAGAGGGAACTGAAGCCTAGGAAAGTTAACTGGTTTTCCCTAAGTCATACAAGTGATTTATATCTGAGCTAAGAAGAATCAGGCTTCCTGATTCTGTGTTCAATAGTCTTTCCACTTAGACCAGGCAACTGGAAATACCATAGAAATTAGAGTATCATAATATAGATACTTCATAAATGTAGACTATTATTAAAATGAGTGGTTGCAATGAATGATGTTTAAAATGGTTCCCTTTAGATTTAGATGTACATTTAATAAGAGTAGTAGGGAAGAGCTATGAGTAAAAAAAAAAAAGTAATGTCAACCATCCCCTCCTGGATCACTGCCTTGTCATGGCAGAGTGACTTGTATAGCTCAATGAAACTATGAGCTATGTCATACAGGGTTATCCAAGACAGACAGGTCATAGTGAAGAGTTCTGATAAAAAGTGACCCACTGGAGAAGGAAATGGCAAACCACTCCCACATCTTTGCCAAGAAGACCCCATGTACAGTATTTAAATGACAAAAGAACTAATACCAGAAGATGAGGCCCTCAGGTCAAAAGGTATCCAACATGCTACTGGAGAAGAGCAGAGGACAACTACAAGTAGCTCCAGTACTAGCAACTAGGCCAGAGCCAAAAGGAAGCTCAGCTGAACATGTCTGGTGACAAAAGGAAAGTCTGATGTTGCAAAGAACAATATTGCAGAGCAACCTGGAAAGTAAGATCTATGAACCAAGGTAAGTCAGATGTGGCCAAACAGGAAATGGAATGATTAAACATCAACATCTTGGGTGTCAGTGAACCTAAATAGACAGGAATGGGTGAATTTAATTCAGGTGACCACTACATATACTACTGTGGGCAAGAATCCCTTAGAAGAAATGGATTACCCTTCACAGTCAATAAAAAAAGTGAGAAAAGCAGTACTGGGGTATAATCTCAAAAATGACAGAATATCTGTTTGAATCCAAGGCAAATTGTTCAAAATCACAGCTCAATATCACACGGCTATGCTCCAACCACTGATGTTCAAGAGGCCAAAGTTGGTCAGTTCTATGAAAACCTACAACATGGCCTAGATATTGACCTACAGCATCTCCTGGATGACTAAAAAAAGACATCACATTCTTCTTAAAGGATTGGAATGCTAAAGTAGAATATATAAAGATAACTGGAATAATAGGCATGTTTGGCCTTGGAGTACAAAATGAAGCAGAGCAAAGACTAATGGATTTTTATCAAGATAACTCTCTGGTCATAGGAAACACTCTTTTTCAACAACCCAAAAGGTGACTCTACACAAGGACATCACTAAAAGGTCAATATCAAAATCAGACTGATTGTATACATTGCAACCAATGGTGGAGAAGCTCTATAAAGTCAATTAAAACAAGACCTGGAGCTGACTATGGCTCAAATCAGGAGCTTCTTGTAGCAAAATTCAGACTTAAATTGAAGAAAATAGGGAAAAACCATCAGACCACATAGGTATGACCTAAATAACATCCCTTATGAATATGAAGTGGAAATGGTGAATAGACTTAAGGAATTAGGTCTGGTAAATAGGGTGCCTGAAGAACTATGAACAGAGGCTCACAATACTGTACAGGAGGCATCAACCAAAAACATCCCAAAGAAAAAGAAGAGCAAGAAAGTAAAATGACTGTCTGATAAGGCTTTACAAATAGCTGAGGAAAGAAGGAAAGTGAAAGGTGAAGGAGACAGGGAAAGATATGTCCAACTGAATACAAAATTCCAGAGAAGAGCAAGGAGAGATAAGAAGGTTTTCTTAAATGATCAATACAAAGAAATAGAAGAAAACAGTAGAATGGGAAAGACAAGAGATCTTTTCAAGAAGATTAGAGACATCAAGGGAATGTTTCATGCAAAAATGGGCATGATAAAAGAAAAAAATAGTAGGAACTTAACAGAAGTAGAAGAGATTAAGAAGAGGTGGCAAGAATACACAGAACAATTATACAAGAAATAACTTAACATCACTGATAACCACAATGGTATGGTTACTGATCTAGAGCCAAATATCCTAGAGGATAAAGTTAAGTGGGCCTTAGGAAGCATGGCTAACAATAAGGCTAGTGGAGGTGATGGAATTCCAGCTGAACTATTTAAAATCCTAAAAGATGACACTGTTAAAAAAGCTGCATTCAACACTGGTCACTGAACTGGAAAAGATCAGTTCGTGTCCCTATCCTAAAGAAAGGCAATGGCAAAGAATGTTTGAATTACCAAACAATTGTGATCATTTCATACTACAGCAAGGTTATGCTTAAGATTCTGCAAGCTAGACTTCAGTAATATGTGAACCAAGAATGACCAGAAGAGCAGACTGATTTTCTAAACTAGAGACCAAATTGCCAACACTTAATAATTGTGTGACCCTGGGCAAGTCACTTCACTCTGTTTGCCTCACCTTCTTCTTCTGTAAAATGAGCTGAAGAAGGAAATGGCAAACCACTCCAGTATCTTTGTCAAAAGAAAAAAATATCCAAACAGGGTCATGAAGAGTCAGACCCGACAGAAATGACTGAACAACAACAACACTAAAGGTAAACACCAAACACCATTATGAAAGAAGTGATTTGGGAGAGCTATTGGAGAAGCAGTAGATAACTTAAACACCATACTGACCACTTAAAAGCAAAAAAAAAAAGTGGGAAAGAATCCAAAAAGTAAAGATATATTAGAAATTCTGGGTTCTTTTAGTCAGAAATTGAAAGTAAAAATCAAAAGGCTATACAATATAAGAAGTGCATACTGCAAACAACAGAATAAACAACTCAACAGTAAGCAAAAATGTTAATACAGAGGTATGAGAAGTAAAGAAATTAGAGGAGAAGAAGAACCCACAAAGAAGGAAGATATGGAAAGTTTGGGGCCATCTTTATGGTTGCAAGGAGCCCAATAGGATGAAAATGCAAGTTAGGTCAAATGAGAAATGTGAAGCTTGTGTACCATTAAAACAATAAACCACGGAATAGTAACATGAAGGGAAGTGACTAAAACTACAGCTCTCTGAACAACTGGAAAGGAGCACAAGCCAGATAAGGTCCATAATTATTTTGCACAGATACTTTACAGTGGCTCATAAATTAACAGCAAAACTCTTTACCAGCTTCCTCTCACATAAGCCTGAGTCCATGTTTCTTTACAAGAAGCATCACATATCTACTACCAAAACATAGGGATCTCTCTAAATATAAGCCAACTGGTATTTATGCACTTTAAACAAAGTATACATGGTTTATATCACATACACACACAAACTTGTTTCTTTTATCATTCATTTACGAAGAAGACCAATGATATCACATCGTGATGTCTTGACTTATGTGTGCATCGGATTTAAGTGAAGCAGAGTTGCATAAAGTTGTCTGGCAATGGCGCAGGATGCAGTAGATGACCTTGGTGTTTTCAATATCTGACCAACCTCTAAGTGCTTCAGTCACCTTCATGGCCGTTGGAACAAATTGTTCTCATCCACCCATTCTGCCAAGGGAAATCTTCACGTGCTTGGGTAAATACCCCCTAACTCACCTACAGATTTAGGGCAGTCCATCTACTAAGATAGTTTTACTGGGGTTTGGCTGTTACACATACGACCTAGCTTCTTGGAGCCACAGGTGAGAGTTGGGTAGCAATTGGACACCAAAGATGAATGAGCAGACCTGCAAAGGGCTATAAAATTAGATCTCTATATTGGCTGAAGAGAAAAAGGGTGCACCAAAACATACCAACAGTATAAAAATCAATTTATTATACATTTGGTAATTATTGATCAAGCCACCTGAAAGAATCATACTACTTTCTTTTCTATTATTGATCATCACAAAGCACTTAACTCAGTTCCAACTTACAGTTTTTCATGTATGATAATTAATAAAATAGACCTAAATATAGCAAAAACATTGGTATTTAATGTCCACGTGGAAAATAGTTCTCTATTTAAAATATGCTATCAACACAATAATGTCAAGAACAACAAAAATAGGGCATTTTTTCATGGATACAGTTTAAATCCATTATGGTTCTGTTTAGCTTCAAACTCATTATCATCTCCCCTAAACAGAATTAAGTACAACTTCCAATTTAAAGAATCAGTCAAACTAAAATATTGAGGGGCAGAGCCAAGATGGCAGAGTGAAAGCAGTGACTTGCTTGAGCTGTCCCCCAAACCCCTCCAAATACCTATACAAAATGGCTCTAAACAAATTCTAAATCAGCAGAACTCACAGAAAGACAGAGCGAAGCAAACTTCCAGCCCAAGACAACCTGGATGGTTGATTGGAAAGGTATATCACACAAGGCTGGGAGAAGAGCACAGTTTGGCGTAGGCACACAGGCCGCAGCAAACCTGGAGGAGGCCTCATTGGACTGAATCGCAGGCAGCTGTGGCAGATATCACACCTCTCAACCCAGGAACTCCAAAGACAACTTAGAAGGTTAGTGGGAAAAGTCTGTTTCTGCAGTACTGAGAGAGAAGCTCAGGGTCTCAGTTCCATTCCCCGAGCGCAGCCCTGGACTGGGGGCTGCCTCCTGAGCTTCCAGCCCACAGACTGAGGGGGAATCCAGTGGCTGATCAGAGAGGGATTGCAGGGATCTCTTTGCCAGTTCTGACACAGGAATCTCTTGCTTTGTCCATAGTTGGACCTGGGTCACAGTTCTGGGCAGTGGTCCTGGGGTGAGGAGGAGCACTGGTGTGGTGAAGTTTGTAGTGGCAGAAGAGTGGAAACCCTTCTCACAATACCAGGACAAAAAGGAATGTTTGTGGTCACTAACAGACCAGAGCACAGGCCAGGAAAGGAGTTAACACCTTGCCCCTTATCATACCACCTTGGAAGAACTGAAAATTTACAGGTCCCTACAAGTATCTCTGAAAACAGCTATACAAACCCCCGAAGTTTGGGACAGTACATTCTCTATACTGGAAGCAGACTCTTACCTTAACAAAGAGTTTAAAACTCAAGTAATTGGCCAGAATCATGAGCAAGCAGCACAAAAAGAGTCAGACTATATTATCTTACTTTGGTGACAAAGAAGATCAAAATATACAACCAGGAGACAACAAAGTCAAAGCTCCCATATCCAAAGCCTCCAAGAAAAATATGAATCAGTCCCAAGCCTTGGAAGAGCTCAAAAGGGATTTTGAAAAGCAAGTAAGAAGTAGAGTAAAAACTGGGAAGAGAAATGAGAGTGATGCAAGAAAATCATGAAAAACAAGTCAACAGCTTGCTAAAGGAGACCCAAAAAAATACTGAAGAAAATAACACCTTAAAAAACAGCCTAACCCAAATGGCAAAAGAGGTCCAAAAAGCCAATGAGGAGAAGAATGCCCTAAAAAGAAAATGGCCAAATGGAAAAGGAAGTCCAAAAGATTACTGAAGAAAATACTTCCTTAAAAATTAGAATAGAGCAATTGGAAGCTAGTGACTTTATGAGAAATCAAGACACTGTAAAACAAATCCAAAAGAATGAAAAATTAGAAAACAATGTGAAATATCTCATTGGAAAAACAACTGACCTGGAAAATAGATCCAGGAGAGAGAATTTAAAAATTATTGGACTATCTGAAAGCCATGATCAAAAAAAGAGCCTAGACATCATCTTTCAAGAAATTATCAAGGAAAACTGCCCTGATATAGTAGAACCAGAGGGCAAAATAGAAATTGAAAGAATCCACAGATCTCCTCCTGAAAGAGATCCCCAAAGGAAAACTCCTAGGAATATTGTAGCCAAATTCCAGAGTTCCCAGGTCAAGGAAAAAATATTACAAGCTGCCAGAAAGAAACAATTCAAGTATGTGGAAACACAATCAGGATAACACAAGATTTAGCAGCTTCTACATTAAAGGACCACAGGGCATGGAATATAATATTCTGGAGGGCAAAGGAGATAGGATTACAACCAAGAATCACCTACCCAGCAAAACTGAGTATAATCCTTCAGGGGAAAATGGTCATTCAGTGAAATAGAGGACTTTCAAGCATTCTTGATGAAAAGACCAGAGCTGAATAGAAAATTTGACTTTCAAATACAGACTCAAGTGGAACATGAAGAGGTAAACAGGAAAGAGAAATCATAAGAGACTTATTAAGATTGAACTGTTTACATTCCTGCATGGAAAGATGATATTTATAACTCATGAGACCTTTGTCAGTATTAGGGTAGTTGAGGAAAAAAATTATATGTATGTATAGTAGATAGATAGAGGGCACAGGGTGAGTTGAAGATTAAGGGGTCATATCTGGAGAATAAAATTAAGGGATGAGAGAGGATTATACTAGGAGAAGAGAAAGGGAGAGGTAGAAGGGTAAATTATCTCACAAAAAAAAACAGAAAAGAAAAGCTCTTACAGTGGAGGGGAAAGGGGAAGGTGAGAGGGAATGATGAATCTTATTCTCATAGGATTTGGCTTAAGGAGGGAATAACATACACATTCAACTGGGTATGGAAATCTGTCTTACCCTACAGGAAAATAGGGGAGAAGGGGACAAGAGAGCAGGGGGATGATAGAGAGGAGGGCAGATTGGGAAAGGGGGTAATCAGAAGCAAATACTTCTGAGGAGGGACATGGTCAAAAGAAAGAATAGAATAAAGGGCAGGATAGGATTAAGGGAAATAGAGTTAGTTTTTCACAACATGTCTACTATGGAAGTATTTTGCATAACTGCACATGTACAACTTATATTGAGTTGCTTGCCTTTTCAATGAGGATGGGTGGGGAGGGAGGAAGGGAGAAAATTTGGAACCCAAAATTTTGAAAACATGTGCTTAAAAAAAATGTTTCCACATGCAACTAGGATATAAGAAATACAGGAAATGGGGTACAGAAGTCTGTCCTGCCCTACAGGAAAATTGAACAGGAAGGGGATAAGAGAAGCAGGGGGAGAGATAGAAGAGAAGGCAGACTAGGGGAAGGGGTATTCAGAATGCATGCCATATTGGGATGGGGGAAGGGGTGAGATGGGATGAAAATTTAGAACTCAAAATCTTGTGGAAGTAAATGTTTAAACTAAAAATAAAGAAATTTATATTTTAAAAAACTAAAATACTGATATACATGAATGACATTAAGCTATATGGCTCCACTGAAAAACACATTAACCATGTCATTAATCTCATGGAATCTAATTCCAATGATATCAAAATGTTTGTTGGATTCAATAAATCCAAAATTCTTAATGTATATATAGAGAAAATAGAGATTGAAGTCTTAGATTTATAATCTGGAAATAAATTTGAACCAAAGGATGAAGGCAATACTTATAAATACCTTAGTATCCTCCAGGCAAGAAACACTGAGCATAAAGCTATCAAGAAGAAAGCTATGTGTGTCTATACACACACACACACACACACACACACACACACACGTACACACAAATACTATATATATATATAGTGTCTATACACACACACACACACGTACACACAAACACTATATATGTATATATATATAATATATATATATATATATATAAACATAGTACCATTCTGAAATCAAAATTTAGTGGAAAGAACCAATTTAAAGCAATTAACACCTTGTGGTACCCATCTTAATGTATACTTTTGCAATTATATAATGGATCAAAGGGGTTTGAAAAGCATCCTAACAAAAATTCATACAATTTTAACAAATGATAGAACCCATTGACCTAAATCATCTCTAGCTAAAGGAGGAAGAGAATTAATAGACTTTCTCTAAGCATATAATAAACTGGTCAAAAATTGATAGAAATATTTTTGGACAAAGCAGGTATCATTTGACAATACAATGGTAAAGACTGATCACAGTTATCTACTGATTTATCAGCTGTAGCTAAAAATTATTTACCTTGGTATGGAGCCTATGAAATGAGTAATATCCAAGAGTGGAATCAAAAGGCATTCCACGGGTAACATCCATATGAATGTAATCATGTTAACATAGACGTGCTGAACAAATGGCCAAATCATGTGAATTTATTTACAGAATTAAAGGAGTTTATGATGTCAATTCAAAACCAAGTTTTGACCAGCAGATATTAATTTAAAAGGATATTTTTAAGAAGCCTAACTAAGCAATAAATGCAGGTTATATAAAGAATAGAAATTGTATAACATCACTATAGTTTAAAAAATTTAGCACCAACTGAATATCTATGAAGACATGAACTGGAGCTAGATTTACACATCAAAAGCTCCTTATCTTTCAAGGCATGACATACGACAAATCCCCATACTACAAATAGAGCCATCAAAATATCCTTGTTAACTCAACAAATAAACTGTTCTGGAATAAGAGCATTATCACAGACCAAACTATTGCCCACAGTTACATAGCTATAACCTTGATGGCAGCAATATCAAATACATGAAACTAAATGCCTTTAAAATATAGAATCCTAAAAGAAATCAAAATCATGTGGGAACAAGATAAGTTACATATCATCTTCATCATCCTGTAAGCTCCTAGAGTTCTATCAAAGATAGTTTCAGTGAACCTGCACAATATGAACTTATATCCCAATAATTTTGTTCATTTGCAAAAAGCATTTATTTCATCTCCCTTTGCAACAGTTCCTAGAATATTACATGTAAAGAATAGCAGAATGACAACTTGTTCCAAGGTCATTTCTATATGAACTCCATTAAACAAGATCACAAGGATAACATAATTAATAATAATAATAATGATAAGTGCTTTGAGGTTTGCAGAGTTTTGTGAATAAAAATAGATCCAATTATCCAATTTCATTTTCCTGATGACTGGAAATTTACTCATTTATTCATACATTTATCCAAATATTTATTAAGTAGCCAGTAGGCATTCTAAGAGATACAAAAGAAATATGAAATACGGTGTTTGCCCTCCAAGAGCTTACAATCTAATTGGAAGGAAAGACATACATATATGAATCAGTGAAATGTTAATCATAGAATTATGTTAGACCTCAAAGGGATTTTAGATATGTATTAGTTCAGCCCTCTTATTTTACATATGAAAAAACTGAAGCAAGAGAGGGAAAATGACTCAAAATCACAGTGAACTTTTTAGGTCCTATAGGAAATAAGGAAGAAGGGAGAGAATATGCCTTTATATAGTGCCTACTATGTGCCAGGCCTTGCACTAAGCACTTCACATATACTATCTCATCTGATCCTTGCAACAACCCCGTGAGATAGGTGCTGTTATTATCCTCTGAACTGAGGCAAACAGAGGCCGTGACCTCTCCAGGGTCATACAGGTAGAAAGTGGCTGAAGTCAGATTTGTACCTAGATCTTTCTGACTCCTGACCTAGTGCTTTCTCCACTGCCCCATCATTCTAGCCTAATCTAAAGGTCTCAAAAGCCCTCCTTGAAAGGAAGGACTGTCTCATTTTTGTGCATGTATTTGCAACCCTAACACTGTGCCTTGCACAAATATTTAAGCAGATCTATGAATTCAGTGATTTAGATGAACCCTCCAATGATGCACATCACAACTCTTCACACTTGCACAGCCTTTCAGTCTTGTCCTTTTCCTCCCATAATTTTATGCCTGGGGCATCTACCTAAAGTAAAGGGGGCCTTCTTCACCTTCTCCTGATATCAAAAGACTACTAGTGAAATATTAGGGTTCTCAAAATGTTATACTCTCACACTTACCATGTGACCAGTCTATCTTCTTTTTCAATCATGCTTTTTCCTGATGACATCCTTTATTATCTATCTGTGTGTGTACGTGTGTGCGTGTGTCTGTATGTGTGTGTGTGTGTTTATCTCTCTACCTATCTTCAATTGATTCAGAATGGTCTCAAGTATTTTTCTCAATTTGAGCAGGGCCCATCCAATTATTTTCATATAGACATGGGCAAACACCCTTATTAATGAAATGGGATTAAGAAATTATATGAGATTTTAGGAAAGTAGTTAATGAAATTATATTGAGTAGTTTTTTTTCATCATGTGGAAATGGAAAAGTAGCAAAAAACTTTGACCCATCACAATATTTGCCTTCCAAAAGAAAGAGGAACAATTATATTTCAAAGAAGCAAGCTCAAAACATGACCTACCTCTTACTAGTAGCCAAATTGTTATCTAGGTTTGCAGTGTTTCCAAAACTGTAGCACTACATCTCTCCCTGCCAAGGAACAAGTTCAGGTCTGTGCAGTTAGACTTCTTCAGTCAACTTAACCTGAGCGAATCCACCATGACAACAGAGGATTCAATGCATGTGGCATCTGAGCTGCCCAGATCGGTTTAAGGATATCAAAGGCAGTCAGTAGCTCCAGCTAACACAAGCACAGGAGTAATGGCATTTTGATATTTAAGCCTTACACATTCTTAAAGCCTCAATCACAACTCCTGGCATTGTCACAGCCAAGGCAGAAATGTGGATGAAAGCATCTGTCATTCTACACAAAGGCTCATCTTTCAAACAGCTGTACCTGATCTCCAAACTCTCACCCGTACAGTCCAATAGGTAGAACCTGTGTGAAGCTCTCACTCCCCACCTCAGATAAGATTGTCATCAAAGAGAAGACAGGGAAAAAAGAGACCATTGTAACACTAATGTCATGGCTGACAGAGGTTGTAGCTTTAAACTGCTTCTTTCTGCATGAATCAAGTAAAAGTCTGGTGCAAGGACAAAAGTTATCACAGTAGCTAGCTCCAGTATGAAAGGGAAGTACTACCCGGAAGGACATTACCACACTTGAGCCTTTGGTTTCACCTTGAAGTCAAATATTTGGGGAAGAATAAATTAAATGCTCAACATTAAACTAGTTCAACTGATGATGCAAAGAGGTTGGGTGGAATATCTGGTGACATGCATAGGTGGCACCTATCTGGTATGATTTAAGAAGTATTAATGAAAGGGACCTCTGCCCCAAACTTCTCATCTCCTAAAGTTCTACCATTGGAATTAATTAACTTCAGGCTAAGGAACTGTCTACAGGTGGCCTCTATTTAAAAGCAAACTGTCCTTGGAGTGGTGTCAGTGTGATCACTAACAATTTTATGTGAATTAATTCATTAGTCCTATAGCAAGGTCTTGAGGGACTGGGACACTAACAGAGAAGTTTGATAGGAGAAAACAGGAAAAGAATAGGCTTAGAATGTAGGGCCTTATCTACAAAGGGAGAAGGGAAGTCATATGAGAGCACTTGGAACCTGTGGGATGAAAGAGGAATAAAGTTTAAAAAGGGGGGAGTGCTGAGAATAGAGGTAGAAGAGACAGACTTCACCTATGTAACTTGGATTTCCAACCAATCCTAGGGTATTTTGTATGCTGCTGTATAAGCTGAAGGAGATATCTAATTGGTGGAGAGAATGCTAACATAATGCTTGCTTGCATTTACATTGGAGTTAGTACAAGAGCTTTGGAGACGAAAGACATTCTTTTCTTTGAGAGAGTCATGTGTGCCTCCAGACACTCTTGGGGACTGACTCCAGGGAGTGAGAATAAATTTGGAAGCAATAAACATGTAGGGGAAACAGGCTCCTCAATATGTCCCTAATTTCCAGTTTGTCTCCCCAGAAATTTTATTGAATATTCCCTTGGGTGAAAATCAAACTGGGGCTTTTCTCTTGGTGCAAACTGAGATATCTCATGCCCAGTGGGGAAAAGCTCATTCATTCTCTCCATCTTCTGGTAATTTCTTTTTCATATAACTTCTCCAATTGTTGTTTGTTGTTTACTTGGATAAATGAGTTTACTTACCATTCACTACTTTTGTGTACCAAGTATTTGGTGGGAAGGAGCCAAGTAGGTTGGCCAAAATGTGGGGCAATGTCCTTTTAAGGGACAGTAACCATGGAAACAACTTTATTCTGAACCAAAATTATGTCCCTAAGTCAGCAATATTTAAGAGATTATGTAAATAGAATTCTAGTCTAGTTCTCCTCTTAGAGACTGGAGAAAAGAGTCTTCCCCCTTCAAGACAGGACATCACTTGTCAAGGGATGGACTCAATTTCACAAATCTCTATGAGTGCCTTTCACAAGCCACAATGTAGTATGGACACATGGACAAAAACATATAATGTGGATGCATATACACATCTACTTAATTATTCTGATTCACCTTACACCACCAACCCTTTAACATTTTGATGTGTTAACTCTAGTATCCATTGCTACATCTTAAACTAGATTTTGACACTGCAGCTACAAAAATAAGATCACAAAGGGTAAAATAAGCATATTTGTAATTAAAAGACTTTCTAAAAATGAAAGGGGCAGGCTACAGTCATCAAATATTTATTAAATAACTACTATGTGCCAGGCATTGTGCTAAGTGCTGGGGATACAAAGAAAGGGCAAAAAAAACCCCACAATCCTGCCAACTACAAGATATGAAAGCACTGGTTATATTTAGAGGGAGAAGTCCTTCCAATAAGATGACAGGTACAGCTACGAAAGAGTCTGTGTAGCAGTTGAGTTTTCCACATACAGCTACATTCCAGAGAATTACAGATTAAATTAAACTCAGGGAAGGAGGTGTGTTTTGTGGAGACTCTGTGTACACTCACATGTGTGCGTGTGTGTTTTGAAGAAACTAGCTTGTTAACTGATTTTTATTGAAGAACAATATTACATTATATAATTGATATACTGCTTGCCTTCTTAATGGGTAGAAAAGTGGCAGGAGGGAGGGAGAGAATTTGAAATTCAGAATTTTTAAAATGAATGTTAAAAATAAAAAAAATAAAGTAGAAACAATTCTACCTTGGAGAAAAAAAAACAAAAAAGTTACAAATAAAAAAGAGGAGGAAGAAGAGAAAGAGCATTAATAAGATTTTTTCCTGAGCTTTGCAGGAGACTGATAGACTCATTTTAATAGTAGCCACATATCCAGACTTGGGGTTAAATCTTTTTGCTAAGGATGATCAGGTATACAATAGAAACGGAAAACTGGCAGTACCAGTGCCTTAAGCAAAACTGAAAAGTAGGTAAAATTTGTCTTTGGAGCCTTCACACCTTCTTTTCAGCTCATCTCACCCATCTTTTGACACACTGAGAGACCTGAGTCATAGGTAGCTATGGCAATGAGCCAGACCAAGAGGGAATTGGACTGTTGGTCAAAGGGTGCCCATAGAATAAATTAGTTATAATAATTCTGATATAATTATTATATAATATTTCATAATTCTCAGGACAATTCCAAAGTCAGAGTTTGGGGGGATAGCGAATTGAGATTGCTCTACTTTGATTACAAAGAAAAGCATCACTGATTGCCACCTAGGCTTCTTTCTGAAAACACAACTTCTCAGAATCTCATGGCTTGGAGGTTTGGATTCTCAGCCACTGAAATGGAAGATGATATACTCAAAGGAAAAGCATTGGAAATACACGTACCATATGACTAAAGATGAACTAGGTCTCCAGAGTGAATGAAGAAAAAAGTCAATAAATTAGACGAAGCAACCCAAAAAGCTACTTTGAAAATTAAAGCGTGAAACATATTATTTTATTGGTGTTTTGGTCCTCTACTTCATGCAGGCTATAAGACTTGGCTAAGACATGTTGCTCTGGCAGGATAAAATTGTCTCTAATTGCTGGACCAGTGAATCAGCAGACCTCAGATCTAACTTCTTTTCCATTTGAGAGACTGCCCCCTCCTTGAAGACATGGGCTGTTTCATTTCTTAATTTATATCTCCAGTGTCTACAGGAGTTCCTGGTACATCATTAGATAGTTAATAAGTGATTGCTGAATAAATGTGGAAAAGATGATTCATATAATTTCTTTTCTTAAAATAATGTAATAAGCACCAAATGAAATAACTATTTTTATATGTAAAGAACAAAAAAAAATTCACATACAGCTGCAAATTTGCATCACGTATAGGTTCCTTCTCCTTTCAAGTTTATAATAACTTCAATATGTTACTTTGAAAGCAGTCTTATTTGCTTTTGTTTCCTATTGACCTTCTTTCTGTTGTCATGTTTATTTTTAATGCTTCAATGACCCTCTCTTCTTACTTTTTTTCCCTATTTTGGTAGCCCTATGGCTACCGTCTTCTTTCTCCTCCCCAAAATTCCAGCCCCCTAAATTGAAAGAAAAACAAATATGCATAATCAAGTAGAACAAATCCCCCACACTTACCATGTTAAAAAATGTAAGCCTTATTCTGCATCTTGAGTTGAGCATCTCACCATTAGGTGGTGGATGGCCTGGTTCTGTGGATAACACTTTCTTAGTTATTTTGCTTTACAATGTTGTGATTATTTTATAAACTGCCCTTCAGATTCTGCTCACTTCATTCTGCATCAGTACATGTAATTCTTCTCAGATTTCTCTAAAATTGTTCCTTTCACTATTTCTTAAAATATAAAAATATTCCATTGCATTCATTTGTCATCATCAGTTCAGCCATTTCCCAACTAATGCCCTTAAGTTTCCAGTTATTTTCTACTATCAAAAAGAGCCACAACAATATTTTTGTATGGATGGATCCTTTTTCTCTTTCTTAGATTTCTTTGGGATTTAGTGCTGAGCCAAAGGATATGCACAGCTTGGTGACTTTTTGATCACATATCCAAATTGTTTTCCAAAATAGCTACATTGATTTATCGTTCCATCAATATCCATACGCCTATTTTCCTGCAACTTCTCAAATAATTATCATTTTTCTTTTTTGTCAGTTCTGACATGCTAATGGTTGTGAGGTGGAACCTTAGAGTTGCTTTAATTTGCATCTCTCTAGTTATTAGCAATTTGGAGCATTTTTTTCACATGTCTGTTGATAGCTTAGATTTTTTTCTTTGAGAAATACCTGTTCATATTTTTAATCATTTATCTTTTGGGGAATTGCTCTTGTTCTTGTATATTTCAATCAGTTCCTTATATATCTTGAATATAAAACCCTTACTGACTCAGATCAAACATTTGACACTTACTAGCTGTGTGACCCTGGGCAAGTCATTTAACCCCAATTGCCTAAAAACAAAAAACAAACAAAAAAAACCCTTTATTGAAATAACCTACAGCACAAATTGTACCCCAGGTAATTACATCCCTTATAATTTTAACAGAATTAATTTTGTATGTGCAATTTTTAAAAATTTTACATAATAAAAATTGTCCATTTTATCTTCTGTGAACCTCTCATTCCTTTGGTCATCAACTCTTCCCCTAGCCAATGTTCTAAAAGACATGTCCTTCCTTGCTCCTCTAATTCATTTATGATGTAATATCTAGTATCTAAGTCATATATTCATTTGGAACTTATCTTGGTATTAGTTTGAGGTATTAATCTAAGCCTAATTTCTTCAGAATTGCTTTCCAATTTTCTCAGCAGTTTTTTTCAATTAGTGAGTCCCTACCTAGTAATTGGCATTTTGGGGTCTATCAAACACTGTGCTACAATTTTTATTTGTTTCTTTATATTGTGTACCTGATCTGTCCTGTATACCAGCTTCTCTACTCTCCAACATGTTTCAAAAAGTTTTAATGATTACTGATTTGTAGAACAGTTTGTGATCTGGTACTTCTAGGCCCCCTTCTATTCCACTTTTCCATTATTTCCTCTGAGACTCTTGATCTTTTGTTCCTTCAGATTAATTTTATTATTTTTTCTAACTCAATATTATATCTAGGTAGTTTGATTTGTATGGTACTTTATAAGTAAATTAATTTAAGTAGTATTATAGTTTTTATTATGTTGGCATGATCCAACCATGAGCAATTAATGTCTTTCCAATTATTCAGGTCCATGTTTATTTCTTCAAAGAGTACTGTGTAATTGTATTCATAGAATTCTTGAGCACATTTTGGTAGACTGACTTCCACGTATTCTATACACTCTATAGTTATTTTAAATGAAAGTTTCTCATTCTATCTCTTCTGGATTGGTTGTGTTGGTAATATACAGAAAGGTTGCTCATTTGTATGGGTTTATTTTTATATCTTGCTACTTTGTGGAAATTATTGTTTCAATTAATTTGAAACTCTCTAGAGTTCTCTAAGTAGGCCATCATATCATCTGCCAAAAAGTAATTTTGTTTCTTCTTTGCCTGTGCTTATTTCCTTAATTTCTTTTTTTGTCTTATTGCTATAGAGAATTATTTGGAAAGAAAGGAATTAAATGTTCATTTCTATCACTTTCAAATACTAGTGGTGATAATGGATATTTTTACTTTACTCTGATCTTATTGGAAAGACCTCTAGTTTACACCCTACGTATAATGTTGGCTCTTGGTTTACCATATCAAAGGAAGCTCCATTTGTTCCTATTTTTTAAAATGTTTTTAACAGATAAATAAATGGGTATTGTATTTTGTCAAAAGATTTTTCTGCAGCAATCAATGTAATCATATGATTTTTATTTTTTGTTCAATATTAGGAAAACTATAAACATAATAGTCCATAACATAATAACATAAAAAAATCCCTTAGCTAACACTCTATTTAAAATGTTTTCATCAATATTTATAAAGAATATTGCTCTACAGTGTTCTTTCTGTTTTGTCTCACTCTGGCTTAGGTAGTAATACTGTATTTTAACACAGAAAGATTTGCTAGTACTCCTTTCCTGGTTTGCAAACTCTTTGTGAGTATGTTTGTGTGTTTGTATTCTCTCCTCCTTTGTCTAGTTCAGATGGAAGTGAGGTTCAGGGACACCTGCTGCCTTACCTTTCCCTCAATATTTGTAAAGTCTTCCTATTCTATTAAGCTGCAGCTTGCACTGTGGCCACACTCCAGTAAACCACCTCAGCAAACAGGCTAACCCAGGTTGAGGGTAACTACTAGCTCTCAAACCTGGGGACTTAAGGGGTTGTCTATTCCAAGCATGTGAAGACTATCCCCAGCAGAACGAGCAGATGAGAACAACTCGTCCCAACAGTCACAAAGGCAGTTGAAACAGGTGCCATGGAGAACTTAGAGATTAATGAGGCATCGAAGACGCCAACGTCAATCACTGCATCCTGGGCCATCCCAGTTGTCTTGACTTTTGCCCTGCCACTGGCCTTTGATAATTTGGGGAGAGTGAGGTTGATAACTTTGAGTAACTCTGCCTCACTTAAATTGAGGTGCAAGATATCACCCATGATGTCATTGGTCCTCTTTGAAAATAAAGGACAAATAACAACAGTCTTCCTATTGCTCACGATCATGATATGAAGTAATTTCTACCTCTCCTTTCTCCTCTATTCAATTAATTTTTCCCTTCTACCTTCTATTAAGATCATAAGACAGCAAGATATAAAAATAAATACAAACTAATTAACAATCTTTCTGTATATAACAGACATAGTAAAACCCTTCTGAGGCCTTTTATCTTATTCAAATCCTTCTATGACCTTTCACTGACATTAGGGTTATGGTATTGTCATTATTATGTTTCTCATGACTTCTGATTTTTTTCAAAATTTGTACATTTTTCTGGCCTTTTCAACAGGAATGCTTAGAAATCCTTTGGGATGATACTCAGTTTTGTTGGGTAAGCTATTCTTTTGCCTTTTGGAATATCATATTCCAAGCTCTCCTCTCCCCAATACAATAGTGGTCAAGTCTTATATGATCCTGACTGAATCTAAGCAGATTTCATTCATGTTTCTTGAAATATGTGACCTAAGACTTTCTCTTTCTTTTGGTGGAGGGGGTAGGGGATTAGGGGGTTGTAGCTTTCAGGTAGTTCAACAATTCTTAGATTTTATTTCCTTGACTTGTTTCTCAGGTGAGTCATTTTTATAGAAGATAGATTATATTTCAAGTGTTTACCAAATTCTACTTTTTTTTCAATCTTCTGATTGTTTCAGTATTTCTTGTTGTCTAACAGAGTCACTGAAGTCTGAACAATGTTTTAGTTTTCATTAAGTCTGTTATATGGGTAAAATTTTGCATGTCATGAATAAGCTGTTTATTTTCCATAAAAGTCTTACCTCTGGAACTCTTATTTCATTTATAGTATCATTTCTTTTTTCACTCTTGCTTCATTTCTTCCAGAAGTTTACTTAATCTTGTGGCCGCACTGTGTTTTCATTTGAGGCTTTGCTTACAGATATTGTGGAGCTATTCTCTTCTTCTGGGTTTGTGTCTTGGCTAGCCACAGTATTTCATTATCATCGAGTGTTCTTGCGTTTACTCATTTTTCCAGTCTTGCTAGCAGAATTTGCACTTTGTATGAAGACTAGGCTCAATGAAATTCTGGACAGAACAATGGAGCCTTATTTGGACCTAACCTGTATTATCTGGGGTCCTGCCATTATTCCCTCCAGTTATTGAAAGCTGTGTTCTTCAACAATTTCAGGGGAAGCTCTAGACAGTGAGTTGTAAACTGCCATCCTCCTAAAAGATCTGATCTAGGGTATAATCTGATCACTGTCCTCCTGGTCTCAGCTTTGTAGACTCCTGACTGTGGCTCAAAGCCTAGGCAGTACGTAGATGAAGCCTTTGCCCATAATCAGAGATTTAGTATAAAGTTTCTGGCCTAGTAAAAATCTGTCAGCACACCAGAATGCTCTGGTGGGTCAGAGCAACAGAAGCACAGGGTTACCTCAATCCATGTTCCCTGCCCCCAGTACACAGCTGACTCCTAGCCAAGTCTTTATATTGGAAGGTTCTCTGACCCTGTGCAAGTCAAATATATAGCTAAGCAACATAGCTATTGGCGTGTCCCTGGTCTGAATTCCCTGCTCTGAATACAGAGCTTCTAACCCCAACTTCAGTCTATGTCCTGTGACCCTGGTCCCTAGTCAGAATCAAACAACTGCAGGCCATATGCTGTGAAGGCTTTCTTTGTTGTATGCTCTCCCCACTGCCCAAAGACCTATAGATGTCTCTCTCTGCCAACCAGAGCTGAAAACATATACCTACTGTACTTTCTTCTTTGATTTCCCTAACAGTACTCAGTCTAGGGTGTTTGTTTGATATTTTCTGGAATAGTTGGGCAAGGGAACTAGTATGTTTTACTCTCTCTCCTTCCATCTTGCCAGTTCTCCTGGAGTACATCTTCTTAAGCAGCTTCATCAGTGCCATCCACAGACCCAACAGAATGATGAGTGGTGGGATAAGGTCACTGACATAATACCTTGGAGTGGAGCCAGTCTAATAACATTGAAGGGGGAAAAGGAAATGACTGCCAGATACCCTCACAGGGTGAGCTGAAGAGGGGTGACTTCAGGCAAAGCAATTATGAGAAACACTTTCAGGATATCCTGGAGCCCAGAATCAAACTATGAACTAAAAAATCTGGGAAACAAAGCAGTCATCTATAAAGAAGGAATGAACAAGGCAGCCCTTTTTAAAGCAAAAGCATTAGGGCTCACCGAGAGACGCAAGTGCTGTGGCCACACACCACAGAACCCTATTCCCAAGTCAAAGGTGTGAAAAGGATCATTAGTTCTGCATTAATCTTTTCAGCCACTTTTATGTTGGCACCCACAGATAATAATTCCTGATGTTATAATCAGTGAGAATGAAGGACAGAAAGATAATTGCTCTTAGAGGACTAGGCTTAAAGGCAGGTTGTCTGAGGGATCACAACAGTAGATAGAATGCTGAACTTGGGTCAGGATGACCTGTTCAAATCCTGTCTTAGATGCTTATTAACTATATGCCACCCTGGGCAATCACGTAGTCTTTCTGAGTCTCAGTTTCCTCACCTATAAAATGGGAATAATAATAACACCTATACTTCATAGGGCTGATATAAGAATCAGATCAAATAACAAAGGGCTTTCCAAATGTTCAAGCACTGTAGAAATTTGAGCTATTGCTGCTATTGTCTCAAGTCCCAGCTTTGTCATTAACTAGCTATGTAACTTCGAGCAACTTTTTAACTTTTGGGGGGCTTCAGTTTTCTCTTCTGTAAAAGCAAAGTGATAATACCTGCCTTGCCGGCTTTGGAGCAGGGTTGTCAGGATGGTGTCCAAATGCTTTGTAACCTAGGAAAAATCACTTCCTGTCTCTGAGCCTCCATATACCCATCTATAAAATAAGGGGTTTGGGCTTGATCATCTTCAGGTCCTGCTTGGAATCAGTGATTCTAGGATCAGATAGTAGTTCTTGCCCTGTAAGTGGAACTGATGAAATGATTCAAGAAGTCACAAAGAAATCTTCCCTGTCCTTCAAGGCTCATATCTCCCTCCCCACCTACACCACCACCACCACCACCACCACCACCTCTGAAATTGTGGAGCATTCATTGAGACACAAAGTGCCTTGGGAGCTTCCTGCCTTGTATTCTTGTTATTTTCTTCAGGAGCATGTGTCATGGCACCAACTAGATTGCAAACTCCTTTTGAGAAAGAATGGAGCCACCTGCTTCTGTGCAGGGCCCCAAATCCTTCCGCAAATTGGTCCCACCCAACCTTTCTATCCTCATTTAATACCATTTCCCTCCATGTTCTAAACATTCCAGTCTAACTCCTTGCTGTGCCCCAAGTATACGTTATGTTTTCCTACCTCTCTGCCTTTGTTCATATTTTTTCTATGTTTAAAATGTCCTTTCTCTTTCATCTCCTCCCTGCTCAATCTTTTTTTATTGTTCAGTCATGTCCAAATCTTTGTGATCCCATTTGGAGTTTTCTTGGCAAAGATACGGGAGTGGTTTGCCATTTTCTCCAGCTCATTTTATGGATGAGGAAACTGAGGCAAACAGGGTTAAGGGACTTGCCCAGGGTCATACAGCTAATTAGTGTTGAATTTTACCCATCCTTCAAAGCTCAACTGAAATACCTTCTCCTCCCTAAAAGCTTCCCTGAAAACCAGAGTGGATAAGCATGCCCTTTCCACACCTACTCTTCTTTATATTTCTTTCATGAACTTACCAAACATCACTTTGTTTTACAATCACAGCCCATGGTTATTACCTTAAAAGACGCTGAAATAATCAGACCAACCAAAGTTTGATTCTAAATTTTGCTTATTATCATGGGTCACTACTTTAACCACAACCAAAGCAAACTAAAGGGGAGCCTCTGCCCAGATTCACACTCTAATAAAATCTACTTTTTCCCTCCCCCAGCCCCGCCCTGAGGAAGAGCTCATTAACATTAGCACATACCACCTTGGTATATGCATGTCCCTTGGAGATGAGGTGCTGAGTTAGGGTACAGTAGGAGGTGCCCTTTACTTCCTGTGTGAGGTTGGCCCCATCCCCTTCCTCAGGCAGCAAGCACTATAAGGTGTCAGGTGACTTTCAGTCACAAATGTTTCCTTTTTTTTTTTTCTTCTGTAGGGGAAAAACCCTGGCAATATTCCAATCAACTCTCTTTCCTTCCTACAATTCCATTCAGGTAACACTATCTCAAGGACAAGATGGGGATCATGCCTAACCTAAGAAGATATTATTTGCACCCATACTCGTTTTCATCTATATCTACTTGCTTGTCCCAGTACCTCTTATCAATTTAACCCATTTTTATACTGCTACAATTTGAATTATTACACCTACCAGACTGCGTTTGACAGAACAAGACGGAGTTCTAAATAGCACATACTTTAAAATTGTTCAATTTGAACTGAATAGCTAATAAATACATATTTGGGTGAGGGAGGAGGGAACACACCTATCATGGAAAACAAAGCACACCTGCACATACATTAGACATATGTTTGAAGGGGGAGGAGTCATTATACAATAAGGTTAGGGTCAGGTCCTGGGCCAAGTTGTGGCATCTGCAAACTTTGTGGAGTGACTCTTCCCTACATACACTTCCCACTTACTGTGGCCCCCTTTCAATGACTGTCCCCTCCTTGACCTAGATCTCACCTGTCAAGGAGGAGAGCAATCTGGTAAATTCATTCACAGTAATGTGTTGGTGATTCCCTGTGATTCTGATCCTCCCAGGGGAATTTGCATTTCAAAAAGAAGTTCAGAAGAAGGCAATGAATAAATACCAAATGTGGAATTTCCATAGCTGCTGAGGCCTCTGGAAAGAAACTTTACTTAGGTAATGAGTGCCTTGCTGCCTCTCCAGAAAACACAAGGATGGCCAACTACAGAAGCCAGTCATGCTGCCTCATCCACCAGGGAATATCATCTACATGAATGGCTGTCTTCCATCAGAAACAGCAATTTTGACAAATTACCATGGCTTGCATGGACTCCTGTATGTTCCTTCGTTGGTAATGTTTCTAGTAGTCAAAACTGACCCAACTCCTTGTCCCTGAATCCCATGTCCCTGGTGTTAGTAGCCTCTGAAGTGGCAGGGAGCTTCTCAGAAAGCAAGACTGCCTGGACTTGAGCTGCGGGGAAGAAATTCAGCTTTGATCAGTCATCTCACTGGTTAGAGTCCTCTTTCCCTAAGGCCCTATTACCTAGACAATATATAGTAGTGAGTGCCGGGGGATACCTGGCAGAAGTTGAGTTTCCTGGACTTCTGATGTACAAGTAAGATCTCTTGTCCCTTCTCAGGATAAGGAAGACTACCGAGAAACCACAGACCAAATAACAGTATACAATGAATGGCAGGTCTTGCAAGAGCACCCTAAACCAGGTACCAAAGTGTCACTAATCATTAACCAGGAGCTTTTGCAGATAGGCCAGGTCCCACACAGAAGTATAACAAGTGGGAGACTAGTGGTGGGGTCTGAGGGACCCTACAAACTCCCACAAATGTACCCTCTACCACCTTGCCATGGTGGGAGCTTCTTTTCCTCCCCAGGCTCAAATTTTCAGAATTAAACTGTTTTGAGCTAGACCACTTCTGGGTATTTCTCCAAGAAGTTCACTATTAAAATGCATATGAGATGGGGGGCGGGGAGGAGGGAGAAGGAAGAATGGCCCTGGGAAGCTAACACTCTGCCAACAAGTGTGTGTGTGTGTGTGTGTGTGTGTGTGTGTGAGAGAGAGAGAGAGAGAGACAGAGAGAGAGAGAGACAGAGAGACAGAGAGACACAGAGAGACACAGAGAGAGACAGACAGACAGAGAGACAGACAGACAGAGAGAGAGACAGACAGACAGAGAGAGAGACAGAGAGAGAGAGAGAGAGAGAGAGAGAGAGAGAGAGAGAGAGAGAGAGAGAGAGAGAGAGAGAGAGAGAGAACACAGATTAGGCTCTCAAATTAGGGGTCATTACCTTAAAAAGTAGAGAGGGGAACTCTAAATTCTAGGACAGGCAAATTTGGAGGGTTGGTAGAAGAGAGAGTAAGAATTAGAAAAGAGGCCTGCCTTAGAAGAGTAGAACAAGATGGGATTCCAAAATAGTAGCAACACAAAAAGAAAGTGTGACCACATGTGAATCTGAAAGGCACAGAGGTAGAAGAAAAATGTCGGGACCGTAAGACACTGCTCAAGACAGACAGTCCCAGTGAGGTCTGTCATAGAATGCCCTGAGCAGCACAATTCCTTATGACAAACATTTACTGAGTGCCGGTGATGTATAGATCACTGCGCTAAATGCTAGGCAAGATGTACAGTTTTAATTGAGTACAATTTCTGCCAAATGGAACTTTAAGTAATAGAGTGAAGATACATACTTAGATAACTATGATATCTAATAGTAGACCATAAATGCATTAGAGAAATACAAAATAAAGTAATATGTGATGTCTAGAGGGGAGCAAAGCAGGCTCCATTCATGGTGGAAGCAGCTTTTGAATTAGGCTTTTTGAATGTGTGGCTGAGAGGAGAATGGTCCTATTCAGCGGACAAAGTGCTGGGCCTAAAATCAGGAAGACTCTTTCTGAGTTCAAATCTTGCCTCAGACACTCATTAGCTATGTGACCGCGAGGACTTAAACCCCATTTGCTTCAGTTTCTTCATCTGTAAAATGAGCTGAAGAAGGAAATGGCAAACCACTTCAGCATCTTTGCCAAGAAAACCCCAAATGTGGTCACAAAGAATTGGAGACAATTGAAATAACTTAACAACAACCTTTGTATAAAGTCTAATACACAGGCACACCCTTCATGATGAGTGGAGTCCCATCACTTGTTCAGATGTTTCTAACTCTATCATCATCAAAGGATGAAATGTTTCTCATAAGGTCCTGGGAACCTGTTAATACTGTGAGGAATATAGAAAGGTGAGAGAAAAGTTCAGGAAGGATGGAAAAGGGGAATGAGGTAGGCACACTTCACCTGGATCACAATTGACTTGCCTATCTTTTTCCTGACTACAAAAATGAGACTGATGATTAGTCACTGGACATCAGTGAGACAACTTCAGGCATCAGTGTCATGGAAGAGGCCAGGAGAGCAATTCTTCTTTGAGTATAGTCCTGGCTCTGCTACTGCTCATTTTGTGACCTTCATCAATTCACTCAAATTCTCTGGGAAGAAGCACAAAACATACTCACACTGGAAATGAAAGGGCTACCATAAGGAACCCCAACTTAGAACAGTATATGCATAAGATCCAACAGGGGAAGATCAGGAACAGATTCAGTTTCATCTTTAAAATGGGATTGGATAAGATGATCTCAAAAGTCTCATCTACTTCTGACCTTATATGAGATGATGACTGTACAAGGCCAAGTAAAAGACTACCTGCATAGGCTTCATTGCTGAGTGACGGCCAATCACCTGTCCCCAAAGTATCCACAACACTACTTGTCACATCACCATCAGATTTCCATTCTTTTGGATATTAAAGATTTCTTAGTCTTTTTTAAGTTTGTTTTTAATAAGACATGGTATCCTATTAGAAAGGAAAGTACTTTTGGATGGATTCACAGATTAATGGCTGGTGTTAACTTAATAAAAGACAAAGCCTTCCATTTCACAATTAGAGCCAAAAGATTTAACTGGCTAACACACTAGAAGAGGACACCTTGAAACTGAAGCTCGTTTTTACTAAAGTGTAAATGACTGATAGCAAATTCTTTCCTGAGAACAGATTTTGCTGAGTCAGGGATGAGAGACATCAGTACCTTGGATACATGAAGGGGGAGTATAGGGGTCCTACAAAAATGAGGAAAAGATACAGAAAAGGATAGGATAAGTGTAACAAACTTTGTTTACTTCACAATTTTACCAAATGCACTGACTGATCTTTATAGCCTTTGGGCAGGAGGGCGAATCATGGTTCTTGCTTGAATGAGTAAGAGACACTTAAGGCAGTTTCAAAATGTCAAGCTTCCCAAAGGTAATGGAACATTTATGCGGCTTGAGAAATCAGACCATCTAAGTGCTGGAACCACAAACTTACAGGTAAATTCTAACTGCTTGGTGCTTGGAACTGCTTCACACAAAATTACATTCTTGCCTCCCACTCCCCAAGCATGCTCACATATTGGCATTTTCACACAGACTAATTAACAAATAGCAGGGCAATTAAATCACACGGCCCAGCCATGGTGCCACAAAAACAAGACAACTTGAAAAATGTCAGCAGAGAGCCTGGCCACCATTTTGCAATTATGTTTTCTGGAGAATAGGCCAATGAGTTGGAAGAGTCTGGCAGCCAGTCAGGAGTTACAGCACCAGCTTTTTCTCATTTGCAAAGGTGACATTAGACTAAGAAGCCAGCCTAATGCCACTGCTTTTATTCCTCTCTTTCTTCCCCTATAGCTGATTGATTTTCAATTCCTGGCATTAGCTTGAACTATGTTCCTTAACCACTGGGAATACCTTAAGCATGAAGAGTCACTAGGATTACCCACCCACTATTTTCCCATCTGAGCACTTGCCATCCAAATATCAACTGCCCAGCTCTTCCTCTGCCCACTTAACTCCAGGCATGACTCCATAGTCCAGATACAATCCTTTCTGTACTGAGGTGTACAGGTGGCAAGGAAGACTAGCACCCTCCGGTATGAGGGCTGCTGAGCCCTTTCCAGGGCTGCTTTCCACTTCTGGTATCCACCAGCCACCCAACTCTCACTCTGGCTCCAAGAAGCTGTAACATGCACAGCAGCCACACCCTAGTAAACCATTTCAGCAGATGGGCTAAATGAGGTTGAGGGTAAATGACAGGCCTCAAACCCATTAGTGAGTTAGTGAGTTAGGTGGGGTGTCTACCCCAGCTTCCCCTGTAGAACGGTGGGTGTGGTGTGGCATTTTCCTCCAAGTGGTAATCATATCATCATGAGCCATGTCGGTCACTCCTTTTAGGAGCTAGCTTGCTGACTAAATTAGATCTGATTGCAAAACTTCCACTAGCTTCATGGCATTCTCCATTACTATGGCCACTTAAAAAAAAAACACACACACCACCAATACTGTCTTCCATTTACCCAAATGCAATAGAACTTCTGGATGCACCCTGGCAACAAACATTGGCATTTAATAGACTATGTCATTAGAAGGAAAAGAGACAGACAAGATGTAAGAGCAACAAAGGTGATGTATGGCATAGAGTACTGGACTGAGCAAAGACATACTCTCCAAGCTAAACATTTGCCTGCAACAAAAGCAGCAGCACCACGGCAAGACAACTACCAGAAGGCTTCATGTCAACACATTAGAGCACTTCTCTGAGCATGAACAGTTTAGTGCTAACTTGGAGGGAAAGCTAAGCCAACACAGTGGAGCAGAAAAGGAATGGGCAGCTTTCAGAGGTTTGGTGTACAGCATTGCATTTACTTATCTGGGCCTGAACACTTAAATACATCAAGATTGGTTAGAAAAAAATGATGAGGAAATTCAGAAGCTGCTAAACAAAAAACAAGAACTCCACAGGATTGACCAGGCAGTGTTTAACTACATCAAAAGTAAAGTGTAAGCAAAGCTTAGAGAGATGCAGGATTCTTGGTTCGATAAGAAGGCAGATGAAATTCAGCTTTACACTGATATTAACAATCCAAAGCATTTGTATGATACCCTGAAAGCTATCTACAAGCCAAAGACCTATGGTGCATGTCAACTAGTCAGTGCTGATGGAGCCACATTGATTAGTGATAAGGACATGATCCTGGAGAGATGGGCTGAACACTTCCATTGTGTTCTCAACAGACCATCATCAATCAATGCTGAAGCCACTGATCATACACCTCAGTTTGAAATCAATCCCTCTCTAAACAAACTCCCAACTGAAGAAGAATGCCATTAGGTTCCTCTCATGTGGCAAAGAACCTGGTGTTTATTCTATGCTAGCTGAGATACAAGGCAGGGTGTCCACTGCTCATACAAAAGTGGATTGAAATCTTCTGGATTACATGGCAAAAGGAGGTTATCCCACAGGAGTTCAAGGATGCCTCCATTGTCCATCCCTATGAAAAAAAGGTAACAGGTTGTCCAATGACCATCACAGGGTGGTCTCTCCCTTAGTCATTGCTCTTCCCAGAGTCCTCCTTAATAGGGAGGATGCTTCACTTGGAAGATCTACCCGAGAGACAGTATGGCTTCAGAAAGGGCCAAAAAATGGTCAATTTGGTGTTTGATGACTGACAACTCCATGACAAATGCCAGGAGCAGAAAGAGGTCTGCATACAATGTTCATTGATCTGACCAAGGCCTTTGTACCTGTCAGTCATGAGGGCTTATAGAAAATCAAGGCAAAATATGGTTGCCCAGAGAAGCTCATCAGTATTATACACCAGTTTCACGATGACATGCTTGCACAGGATTTGGATAACAGACAATGCTCTCACACTTTCCCAGTCACCGATGGAGTGGAAGCAGGGCTATGTGCTTGCTCCCATGCTTTTTAGCACGATGTTTTCAGTAATGTTGTCAGACCAAAAACAGCATCAAGGTCAGCTACTGCCCTGATAGTAAATTACATAACTTGAAAAGGCTATAAGCCAAGACTAAAGTAGAAAGAGAGCTGGTGTACAACTTTTTGTTCCCAGATGACTGTGCACTCAACACAGCCTCTGAGGATGAGATGCAACAAAGTATGGATCAATTCTTCACCGCCTGTGCTAATTTTGGCCAGACAATTAACACCAAGAAAACACAGGTTCTCCACCTGCCAGCACCTCACCAACCATATGTGGAACCATCAGTTAAAGCAAATGGAGAAATTTTTAATAATGTGTATCAGTTCACTTACCTTGGCAGGATACTTTTCAGGGATATACACACAGATGATGAATTAGATGCACACATTACCAGAGCTAGCTCAATGTTTGGGAGGCTCCAAAGGAAAGTGTGGGAGATAAGAGGTATTAGGCTGCCTACCAAATTGAAGGTCTGCAATGCCTTGTGCTGACTTCATTGTTATATGCCTGTGAAACCTGGACAGTGTACCAGTGCTATGCCAAGAAACTGAATCACATAAGCAGCAGGGCAGAGCCAAGATGGAAGAGTAAAAGCAGTGACTTGCTTGAGCTCTCCCCCAAACCCCTCCAAATATCTGTAAAAAATGACTCTAAACAAATTCTAGAGCAGCAGAACCCACAAAAAGACAGAGTGAAACAAATTTCCAGCCCAAGACAACCTGGATGGTTGATTGGAAAGGTCTATTGCGCAGGGCTGAGCGAGGAGCACAGTTTAGCGTGGACCACGCCGGTAAAAACTGGGCCTCAGTGATCATGAAGCAGGCCTCAGAAGACTGAATCATGGGCAGCTGTGGTGGTTTCCAGACTTCTCAATTCCAAAGACAACTTATAAGGTCAGTAGGGAAAATCTGTTACCCCAGGGAGAGAGAAGCTTGGTCCCAGCCCCAGGGCGGCAACTGCTTCCAGAACTCTCAGCCCACAGAGTGAGGGGGGATCAAGAGGCTGATTAGAGGGGGATTGCAGGGATCTCTTTGCTAGTGCTGAGGCAGGATTCTCTTGCTTTGCCCGTGCTTGGATCTGGGTCTCAGTTCTGGGCAGCAGTCCTGGGGCAAGGATGAGTTCTGGCATGGTGGAGCTTGTAATGGTGGTACAGAGAAAATCCTCCTCACAGTTCTGAGGCAGAAAAGAGTGCTTGTGGTCAATCATAGACCAGAGAACAGGCCAAGAAAGGAGTAACCACCTCGTCCTTGATCGTACCACCTTGGGAGAATGGATAATTTACAGATCCCTAGAAGTATCTCTGAAAACAGCTACACAAAACCCCCAAAGCTTGGGACAGTACATTCTCCACACTAGAAGCAGACACCTACCTTAACAAAGAGTTTAAAACTCAAGTAATTGTCTGGGAACATGACTAAACTGAGCAAATGAATCAGTCCCAGGCCATGGAAGAGCTCAAAAAGGATTTTGAGAAGCAAGTAAGAGAAGTAGAGGAAAAACTAGGAAGAGAAATGAGATGATGCAAGAAAATCATGAAAAACAAGTCAACAGCTTGCTAAAGGAGACCCAAAAAAATACTGAAGAAAATAACACCTTAAAAAATAGCCTAACCCAAATGGCAAAAGAGGTTCAAAAAACAATGAGGAGAAGAATGCTTTAAAAAGCAGAATTGGCCAAATTTGAAAATGAAATCCAAAAGCTCACTGAAGAAAATACTTCCTTAAAAATTAGAATGGAGTAAATGGAAGCTAGTGACTTTATGAGAAATCGAGACATTTTAAAATAAAACCAAAAGAATGAAAAAAATAGAAAACAATGTGAAATATCTCATTGGAAAAACAACTGACCTAGAAAATAGATCCAAGAGAGATCATTTAAAAATTATTGGACTATCTGAAAGCCATGATCAAAAAAAGAGCCTAGACATCATCTTTCAAGAAATTATCAAGGAAAACTGCCCTGATAGTCTAGAACCAGAGGGTAAAGTAGAAATTGAAAGAATCCACCAATCACCTCCTGAAAGAGATCCCCAAAGGAAAACTCCTAGGAATATTGTAGCCAAATTCCAGAGTTCCCGAGTCAAGAAGAAAATATTGCAAGCAGCTAGAAAGAAACAATTTAAGTATTGTGGAAACACAATCAGGATAACACAAGATTTACCAGCTTCTACATTTAGGGACTGGAGGGCTTGGAATATGAGATTCCAGAGGTCAAAGGAACTAGGATTACAACAAAGAATCACCTACCCAGAAAAACTGAGTATAATCCTTCGGGGGGAGGGGGGGGTGGAAATGGACATTCAGTGAAATAGAGGACTTTCAAGCATTCTTGATGAAAAGACCAGAGCTGAATAGAAGATTCAATTTTCAAATACAAGACTCAAGAGAAGCATGAAAAGGTAAACAGGAAAGAGAAGTCATAAAGGACTTATTAAAGTTGAACTGTTTACATTCCTACATGGAAAGATGATATTTGTAACTCATGACTAGATAGCAGGATTCCTTCTAGTGATCTCAACCAAGAGACGAATTAGTCTTATATATCCATCTTTTTTTAATCTTCTGAAATTCCAAAGCACAGATTAACAGTCAGCTGTGGCCCTAGCCCAAATGGCAGTAGGTATGGAGTACTGCCTATTATGTTGTTCTTGGTGGCAGTAAAAGCATTGATCAGAAAGGTTACTTGATGACACCAGTGAAATTTAATAAACTAATGGTCATTATAACTGGAATGCTTTGTTGTGGAGTGAACAGTTCCTACCAGTGAAAGTACCTTTATTTCACATGTAATAGGCGCAGGTGTCTGGATAGATCCTTACACTATAGCCCCTTGACTAGGGTGACCTGCTCTTTCTCTAGGCTAGCTCTCTCACCCTAACTTGTCCTAACACTATAAATTCTGGGTTCCTAGAGAAGTACCAAGTGGCTGCAATTTAAAATCTCTGGTGGTACTAAGAGTAAATCTGTTGTGCAGGGAATGAGGGATAAATACCCTCTGCTTGTTACTATAGTTCATTAGCCTTCACCACTGTGATTCCCATCTACACAAAATAAATCTATCACAATGATGACACCATTAACCCTTTAACATAAAACATTTATTTAATGAGAAAGCAAAAAATAATAATAATTAATACTTGCAGTTACTCAGTATAAGGTAATGAATGAATAATCAATACATCAAAATTAACTCATAAGCTTGGTAATATTCTTCCACCACTACTCATAGTGTTCATGGGAAAGAGTAGGAAAATAGAAGGGGAAGGGGATAAGAGAAGGTGGGGATAGAAGGGAGGGCAGATTAGGGGAAAGGGTATTCAGAACGCATGCCATCTTAGGGTAGGGGCAGGGGTGAGATGGGGAGAAAATTTGGAACTCAAAATCTTGTGGAAGTGAATGTTGAAAACTAAAAATAAATAAATTAATAAAAATAGAAGAATTAGGACATGTATACTGCATGTCTGATTAATTAGATACTTTGAAACATCATGTGCTCATCATTCCTTATGCTTTCCTGGATACATGCATTTATCTACATTGCTCCCTCTTACTTGCATGCTCTGCCCCCCCCCCACTATCTTCACCTCCCTAAATGCTATTTCAAAACCAATCTCAAAAGCCACCTGATATCTGCCCCTACTGTCATCTCTCATTCCCACCAGATCCGTCTCTCTAAAATGCTTCATGAAAGGTCTCTTCCGTCTCTCAGACTGTGATTCTGAAGTGAAGATGCCCAGCCTCATTCAGAACCGGAGCAAGGCCCCAAAGCTATTCTATCCGTAGGGTCACAGAATGGAAGAAGGAGTGCTCCCGCAGGGAATCCCAAGCACCGAGAAGCCGCCCAAGCCTATCTTTTCACTGACGCTATGACTTGTGGTGACTATTCAGGCCCTAAGAGAAGCTGGGATCCACCAAAGGGAAGGTTTGCTTGATACTCCTCCCCATGAAACAGACGAAGGGAAAGAAGGGAAGAACCATCAAATAGCTCAGACTGACAACTAGCTTCAATTTGTTGTTGCCTTGAATGAAACCCATTCCATATCCGCTCTATGGTTGGCCTGAGCACTTTCAAGTGAGCTTGGGGATCTTTGGGGAAAGGGAACGAGACACATTTTGATGTTCCTAGGGAAAGCCCACCCAGGTGAATCCAGTGTGCTATGACAGGGACCCAGGAGCTGCATGAATCAGAACTATTTAATTTTGAGTGATCTTTTTGGGGGTTATATTTAGTGAGCATATTCAGTCTGCTAGCCCTTGGGAGAAGAATGATTATAGTGACATACAGTGACATTACAGCGCCATGCTGAGGATGCCGCACAGGGTTCAAAATGGAGTGCCAGTTGGGAGGAGATGGGGCACAATGGAGGAGAGAATACACAAAAAGGCTGGAAAAAGCTAATGAATGGTCACCTGTTATAAGAGTGAGACAAGAACAGGATTGCAGTCTATATAGCTGTGAATTCCCCACCCCTTTTCTCCAAGAAAAAGCAAATGCCTTTGTATCTGCTCTGGCTAGGGACTGGACTAATGAAGGAAGTTGGCTTATTCCAATGCCAAGGTTAGTTGGTTATCAGCACACACTCACCAGTATGATAACAGTGGTTAGAGTGATAAGTTAGAGATTCAACAATCTCACTCCTGATCCCCAATTTTGTCCCTAACATGATCTGAGCTATCTACATATGATGATATGGGACCACACCCTTAGGCTCTGTGCTCTGTAGTTCTGTGAGCCACTTGTATCTGGGCAGTTACTCAGAAAGGCGACAGGTAGAAAAAAGAAAGTGATTACACCAGCTAAAAAAGGTGGGGGGAGGATGAGACCAGATTTTTAAAGAATATCTGATTCTCTTAAGCCATAAAGTCAGACTATTAAAGGATCTCTCATGAGTAAGGAAAAGGAATGAGACATTTCCTTATATCTGCACACATACCTCAGGATTAATTTTGTTGTCTTCCCCTCCAAGGCTATTTCAGATAATGACTTCAACATGACTTCGCCTCCATAAATGTTTCAGGAAGCAAGCATGGAGAAGAACAAACAATGTACTTCACCCTACACCAAACTTCTTAGGGGTGGGTGGCCTTGGACTCCATGTTCTCTATTTTTCAACCAAATTGATACCACTATTAAAGCTTAAATTTTAGTTCTTACATGGTCTTCCCAATGTATCCATTGACTTTTACTCTTCTCTAGACCCTACAGCATCTAGTCCATTTCATGTGTGTCACTGTCTCCCAACAAAACTATTCGTTCTTCAACATGGCAAGGACCATGAAAAGTCTATCTTTGGTGCTGCCTCATCCTAGAGTGCCTAGAACAGGGCCAGGACAAAAGATAGCATGCTTCTGATATGCACATGCTGACTTCACTTGGTGGTCCTTGACCTTGAGGAGATTACAATCCAAGGCCTGTAGTGTGTTAGTTCTTATACTGTATGAATGGTTAGGTTTGTAACCAACACCAGCTACGGAAATACCCAAGTGCCTTCTCTTCTACCTGTCACCATCTCTCTCTCACTTTTCTTCTCACCTTCCCACTTAACCTCGACCTATGCTCATGCATTCTTTTTTTTTTATCACTTCTTGTTTTTCCCCATCATGCTAATCAATCCTCAATATAATGGCCTTGAAACTCCACTGGAAATCATCATAATGGCAATATTTAACGAACAACCCCCAGAAATTCTTGAGCCACATTTTTTCACTCTCCTTATATCATTATATTTTGGTCACCACTCCTAAAGTGAAAGAAAAAGGAGAAAGTTCTAGGTCTTCATACCTTTTTTTCATCTATCCTAATATAATTTTCTCCTAGGAAGAAAGATCTAAGAGGAAAGGTCCAGAGAGGCCTAGGAAGAAGTGGAGGAGCCTCATCTGGGCAAAGAATGGAGCTATATTTCTTTAAATTTTCTGTCATCTTTCATGACATTTTGCAGTGAGTTCATATTGAAACCTATAGGTAGGAAGGAGAGTGAACAAATTTTAATATTGAACCTTGAACACCATGTGAACAAATTTTCCCTTGTGTAAATATATTAAGCCTCTTGGGCTAGATACCATTGAATACACTGTGTGAGTAACTTCTGAACTAAACATACAGATATTCTAAAGGCACTAGGGGCACCTCCAGTAAGTACATTTTTATACTCTTGGTAGTACATCTATATCCCAAAAGGCCTGGCCCCAAAGGAAAACACTAATGTATCTGCCCAAGGGATCTCAGGAGACAGCAGGCAAAGTTGTAGTTACCGTATACTGCTTATTCCACTTACAGAAGTAAAGGATGATTGCAAAAACAGAGGAATGGGGAAATGGGTAATTTGAAGTGTTGCTGTTACACCAAAAACAAGAAGGCTGTTAGTTGTATTTTAGGTTCAGTCCCAATTATTTCAATTGGAAAATCAGTGTTTATGTGTTGAAATGCAGCCATGATTAAAGGGTTATTCAACTGGCTGCTCTGGCCTTGGCAAGGGAAATTGGTGTGCTTACATTTTGGGGAAATTCCTCAGGTTTTTTCCTGTCAGTGTCAAAATGGTTGAAAATAGAATGGAGGATTCTCTGAATTCCCCTGGTAACTAGGATTTAAACTATACTTAATAGTGATCCATTCCCTCCTGGGTAACCCCCACCCCCAAAAATAAATATGCATTTTTATATACATATATATTTGATGAGGACATATGCATGAACATAGGATGAAGTTTAAGGAACTGAGAAAAAAACAAGCAAGAATAAGGAAAACAGCTGAGAGTGGTCTTAAAGATCCCTGCTACCCATTTTACCTCTAGCCTTTGTTTACTGGAAAGCCTATTAGGTATAGTCCAGAATGTGGTTAAAAGTGGAATTCATAGAATCCTCCATTTAACTAATATTTTCAAGAATTGTGATGAACAACAGAGATGTATGATGGCCCATTTTATAGATGGAAAATATGAGGCACAAAGTGAAATTGAGATTTGTCCAAGGTCCATACATAGGCGCAGCTAAAACTAGTACTCAGGCCTAGCGAGTGCTAGTTCAGCATTGTATCTCTTTCTTCTTTACAACAAAGATTATGGCTAAGAGAAGAGCTCTTGTCATGTGTATACCATACACGTATACAGTTTTAGAAATGAAGAAACTGAGGCCCAAAGAGGGAAAGAGATTTCCCCAATGTCATAGAGTTAATAAGTGGCAGAACCAGGACTTGAACCCAGGAACTCTGATACCAGATCCAATACTCTTTCCATACTCTTAGTAGAATCTTTTCTTGAGAGCTGGAGGGGGCATCAGAGATCCTCCAATCAACTCCTCTCATTTTATAGATAATAAATCAGGCCAATAAATGTGAAGTGACTTGCCCAAGGTCACATAGGTAGTAATTAGCAGAACTAGGATTTGAAACGAGGTCTTCTGAATCCAATGCTCTTTCTACTACACCTTGCCATGGTTCATGATGGGGAAGCAACATATAGAGCTGACTGTTAGATTTGGAGTCAAAAGACCTGAGCTCAGATCTCAACTCAGACACTGACTAGTTGTGTGAGACTGGGTAAGTCACTTCCCCTCTCTTTGCCTTAGTTTTCTCATCCATAAAATGAGGTGAAGGGAAGGGAAGGGGGAGAGGAAGGGAAAAGAAGGGAGCAGGTAATAAATATTTATATAGCATCCACTACATGCCAGGCACTGTGCTAAGCAGTTTACAAATATTATCTCATTTGACCAATCTGGACTAGATTACCTCCTAAATTCTTTCCACGTCTGAATCTATGATCCTGACCGTTACACCCAGATTGAAGGAGCCAAGAAAAAGAATGACTGCTATTGTGCTCCAAAAAGCATTCAATCAACCAATGAAGGAAAATTGTCAGGCTCTAGCTACAGATGCCATGTATGTTGTGAATCTCCTCAAAATCATCCCCAAAGGAGTTCAGGTTTCCAGATAGGTGTGTGGGGCTGAGATCCTCCCAACTGGGTGCTGTCTTGTAGAATTCTAGCTGCAGCCCTCAACAACCGCAATCAGTCCACCCATCAACAAGTATGTCATGAGATGACCGAGCCTTGGTTTTAGTCCAGGACTTCGCATTTCTCCTCCAGCATTCTGCCTTGTGGGGCTAGTAACACAGTCACAGAAGGTTGGAGCAAGAAAGGAGATCAGATCAACTCCTACCTACTCATTCTACAGATGAGAAAGGTCCCAAATCACCCAATATTACATAGCCAGTTAGTAACAGAGCCTAGATTAGAGCTCAGGGCTCCAGAGCAAAACTACGGTGCTATTTCCACTACACTATGCTATTGGCCTTCTGCCCATCCAGACAACAAACTCTTTGGTTTTTCTCATTTTCTCATTTGTGAATGATTGCATTGCAAGTCAACTATCCTTGAAAATGACAGCTACACAAAGAATAGGAATTAAGGTACCAAGATGAACTTAAGAATGGCTGAAACAATGGTGGCATAGGAATGGATACAGCTCTTGCGGACTACTTCCCTAACTTGCATGCACAGTGATAGTCTGGATCTCTAGAAGGTGGCTGTTACCTCAGGCTCTATGGACATATTCTACAGGTGTCCACTCTTAACACTAGAGATCATAAGCCATTGCCTGAGTTTCCCATTAATAGTGAGCCCGTAGACATGATTAACTCTTAGCAGAGGCATTTCTTAATATTATATAACAAGGATAATAGCTATAAAACATATCCCCCAAACCAAGAGCACATTCTCCCACAAATACATAGAGCTTTATCTGTGAGAAGAAAAGACAGCTATAAGATAATATGTGATAAGTTCAATTAGAGACGTACAAGCAATAAATGTTCATGACATGGATGAATGGTGGGTGAGGGCCCACTACACCAACTGGACACACACTCCTGACTCTGTCAACCTTCCTCCCATGGGCAGAACTTGGCAATCCCGAGCTCAATTCCTTTCTGAGAAGCACTTCCCTAACCCTAATCCTAACCCCACCCCGTGTTCTAAGAACAGTAATCATATCAACACTACCACTGCTTCTGGAAAGGACATGTCAAACAACTGGCCTTTAGCTTTACCCACCTTCCCTATGACTTTCTCGACCAAAACACCCTTTCCTAGCTAGCATTGCCCTATGTGTGTTATCTCCCTCAACATTCCCTTGTAATATAAGGCCCCTGAGGTCAGGGACAGTCTCTTTTTTTGGTATTTGTGCTTCACACAGTGCCTAATATATAGTAAGCACCCAAGAAATGCATTTTCATTCATTCATGAGCAAACAACCTGTGTCACACTAAGCATAGCCTTCCACCTGCAACCACTTGAACTAAGGGAAATGGTACCATTGCACATAGCCAGGATGTTGAGAGAAACAGATGCGTGCAAGGTGACTGAGCTCTACAAAACCACATTTGAAGCAAATATTTATTTCAGTAACACTTTTCACTCACCTACAAAACAGATAAGATTAGTGTGTCACTTCACAGATAAACAGAAATCAAATTTCACCTCTCGCAGTCGGCTATTTCTATATATAGCTTACTGCAAGCCAGCCTCAAGGTTCCCTGATTCTTCAGGTAGAAGCTCAACTCTCCTTTTCCCCCAGCCATTTGCAAGTCCTTTTCTGAACCCACCATGCCAGTCCCTTGCAAATAAATACACTGGCCCTCTCTTTCAAGCAATTACTCTTGTATTATGCACCCAGAACATGAAGAAAGGATCAAATGTGACATCACAGGCAACCCACGAAGCCATAAAAAAAGCCCATTAGGAAAAAAAAAAAAACCACTGTCCACACAGTAGAGAGGGATAAGAAGGGAAGATTTTGTTCAAGTACCTAAGGTCTTCCTCTTACCTTTCCTTAAATATGATTGGTTATTCTTGAGAGTATATCTATAAGTCTAACCTAAATAAGTAACCAAATGAGGAGTTTCTGGCTCAGGAGAGAAAGGCAAATCTAGGTGGCCTGAAAGAATATAACCCCAGAGTTATATTATCAAGTGACCTTCCACACCTGGAATTATAGAATTTCCCACAGTTATGCTGCCATGGCCTTTGCATGACTAACCTCACTACCAGAGATGGCCCCAGGAGACCTGGTACAACTACAGATAATTACTGAATTTTATCACTTTTTTTTTCGTTATCTAGTATTATAGAATTCAGTAAATACTTAATAAATGCCTGTTATTCATTCACTGATTTGCTTGTTGTTGCTGGTGCAAGGATCTTTAGAAATCAGCTAAAAATTCAATCCTCTTCTTTTACAGCCGAGAAAATGGCAGCCTAAAGACATTAAGTGACCCAAAGTTACGCAGAGAGTAAATAACAGAACTAGGGTGTGAACTGGGGTCCTCTGACTGCCTCCCTAAAAGTTATTAATGATAGATAACACTCACCTAGGAATGGTTAGCAAGTCTAATTTTTTTTTTATTTGGTCTATGTAATCTTATTTCTGGAGAAGCAACATGAAATAATGGGAAGTCTATGTAATGATTTGAGTGCTGGACTTAAAGTCAGCAAAGCCTGGGGTTTAAGTCTCCTCATATAATGTCCGGATTGCCTTAGGCAAGTCACTTAACCTCTCAGTGGCCCAGGCAACCCTCCCAAATTAGAAGGTGCTGCTGATCTGTAATCATAGAAGTACCTTCCTGAGAGTTCCCAAAACTAAAAGAAATCACAGGTCTTGTGTACCTCTGTATCTATATCTACACTCACATATATACTTATATGTGCCTATGCATACATAAACTAATACATACACATGTATGTATATATACATATGACCATAATAATGTAAAGCAACAAAAAAAGCACTGAAAAACATCAAAACTCTACTCTACATAGTAATGAAACATGATATCAGCAAACTCTTGGTGAATGAGGTATGCCTCACCCTCTCAACCAAGAGGTGGTGAACCATTGGTGCAGAAGAAGTCAGGCATGACCGATGTGTCGATTTGGTTTGCTCAACTGTATTTTGTTGTTGTAAGGGAGGCTCCTATTGGGGGAGTTAGGGAAAGGAGTCATTAAAACATAAGTAAAAAATAAATGCTAACAAAACACTTATTTTTAAAAAGTAATTCTGTTTTATCCCATGGCACACTCTAAATTTTATGCCTGAGAGCCCTGAAGAACAAAGTGTTCTTTGTAGGGTAGGGCATTTTCTGTGAAGAAAATTAGAATAATTGCCCTTAGTTCTATCCTTTTCAGATGCCCCACAGCAATTCAAGGAGGAGTAAAGTTGTTTGTAAACTTTAAAGATATAGATATAAATACGTAGATATACATATATATACACACACACATACACACATATATGCATGAATATATATGTGTGTGTATGTGTATATATACACACATATGTATGTAAGTATATATGTGTGTATGTGTGTATACTTATATATAGCTATGAACTTGGATTCTCAGCACTTACAGTAATAAGGATGCCACATTAACTTGTTTTTATTGTTCTGTGAATGTGCTATTCAGCTGTGTCACAATGTACATGTTCTGTCTCCAAAACTACATAACTACATACCTGAGGGCAGAAGCCATCACTCCTAATTCCTTTGTACCTCCCTGCTCTACAGGGCAAGAAGGCAGGGTCTGTGCCCCAAGGCACCAAAACTGATAACTTGTACTTCTTCAGCAGGCAGAAAAAACTGAGTTTAGCACCTTATTTAGGATGATTTGTTAAAATGGTAAACTACCAGACTGTGATTCTGCCATTAGCCTTACCCCAGGTAAGCTTCTTTCTGGTCTGGCCCTATGTTGCCTCTTCAACAACAACTTCAGTATCTGGATTCCTCTGTATCACACCTCACACCCATAGGGCCTTGCATTCAAGGCCTCTCCCTGAGATATGTTCACCCCCAGTTGACTTTATCTTAAAACACTGATTGGAGGCTACTTGTTTGCCTCCTACTTACCCCAGGCACATTCTGTGGCTCATGTCTTCAAGGGCCAACATGGCTAGTTACAGTTTCTCTAGGCTCCCCACTTCTGTGGACTGGCTTTGGGTGGGTACCACTTCTTCCTAATAGTGAGGATGTAGAACACACTCACATGCACATGGTGATAAACCTTCCAAATCAGACCTATCTCCATCACTACCTCACCTTCTCAATGGGATAGCCAAGATAGGCCCTTAGTAAAACTGAAGTAAGTCAAGTTTCTTTTGAGGGTCCTCCCATTTCTCCTTTCTACATCTCATTCCTCTCAGGAAGTATTCCTCCAGACCCTGCCACTGAAGCTTAGAGGCCAGATTCTGCTCAGGCTTCTCCCTTTTACACCTCATCCCCTCCCCAACCCTGACAGAAACTCATCCAGTCCTGCTCCCATTAAGGATGAAAACCAAAGTAAAGCAGCCCCTTCTTAATACTACTCTCCTACCTTAGCAGATTGCGGAGAAAATAAATTTTAATCCAACACCCAGTTTGTTTTCTCATTTGCACCTTTTTTTTTTTTAGTAATAGTGATATTTGGATTGGACATAGTAAAACGTCCCATTGTTACTCATCATCATCATCATCAAAAAATGTGTTAAGCATCTGTTTCCTGCCTAAGAAGCACTCAGGCCCTCAGGGTGATGATAGCCTAAGGTGAACAATACTGGGAGGGATGGTGCCTGGGAGAGCTGTATGCACAAAAAGAGAAAAGCATTCAAACCCATTAGGTTATGAGCCCATGGTTACCTGGTTGGTGCATGTTACCAGTAACTCTGGAAAATTCCTCCCCACGAGTATCTTTGATCAAGGGTAACCTCTGAGCACAAAGCAGCCTCAATGGCAAAAGGAACACATCAATTGACAAACCTTTTAAATTCACTGTGTCCTCCAGGGGATATGATACTGTTAAGGTCAAATGAAGTCACCTTCCCCAACAGGAGCCTCAGAAACTTTAATCATCACCTTCCTAGATCGGCCACAGTTGTGGAAAGAGAAGTCATTAGACCAGTTAAGCAATTACTGGCAGACAAGGGCACAAACACAGGACATCATCCAGCAAAACAAAGGAGGGAGGGGAAGTGAGGGATGAGTGGAGTAAATGGGAGAAAATCTTTTCCTTAAGGAAGGAGACTTTTCCAGATAAAAGGCTCAAAAAGGAAAGGAAGTTTTTCCCAACATTCTTATTACCAGCCTCAGTCCCAAACATTCAACCACACTGTTATAATCAGCTGAGTTTCTTAATCTAGGTTTCTGAAGGTTCCTAGTATACTAGAAGATTGATATTCAGCACTGATTAGGACTAGCCTTATGTCCAGGTAAAGAAAGCAGTCACCTGCTTAATTGTAGCTTGGAGGGCACCAATGGAAAACTCCCTAGACAAAAATCTCTTCCCCAGACTGCCTCAATGTCTGAAACTATATTATCTGAGATTTAATCCTCTGAGTTAAAACTTTATCCCGTAGTGAAGTATAAATGCCCCTTGGAAGGGTAACACATCAGGCTGCAGAATGAATTAATGTATCATGAGATTAGCAAACCATCACCTAGCAAAAACATGAGGCAAAGGAAAGGTTAAGGTTTGATGTAGGAGAGAGGGAAGGATAGCCCCCTCGTGGGGGGCTCTGGACAGGCATCAAGTGGTATAATAGCACCGAGTATGTGGCAGGATGGGGACGGGGGTGCTGAGAAGAAGGCAGCTGCCAAAAGGAGAGAGAAGAGTACAGAAAGAGATGGAAGATGCCCAAAACAAACTTTACTAGCTTCACAATTTTGCTGAGGCCTGCCCTGTCAATCTCTTTAGTGCTTAATATAGCACTGATCAGTGAATGTTAAAGGAAGGAAGGAAGGAAGGAAGGAAGGAAGGAAGGAAGGAAGGAAGGAAGGAAGGAACGAAGGAAGGAACGAAGGAACGAACAAACAAAATTTTATGCTTGTTACAATTTCCAAAATTCATATGTCCTATCTGGGGCCACATACAATGTAAACAACTACAGACTTAAAGTTAGGAGACCAGGATTCTAGTATCAGTTTTGCTGCTAATGAGCTAGATAATCCTGAACAAATCAGCCAACCTCTCTGGGCCTCAGTTTCATTATCTGTAAAATGAGAGTATTGGACCAGGGGATCTCTGAAGTCCCTTCTAGCTCTGAAATTTTATGGTTTGATGAGTCACTTGAGGATTTCCATACTTTGTCCCTGGGGAATAGAAAGAAACAAAGGAACAAACATTCAAATGGGAAGGGCACTGAGTTCAAAGTGTACCCTGAGATGCACAGGCAAGGCCTCGGGTAAAGAGTTGAAAAGACACTAAGCAATGTGTGACTTTAGGCTGTATTTTTCCAGCCTTTCTAATGGAAACTTCTAACACATGGCACCTATATTACAATGTTTGCATATCACAATTTTGCAGGGTTAAGATCTGTACCCAAAAACAAAAACAAATAGAACTCCTGGCTTGGTACCATCAGAGCAATACCCAAGATTCCAGATCAAGTTGAGTCCTGCATGGAGAATAATATCACTTGTTAACTTGGCTTTGAGTCAGCAACAGAACTTTCCAAGAGTTCATGATTCATATTAATATTATTTAGAGAAAGAGTCACCAAGCCATCATCCAGTCAAAAGGTGTTCAGTCTCTTTCTTCCAGACCAATTGAGAAATCTTTCCTTCCCTTCTCCCCTCCCTACAAGACCCCACTCTACACTGAGAGTTATTTGCTCTATCATGTTAATATAATTAACCAGAATATTCCATTCCTTAAGCAAATCTGATTAAGTGAAATTTAATTTTTTGTTTGTTTGTTTTATTGACCAACAAATGAATAGCTGGTCTGCACTGAGTGAGAGAGTTTACAGATTGGAGTTCCCTACACTGACAAAATCATGGGTTCAAATTTCCTCCCCATCAAAATTTAGAAAGTAAAATAGATATGTAATTGGTCATATAATGTGATGCTTCTACATTCAGGATTGTTTCTTTCTCAGCCATAAGCAGAACAGTGAAAAATCATTCTGATCTTTCTAAGTGAAGACTAAAATATAAAATTCCAAAAGATAAATACTAAAATGGATGTATTTGGGGCTACAGTTGTATATCCAATACTTGACTCTTTAAGGCATGGATTTTTCTGAAAAACAAAAAGATATAAGAAATAAAAAGGTTCCTAGGGAGGCAGAAAAAAAGAGTCCTTGATATTTACATGACAGAGCATCTTGGTCCAAGGACAACATGAGTAGTTCCATATTTCTTTGATATTTGTAAGAATGTAGCATAATTTCCTTCCATGATTCTCCTATAAGGATTTATATGGCAGGCAGTATTGCTGTCCTGTCCAGTAATTCATGAAACTAATAGTCCAACTATAAATTCAAAGTTTTAATGAAGACATATTTCAATGGAAGGCCCAGATAAAAGAATCCATAAGGTTGGTTCTTCTCTACCAATGTGACCAAACCAATATAATGATTCAATTCAATTCAACAAAAATGTGTTAAATGTCTATCATGTATACGGTGCTGTATTCATTTCTGGGGATGCCAGGGCAAACGTGAAACAGTATACAACATGAATACAAGTAAGTAAATTCAAAGTATATCAATATTAATAGAAAAGGAAGAAAGAGCTAATAATATGAAGAATCCGAAGGGAGGTGGCACCAGAGCTGTGCTTTGAGGGAAGCTAAGGATTCTATGAGGCAACACTGAGGAAGGGTATCTGACATGGGGCTAACATGGGGCATCATTTATGTGAAAGCGCAGAGGAAGTAAATAGCACCTTGTATATGGGGAAGAGCTGAAGAGGAATAATAAAAAATAATAATAATAAGATTGAATAGGTAGATGGGAGCCAGAGAGTAGAGAGTTTCAAATTCCAGACTGAGGTGTTGATATGATGAAGGTCTTTGCAAATGTAATTATATAGCGATGAACATTTTGCAAACATCAATCTGAACGGAACTACTTTACCTTCAATCAGCCTTTTCCTTTAAGACTTGGCAAAAGGATTGGCATCAATTTCAAGCCACTGCATCAAAAAGCATTCCCCTCCTTTCAACTCTTTGGCTGGCATAACTATTTTACATGAGATTGAAAATAGAGAAAAGTCTTTTTGACCTACAACTATGACATGCAAATCAGATTTTTCCAAAGCATTGGCTATTCACATCTTAATAGAATTAAATTTAAGAATTGTTTGGGAGTTCTTGATACTCTCAAACAACAGTATGAAGTAGTATCCAGATAGTTCAGAGGAGTTAATTCCACTCCCTAAAGGCCTAACTCATTCCCAAGAATTGACTTACTTCCTAGGAGAATCAGGCTTTCAGTTGATAAAGAAAATAGCCTTGAAGCCCCACTGCACTGCCTTCCCTCTATAATAATAAAGCCTGGTGAATGGATAAAACCAAGTATACATCATAACAAGAAAAGATAATATAGATTAGTAGTCTGACTAGAAGGTCAATTGTGAAGCCTAATCTAAGAGAACAAGGGGCAACAGCTGTCCTACCACTCACTGCTTATGGCTTACTTGAATGCCAAGCTTATTGCATTTTAAATACAAGATTCTCCTTCCCAGACTCTACAATCTAGCCAGATCGACCCTATTGCTCTTTCTCACACATAACACTTCATCTCCTGTCTCCATGCCTTTGTAATAGCTGATACCTATAAACGGAATGCACTCCCTCTTCAACTCTGTATTACTGAATCTCTTACTTCCTTCAAGACTCAATCCAAGTAGCACCTTCTATGCCTTTCCCCTCAATGTTATCGCCCTCCCTCTCAAAACTACCTCGTTCATTTTGTAATTATTCTGTATATTGTTATATATGTTCATGTTGTCTTCCTCAAAAGAATGTAAGCTCTTTGAGAATAGGAAGTGTTTTATTTCCATCTTTTTCATTTCCAGTGCTCAGATTGATGCCCAACAGCGTAGGTACTTCTAAATTTCTGGTTGAATGATTGATTGATTACTGAACTAGCAAGGTACTCCTGAGAAGTGTGCTACAGTGGCAAGAGCACTGACTTCTAGAGGCAGAGGTGGGCTGGGCTCTATTGCTTGTTGTGTGACCCTGGGCAAGCTCTTCCATCTCTCTTGACTTCACTTTTCCTCTATGAATTAGTTATTCCTTTGAATTGTTTTGTTTTGGATTCCTCTCCTCCCCTCCTCCAAACAGGATGTGGGGAGTAGCTATCAATGATACCTGGTGGTTCAATGGGAAATGAGAAGGTTGAATGAAAAATCCACAAGTCCCATCTAGTTCTAAATCTATGATCTTGTGAATTGAATGATTATTGAATCGAGTTGGTTTTCAAAGAGAAAGGACTAGAGTCTATACGAAGCAAACTCCTTTTCTTCATTTTCTTCTTTCTGCCATTCTAAGACCCTCAACTCTCTTTTGTTTAATACCATCAATGCCAGCATAATTCCCCCAGCAAAAGTTCTTTTTTTCATTTCAAGGAAACAAAAACAAATTGATCTTCTATCAGGAAAGATTGAGATTCATGAGTAGTAATAATGAAAAATTGGCACCAATTAGACTCTTCCACTGGAGCCCTAGAATACCTGAACCTCTGATGTTATAGGAAGCCTCACAGTGATATCAAAATTACAAATCTGTCTTCAGAATTCCACCAGGCCAAGTGTGAAATATCCAATGGATCCATTTATTGAGAGGAAGTATAGTGTAGTGGATCAAGCACTGTACTTAGAGCCAGGATGATTTTTAATTTATTACTGAGTCATTTCAGTCATGTCTGACTCTTTGTGACCCCATTTGGGGTTTTCTTAGCAAAGTTACTGAAGTGGTTTGCTATTTCCTTCTCAAGTTCATTTTATGGATGAAGAAACTGAGGCAAACAGGGTTAAATGACTTGCCTAGTCACACAGCCAGTAAGTATCTGAGACCTGATTTGAACTCAGGAAGATGAGTCTTCCTGATTCCAAGCCCAGCACTCTCTCTACTCTATCCACTGCCCCACCTAGCTGCCCTAAGAATCTAGATGACCTGGATTCAAATCCTAATTCAGATCCTTACTAGTTCTGTGTCTGTGAACAAGTCACTTAACCCTTTCTCATTCTCAAGATCCTCCTCCGTAAAATGGGGATAATGATAGCACCCACCTCACAGGATCGTTGTGAGCATCAGATAAGATAATATATAGAGAGTGCTTTGCAAATCTTAAAGCACTAAATGAATTTCATTATTGTTGTTATCATTCTTATCATCATCTACGGCAATGTAATCAGGAGAGAAAGAAAAAGCAGAGCACTCCCTTTCCTAGCTATCCTTGCTATGGACCTTGAGCTCCTAATCAGCTCCCAAAGATTGAACCATGAAGCACGTGAGTTTATGTCTGAGCGAACAGCAGAATCCTCTGGATTGCTCTACAGACAGGTAGAGGTCCTTTCCCTTTCTCACATTCAGTCAGTCTGTGAAGGAGCCGGTAACTCTTGTTAGCTGCCCCTTCTCTGGCCAGAATTCTTGTTCCATTTTAAGGCTAGGTCAGACAGGACTCCTCAACATGCTACAACCCTGTGGTTTGTGGATAACAGGCAGTGAAAGAAAGATTCCGAATTAACAGGAAGTACCTGAGCTAATGTCTTAAACTAGAGTCTGTAATTGGTCTGATTTTTTTTTCTTATCCTCATAAAAAGGGGCAGCATTGTTGTTGTTTAATATAAAGTGGTCACACAGGTCCACCATTCAGGCCCAATTTTTTCACCAGCCTCTCCTAGTCCCTTATCCTATGCTATACAAACAATGCCCCCCTTCCCTACAATCCCCCCCCCAACCCACACACACCCTTTGTTCAAATACTGTAAAGAGTTTAATGGCAAAAGCCAGGAAATTCCCAAGTTCAGACTGATACTGTGTAACTCACAGCCTTAAAAAAAAAAAAAACACAGAGCCAACACAATGCCAGGAGTCAAGACGACTTCAGAAGTCTTAGTTATGAATTTCCTGACTGTCTTCAGCTCCACAGTGTTTTCATGAACATCATTTATAAGCAGTGTTAAGTGCTTAATTTTTGAATGATTAAAAACATAGAAGATTATTAAAGATTATTAAAGGTTGGAAGATCTACATTTCCCAATCTTTAATGATTCCAGACCCCTTTCTTTGAATCCTAAAGAAAATTGGCACGTACTCTATAAACACTTATCAAACTAAATAGTTAAATGTCAAAATGTTGATAAGGAGAATTTGGTCAGCTCTTTGAGGACTGTGTGAGGAGGATTCTGGTTGTATCTCATAGAGCATCCCCGAGCAACGATGAAGTCAGAGCTACAGATTAATTGGTGGAGAACTTTGATTGTATCTTCTTGATAGGTTGAACATTCTGTGGAATGATAAAATTGCCCCATAGGGGAGGCTCTAATTGGCTCAAAATCATGTAGATGTGAACCATCCTTTTATGAAAAGGAAAGGAGCTATATTCTGAAGTTCCAATAGGAAATTCTGGGTATTGGCAAAATAAGTCAAAGAAAGATGATTTTTGAGAAGTCTGCAAGGTTGAACCTAGTTCACATGAGCCCAGAACTTAGGATACTGAGTCACAGGTTACATGACTTTAATGTGAGCATATGCATACATAAGAAAATTATATAGCAAGCTTTCCCACAAAAGCCATATGTTAAATACCTATATGAAAAATACTTACATACTAATAATGATTTTAAAACAATATCATTGGCAATAATAAAAATAATAGTGGATCTCTAATACCTCATCATTATTACTTGTGACTTTCTGTGCTACTCATTTCAATTCTGATTAAGCAGAAAAAACAAAATTAAATAGGGAAGGAGGGTAGAAACAATCTGCCTGATTTCTGATCTGAGTTGGTTTACTATCTTTCCTGTGGGTGATATAGTCTGTTTATAGTTCACACAAGATAGTCTTAGAAGAAAAATTAGTGTAAAGGTGACAATATTATTTTTCAATGAATTATACGTAAGTGGGGAATAAAAGGAGGAAGAAAGGGGGAGAGAAAGGAAGGGAGGAAGGGAGAAAGGAAGGAAGGGAGGAAGGAAGGAAAGAAAGGAGAGAGAGAGAGGTTGAGAAAGAGGGAAAATTTTATGCTATTTAGCTACCAAAATATTACGGCAGCTTGCATTTTCAAAATTAATGGTTTTGAACCTTCAAGTTATATCCTGGTGACACTGTGACCCAAGAGAAGGGTGACCCTTTCTCTTGGTTTCTCTACTGTCTACAGACCAGCCTAGCAAATACAAAGAAATTTACCAAGAACAAGTTGGCCACTTGGTGATGAGCTCATTTGACCATGGCAACCCATAAACAAATAAAAATACAAACAACTTCAATCTTCTGTCTTTTAAACCCAAGATCAACAGATTCCAACATATATTAATGTGACAGGAACATTTTTCCTTCTCTACTATAGCATTAAAGCATATATAATATTGGTCTTCACTACTCATGTATTTTAATTCTAAATGTTAATCCATAAAAGATATTTCAGCATCTCCTTTGAGAGATCATCATTTAATAAATCAACAGGTCTGTTTCAGTTTAATTGGTGTAATGGTATTTATGAGCACTACCAAAATCATGCCCACTTAACTGATGCAATTAAGACATGCCTTGCTCTTATTATAATAACATATTGACTTCTGATAATTTCTTTCTTTACAGAGTAACTGACAAAAATAGGTGATATCCATAGACCATTCAATGTTCTTGCATTTAAAAAAATCCAGTCTTCTACTTTTTCATATTTATATTTGTCCCCAAAAAGGATGGTGAAAGGTCCTAATTACAAAGTTTTGAATGTATTGGGCAAGTATAATTCAGATCCAGAAGAGGTCGATTAAATCAGAGTATCACTAAATGTTAGAATTGGCACTGGCCTTAAGGATCATTTAGTAAAGTAGTACATTTATAGCAAAAATGTCAACAATGATATGAAATGGAATGGAATCAAAAAGGAGAGAAATAGAGAATGGCCCTAGAGCTAAGTCCCAATTCAAGAGTAAAGATTGGAAAAATGAGTAAATAGAAGAAAACCACCATCATTACACATTTACATTCAGAAATGCCCAAAAAAGTCCAAATTAGGTGACAGTAATAGCCAAACAACTACAAGCAGAGACTCAGAGGAAAAAAAATTTATTTTCCAAAATAACTACATGAACATCTAAAAGAAATGAAGCAAAAGATTAAACTGGAAATAGAATAAACAGCTTAGAACAGAAGTAGTTAAGAACTTAATATGTGTCAAGCATTGCTAAGTACTGGGAATACAAAAAGAAATGCCAGACACATTTTGTGATCAAGAGATCATATTCTAATTGGAGAAGACACGGACTGATGGAAAATTTGGATGGTCCTAAGAGTATACCAGCAGGCTGAATGTCAAACCTCAGGAGTCCTTATGGTATAGTACAGGGCAGACTGCAATGGCCAGGGATTTGGAGGGCCCAATGTCTCAGGGCAGATGATAAGGCCCAATTATCCCTAGGGTCCGGCAGCAACAAGGCATGAAAGGTGTGTGTTTCTCCATCTTACCAGAAACATTGTAGTTGATGATCCTCTGCTCATCAAAGCAGTGTGACAGGCCATTTTACACCACGGGAATCTCAAAGGGCCAAAGCCTACCACCACTGGGATAGGATATCCTGGTAGAATCTTACCCAGGGTGGTCCAGGATTATGAACTGGCCTAGTCAGCTTCACCCAGCTCCTACTAATCGGCACTGGATGAGCATGAATTGGGTTGGGGTTTCTCCAGTAGCATATCAACCCACTGGTAACTGTATAAGGATCCCCCATTTAGAGTAACAACAGTTAAATTAATGTAGTTAACTTAATGCAAAGATAATATAAGACAACAGATGATCAAGTGCCAAATTATGCAGTTCAAAAGTAAGTACGAAAGGAATCCACAGAAAGAGAAAGTCAATATGGTTTTAAGCATAAATTGGATCAGTTATTTCCAGGGCCTTCATCCCACCCTGCCTGTACCGTCCTCCTTTCCCCAACTCGACCTCTAGGAGAACCCGTTCAACTTCATTCCTTCCACTTTTCTTGAGTTCTTTGTGTCTTTATCCTATGGATGACCTGGTGTTGCCGAGCCTCAGCCTTGGCATATTCCACCATCTGTTGCTTTTGTTCCTGCTCACATGCTCCTTAACAAAGTTGGAGAAAATCACAAAACTTTGCTGACTGAGTCCCCCACAAATTTATACTGTATAATCTCAACTAAGTCCTCACTGCAGCAAGGCAATCCTTTTATACTTCCCTAGTATACCGCCCACTTAACACAGTGACTTTTTCTAAACTGTTTCAACCCTCAAGTTCCCATGACTCAACCTCCCCCAACTCTCTCAGATGAGAACATTGCTACACATTTCATTGAAAAAAAAAATTGAGACCATCTTCTAAGAGTTCCCTTTTTTCTCCTCTTCCTCATCTCACATCACTCAGTTGCTTTGCAACACTTTCTCTTCCTTCACTCCTGTTTCACAAGGAGAAGTGGTCCTTCTCCTTACCACAGCAAACCTCTCTACATGACCAAGTAATCCCATTTTTTTCCATCTTTTCCAGCAGACTGCCCCTCTACTATCCACATCTCTCAACTGATCTTCAATCTCTCCCTGTCTACTGGCTGCTTCCTACTGTCTACAAATATGCTCATCTCCCCATTTGTCAAAAAAACCTTTCTTGATCTATTCATCCCCAGTACCTATTATCCTATATCTCTTCTTCCTTTTTCTGGCTAAAGTCTATGAAAAATCCATCCACAGTTAATGCCTCTATTTCTTTTCCTCTTATTTTCTTCTTAACTCTCTGTAGTCTGGCTTACAACCTCATCATTCAACTGAAACTGCTGTCTCCAAAGTTACCAAAGATCTCTGAATTGCCAAAATTAATGGATTTTTCTCCATCTTCGTCCTTCTTGACCTTCAACTAATTCAATTAATAACACTCTGTCACTTGACAGTCTTAAGCACTGTCAATCACCGTCTTCTCCTTGATAGTCTCTTCTCTCTAGGTGTTGGGGACACTTATGTCTCCTGCTTTGCATTCTGCCTTTTCTGACTCTACTTTCTCAGGCTCCTTTGCTGGATATCCATCCAAGTCATGCCCAAAAAACCAGGAGAATAATCTATATAATTATGCAATAATTATTTATAATAATCTGTAAGCAACATGGTAAAGACAAACAACCAATCACAGTTCCAAAAGGCCCATCCTGAAAAATGCTACCCACCAGACAGCACACACAGAGAGGTGAGAGGCTCAGGGTACAGATGGAGACTTACTTTTTTTTTGCTGTAGCCAATGTGGGAAATTGTTTTGCTTAACTATGTATACTTATTACAAAGTTTTCTCTCTTTTTTCAACAAGGGTAGATGAGAGGAAAAGAAAATAGATTTTTGCTCATTGAAAGAAATTAAGTTTAATTTTACATAATTTTAATATCAGAATGGACTCAACTTCCCACAGCGACAACCCAACTCACCCACTCCCCCAAACTAATGTCTTTCCAGATGCCTCTGCTTTTTACCTACTGTGGCCTTGCTAAGTTAGTCTGGATATAGCCAAGCAGAAGAAAATACTGACTGGAATAAGCTTAAATGTACAAAGGCCACAGAGTCAAAAGCTGGCATTTGATTTGAAAGATCATGCCGCCAAACTTCAATACCTTTTTCAATTCTATTCAAATTTTAGGAACAGATAGCACGGTGCAGCAAAAAAGATGCTAGGTTTTGAGTAAGAGGTCTTTAGTTCAAATGCCAGCCCTGGTTCAAATCTCAATCATACTACTATGGTCCTTAAGCAAATCATTTAGCCTTTGTGGGCCTCTGTCTTCTCATCTGTAAAACAAGGGTTGGAGTATCTTAGATGGAATCTGAGATGTCTTCCAGCTCTGAATCTATGCTTCGTCTCCTTCATAGAAACTTATTTGACTCTCCTAGGCAGAAACTGTGTAGGATCACAGAATTTTTTAGCTAAAATGATCTCAGAAATATCATCTAGTCTAACTCCCTCTTAGACATGAGGAAGCTGAGACCGAGTTTAAATGACTTTCCCAGAGTTGCATGACTCAATCAAGTCTCAAGAATGATTTCAAAATTTTTTAAAGAAAACTCTAGGGTCAGCTAGGTGGTGCCATGGATAGAGCACTGGCCCTAGAGTTAGGAGGACCTGAGTTCAAATCCAACCTCACACACCTAACACTCACTAGTTGTGTGACCCTGGGCAAGTCACTTAACCCCAATTGCCTCACCATAAAACAAACAAACAAACAAAAAAAAACAACTCCGGCCTAACTTGCTCAGGGTCAGGAATTTAGGAGATTGTTCCTGCCTCACTCTACTTAATCATTTATCTGATTCTATTTTGGATTATAGCCATTTTGTGGGTACATAAGTTCCATATGGGAAGGATAATATCTTCTCTTTCTATATATGCAGGAAAGTAGGCCCACATATTACGCAATTAATAAATGTTTGTTGAATTCAGGACAGGCTTAGAATCCAGTTCTTCTGAATCTGTGTGACCATGGGCAAGTAATCTTTCCCTATGTCCATGTTTCCACTTTGGAAAAATAAGTATAAGTGTTCTCTGAAAGCAGGTATACTGCTAAATTGCACAGAATCTTTTTTTTTAAGGCAATTGGGGTTAAGTGACTTGCCCAGGGTTGTGACCCTGGTAGTAAGTGTCAAGTGTTTAGTCTGAGGCCGGATTTGAACTCAGGTCCTCCTGACTCCAGGGCCGGTGCTCTATCCACTGCACCACCTAGCTGCCCCCACAGAATCTTTTGTAAAAGGGTGTGTGCTGTGGTTCTTCTGAAAGTTCATAAGATCATAGATTCAGGGCTTATAGAAAAGCCACAGAGTCCAAAGCTGGCATTTGATTTGAAAGACCATGCTGCCAAACTTCAATATCTCTACCTTTTTCAATTCTATTCAAATTTTAGGAACAGATAGCATGGTGCAGCAAAAAAGATGCTAGGTTTTGAGTAAGAGGTCTTTAGTTCAAATGCCAAGGTATCTAGTCCGACCCCTCATTTTACAGATAAGGCAACTGTGGCTCAGAAACATTCAGTGACAACCAATGTTACACAGGTAGCAACAAACAAAGACGGTGTTAAAACCCAGGTCCTCTTACTGAAAATCCTGTCCTTTGAACCCTGAACTTAGCTGCTTCCTAACAAGCATTTCTCATATTTCCCTCTATGTAGTTTTATGGAAATAAATCCGTCTTTCCCTCCTATTTCTTTTATAGTCACACTAGCTTTCCTAAAGTTCAGTTCAGGCAGACAGGGGCCATTCTCCCTTTTACAAATAAGAGACAAATGAAAAAGTAGGTGGATGCTATCATGTTATTTGCATCACAGGCTGAATTGGAAGGGAGCTGAGAGAGATCTTCTCATGTCTATCTCTGCCTGAACAAGGATCTCTTCTACAAAGTGCTTGTGTTGTTTCCTCCTAATAGAATGCAAGTTCTTTGAAGACAAAGACTGTCTTGTTTTCGTCTATACTCCTGGAACCTAACACAGTGCCAAGCACATTATAGGAACTGACTAAATGTTTGTTGAATTGATTGCATATCCTTTTAATTTACATACTAGAAGGCTGCTGGGATCACGTGGAATAAATGAACATGATAAGTCATGTTCCCTGTGAACAACTGAGTAAATTGCTCTGGCTGCCTCATCTTCTCTTGGTTGTTACAATCCCTGCCCCCACCCCAACCCCAACCCCAGAATACATGTAAGAACTGTCTCACAGATGCAAGGAGGTATTTTCCCCAGGAGCCAAAAATGAAGTTCCTTGTTGCAAAATGCTAAACTGAGATTCAGTGATACTATTTCCCAGGCAAGATCACAGGATGAGCCAACCCCAAGAGTTCACTTAAAAAGCTTTCTCCTAATTTTCCCAGGAATGGTTTTATCACTTTGTAGTTGACAGTGTATATTTTTCTTCCAAACAGGAAGTGTTGATGAATAGAAGACAGCAGAGGTTTGTGAAATTTCAAACCTGAAGATGATTGCTGAGGTAAAAATAATTTAGCCTTGCTTCAGTCAAGGAAGACTGAGTTGAGGGGGAAAAAAAAAGTCTTGTCTCCTCTGGCTGGATCTTCATGACACCAAAAAACAAAACCAACCAAACAAAAACAGTTCAGAGTAAACAATTCATATGGCAAACTGGTTGGTCAATGTCATTGAGATGGTGACATTCCAATCATGAACACGACTTTTTTTTAACTTCAATAATTTCAAATCAAGTCAAAGTACTAACTACTATACAAAGACTTAAGCTTCAATCTTAAGGGGGAGAAATACACTACTGTGGAATAGCTCCCTCCCCAAAGATAGAGAATAAATGAAACTGGACTGTTTTGTGTCTCCTACATAGCAAAGGTAAATGCATTTTGGAAGGGGAGACAGTAAGTACATTACATAAATGCACATAAAGTAGGGCCAGGGAAATCTGTCTGCTCTCCTCCAATTAATAGCAGTAACTTGAATATTTATTGAATTAAAGAATCATAGAATGTTAGGCCTGGAAGGAATCTCAGAGTTCAATTAGTATAACCCCTTCATTTTGCAGCTCAGGAAACTGAGGCACATAAAGGTAAAATGACACCTCAACATCACACAGATACCAGGTGACAGAGTCTGGATGGAGCCCAAGTCCTCCACCACTAACTCCAGTGCAGGTTAGGAGGCACACTATATGGATGGAATTTCTAGGGCTATTTGAAAGAAAGTTTGGCAGAGAGAAGGAGAGAACATTATTCACATGTGTTATAGTTGAGGGGAAGACTCAGGTGCAGGTGTAGGATAACCAGATAAAGCAGGTGGTGAGTAGGTGTGCTCAATTTCAAGAGGACAGGGTGGGATATGTGAGAAGGCTGAGGTAATCTTGGATCCCTGGGTAGAAGAGCTTTCTAATAGCATCTTGGAATAGAGACACAATGACATGCAAAAAGCCACTCTGAAGCTTTAGGGAGAAGGGGAGGGAAAGAAGGGGACTGGAACCACTAGGACAGTGGATAGTCAGGGAAGATATGGAAAAGCCAGACTTAACAGAAGGCAAAGAGCAGTGTTAAAGATTTTTCAGCAGTTTAGATAAGGGATGAAAGAGCCTTTAGCTGAGGTACTAACACTAGAGAGGAGAGGTATAATAGAAGACATTTTTAAGGAGTTACTTCCTTTTTCTACTGGTATTTAATGATCAGGAGGACAGAGAGGAAGATTGAGGGTTTGGAAGTCACTGGCATGAACTTCCAATTCTAGCCCTTCGTTGCCAGTAGTGGGAAACACACGACTCCCTTTCTCCCAAATGGTTGGGGACACCTGATAGAAATAACAGTGTAGCCTTGACAAGCTAAGGGGCAGCCAGAACAGTGAGCATTCTCAAAATATTCCATCCAAGGACCAAGTGAAAGAACAAGGCAAGTTCAGCCTGGAAAACTTTCTTAGTGGGGCCATGATAACTGTCTCTGAGTTGAAGGGCTGTCATGAAGAAGACAGATTAGATTTGTTTTACTTGGCCCTAGGCAATAAACTAAGAGCAATGGGTGGGTGGGAGTTTCAGGGAAGCAGATGTCAGATCAATACAAGGAAAACTACCCAATGAGTCCAGCTATCCCGAAGTGGGATGGGCTGACTCAGGAGGTGGTACAGATCACAACTCATCCACCCATTCTCATCCTGTGTGATGCTTGCCCATTTCCTCCCATAAATCTTCCATAAAGACTACAACGTGCTGGAGGCCCTTCTCTAGGTCTTTCAGCACTACACGGATACCAGTGCTTTCTCTAGCCTAGCCCATGACTGCCTTACCTTCTTATTCCATCAAACATTACATAGATATCATTTCACCACAAGTGATCACTGATAATAAGCTTGGCACTGTTTATACTTACTGGGCAGAATGGTGGATGGAAAAAGAGCTCTAGGTTTATTAATTGTCAGGGGACCTGGGTCCAAGCCTCAACCCTACCACTAACTACCTGTGTGACCTGGGAGAAGCCATTGCATTTCTCTAGACCTCAGTTTCATTATCTGTGAAGTGAGAGAGATGTACTAGATAACCTTGAAGGTTCCTTCCAGTCCAAATCTCTGACCCAATGACCCTATAGGTTTCCATTTCCCTTTGATTCTTCAAAGATGGTGGTGTGCCATGATTTGTATCCATATGGCATCATTGTAAGAATATCGGTGTTAAAATGTGGCTATTCTACTTGTTTGTCTGAAGGATATTTGGGATCTCTGAAAGTGCTATATCATTTCCTAAATATTATCTCATCTACTGTCTTCAATTTTGAGTACGGCCAGCTCACCAGCCATATGCAGTGAAGATCCAAGACACACACTGATGAATTAACTCAACAGGCTTCCTAGCAAATGTATATCAAAGTGAGGAAAATAGGCATTTTCCACTTACTTGGCTTCTTCAGTGTGAAAGTTAGGCCAAATTCTTCTGAGTGACTGCAGATCTCATTAAGGAGGCCCTGAAGTGTTCTGGAGTTTGATGCAATGAGCATCCCAAAAAAAAGCATCTAAAAGTGTACTATATTAAAAATATTGGGGGCAGCTAGGTGGCACAGTGGATAGAGCACTGGCCCTGAAGTCAGGAGGACCTGAGTTCAAATTTGGTCCCAGAACAGACACTTGACACTTACTACCTGGGCAAGTCACTTAACCCCAATTGCCTTGCCAAAACAAAACATGATATTTAAGGGGCAGCTAGGTGGTGGAGTGGATAGATTTCTGGCCTTGGAGTCAGGAGGACCTGAGTTCAAATCCAACCTCAAACACTTGACACCTACTAGCTGTGTGACCCTGGGCAAGTCACTTAGCCCTGACTGCCTTAGCAAAAAGAAAAAAAAATATTGTATGAACAGAGTCAAAAAATGGTAAGACACATTAATGAATAAGAATAAGTGACATTTACATTGTCCTTGAAAGTATGCAAGTTTCCTTGTGTTCATTATCTCATTTATGTCTTCACAACCACTCTGTGAGGTAGACACTACCATTATTATTATCCCCACTTCACAGATGAGAAAATTGGGGCTCAGAGAGTTTAAATGCCTTGTCAATAGCCAAACTAATTAATACCAATGACAGGATTTGAACCAAAGTCTTCTTGACTTCAAGTGCTGTACTCTTTCCATTTTACCATGAGAATTTACTTCCCCTAGGAAATGGATATGGACTAGAGCTGTGATTTCTTTCATTCATTACAACTCTGGAGACTGGAATGAATGGGTACCATAATCTTCATCCATGTATTCATTTGTGCCCCTTTGAGAGACAAACTCCTAGACCAAATGTCTGGTGGTACTGATATGCTAGAGCAATTTTTAGGCATGGCTCATTTTATGTGGTCAATCAGAGGCAAAACAGGAAAGTCATTTGGCCCGGGCCTCCATCTCAAAAAGGCCCAAACATTAAGGGCACAAATGGCTTTGACTGTTTATCTATGGAATAAGAACATGGTCTTGCATTATTTAATATCAGTGCTGACACCACCATATTTTCCTTCAATAATCACAGTACTTGCATAGAAAAGTCTAGAACATTATATTAATTTTTAAAATCAGATTATGTCTCATTTTAATGCCTTATTTTCATGTATCGTTTCTTTTTTTTATTTTGGCAAAGTACCTCAAAAATTAGAAATGTTAGAGAATTTCCCTGGACCTCTGAGAGCTCACTGCTCTCATTGAGTCTAAGGTCAAAAGGGGGGAAATTCACACCTTTGGATGAAATTTTTAGCCTTACTCTTTAAACAAGTCATAAAACCTACCTCTGACCTTTGAAATTCAGATTATTTAGCAAACCAGAAACAAATTCCTTTCAAGAGCCTTCTCTGGCCCCCTTAATAACCTAAATAGCAGGGCAGGGTCTCTTCAAATGAAGTTACTTAAAGAGTTTGCTTAAATTGAAAAGGAAGTGACCTGACTTCTAGTCTGTTTTCTGACACTAGCCATATGACCTTTATGCAAGTCATTTAATTCATTCTGTGCCTCCATTTCCTCATCTGCAAAATGAGGGTCTTGAACTATCTGTTTCTAAGGCATCTTTCATTACTTATGACTTTATTTTTCCTCTTTTTATATCCCCAGCACCTAGTACAGTGTCTGACATATAGTAGGAGCTTAATAAATGTTTACTGAATTGAATTGATTCAATGGGATTTAAAGAAACAGGCTTGCCACGTAGTACATTACCTTTTCTGTCAGTAAGACCATTCTGCAATTAGCCCGATCTCACAAGTGGCTAGCGTTTTATTCTTCCTTTGTTCTCTCGGGAGTAATAAATTCCTCGTGTTTGATTGGTTTGGGGATACATTTCCTTTATCTTTGCAGATTATGTAATCTGCATGTTGAACTTGCAGTGAGAAAGAGATGAGTTTGAATCCCAATACACTGTGTAACCCTGGTTATTACACAAGTTTGCTGGGCCTCAGTTTCCTCACCTTTGAGAAGACAAACTCAATGATGTAAGAAAAACTAATACTAAAAAGTTCCTCTCAGGTTCCTTACGACTCCAAATCTATGATTCTATGATCTATGACTTCATTTGATTCTCATAAAACCCTGCGAAGTAGCTAGGGCGTGGAAGATGTTGTTAGCACCATTTTCCATATGAAAACACTAAGCCCCAAACAGGCTAAATGACTTTTTCAGTATCACATGGAGAGTTAGTGACAACTTCAGGACAGAAATGTGAATCTCATCCTCTGTATTTAAGCTTTCCCTCAGCTCTTGGTATAAAACACTAGCCACTTGTGAGATCGGGCTAATTGCAGAATGGTCTTACTGACAGAAAAGGTAATGTACTACGTGGCAAGCCTGTTTCTTTAAATCCCATTGAATCAATTCAATTCAGTAAGAATTTCCTCAAGCAAGGAAGAGAGTCTAGGAAGAATAGAAAGAGGAAAAAAATCAATGGACTCTGTCCCTTTGAGAAGCAGGGTTTAAAACTGGGGCCAGGCAAATGGGACTTTTCCCCAGGTCCTGAAATTTAGAAGGAACTGATAACAGTACTTGCCATCTTTCAACAATGCAGAAAAAATTAGTTTAGTATCTAGTTAGCTGACTTAAAATAGGAAGCTAACATATGGCTCTTCTTTCCACACAGCTGCACCCAGTGTACACTCTTCCCTGACCCCCAGCTCCTCTAGAGAAGATGGTTTAAGAGTATGACTGGTACCACTTGTCCTAGGTACAAAAATGACTATTTATAGTTCTGTTGAGAGCCATCTCAATTGGCACATCCCTGAGTCAAGAAGGATACAAGGTAGTCCCAACATCTCTGGTCTCTGAATCAAGAGAAAGCTCAACCTGCAGATGAATCACACTATCTTCTAATCACATTCCACCCCTAAGTGAGCAGAGTCACTCACACCCATGGACCATAGAGAACAGAGTTCTTATCAGGTCCTCCACTAATGTTTTTCTTGTTCATGCTTTAACCCACCTGCACTTAAACTCATCTCACTTCCCTAGACCTGCTCCTCCACCCTAGACCTGCATGCAGTATTGACTAGATCTCTCCTCCAGAGCTGTATGCATTTTAAAAAGAATGAAAATTTTGTATGAAAGAAAGTACTGCTCCTGAGAAATTTTCCACATCCGCTGGTACCATCCGCAATGGGATTGCCCTCAACAATTCTCTTTACACTGCCCATCTGATTATGATACAAATTTGCTGCTGGCAAAAACAGGACTTTTATAAGCTTTGCCACCTTTTCCCTAGAAAAGTACAAATAACTCACCAGATTCCCTTTTTTCATCCCATTCATCCTTCATCTCCTCCCCCAGCTTCTTCACATTCAGATTGAGCCATGTTGCAGCTACTGACTTGTCACTGACAAGCTACAACTTATCCGCTGACAACTCAAGTCTCAGCGATAAGTTGTTCAAAGTCAGACCCGGGGCTGTCTCTGTTCCTAGAATATCTGCCCTTTATATCTTCTCTAGGTTTGCTTTAATTAAAATAATAAAAAGCATTTAAAAAACCACAACAATGCAATCTGACCCCAGATGTGAAAGAATACATTTTCATACCAAGTTATGATTTATTAACAAAACTTTCCTGGTTATTCAGAATCTTAGCACCAGTTGAATGTGAATGAATTCAAAGTAATAAGTTTACTGCAAAAAGAGTATGAGCAGGAAAAAAGTGTGTATGTGTGTGTGTGTGTGTGTGACACACACATATACATATATAAATTTACACATATATACAGAGAGAGAGAGAGAGAGAGTAAGAGATCCATATGATCTGCCTGAGCCTGCTCAATCAATCAACTAACAATTGTGAAGTATTAATTAAGAGCCTTCTAAGTTCCTAGTAATGGTGCTAGGTGCTACAAGGCTTGAAGAAAAAAGATAAAGGGCAGCAAGGTGGTGCAATGGATAGAGCACCGGCCCTGAAGTCAGGAGGACCTGAGTTCAAATCCAGCCTCAAACCAAACACTTGACACTTACTAGCTGTGTGACCCTGGGCAAGTCACTTAACCCCAACTGCCTTAAAAAAAAAGGGGGGCAAAAAAAAAAAGAAAAAAGATAACACTTGTCCCAGGGAGATTTAATCCAGTTGAGATGACAAGACTAACATACACAAAACAATTAATGGACCAAAAAAGTCCATATAATTATATGAGTACTGAACTTGGAGTTGGGAAGGCCTGTATTCAAATCCTGCCTCTGACACTTACTAGCTATGTGAACAAACACAGTCCACTAAACCTAGGACTCAAGTTACCTTGTCTGGAAAATGGGAAAATAAAACTTGATCTGCCTATCTCACAGGGCTGTAAAAAGGCTCAAATGAGAGGACATATTTAAAGTGCTTTGAAAACTCTAAGATAGTATAGAAGTGTCAGGTATTGTTATTATCATGCTTATTATTATGATAAGCTAAATTGTACGACCTTAGGTGACCTTAGGAATTTAGGAAAGAGAAAGATGACTGGGGACTGGAGCACTTGAAGGAGGAGCAAGAACTTGAGTTGGCCCTGCAAGACTGGGGAGACCTCTTATCCGTAAAGAGTAAGAGGGATGATATTCCAGGCAAAGGACGCCACAGACAGCAAGGGTGGGCTGCTGCTGGGACAAGGCAACTGCCCTGACTGAACAAAATGTGTTCATTAATTAGCAATGAAAACTAAGCTAGACTAGGCAGCGGAAGACCAAAATACAAAGAAATCTTAAAGCCGAGCAGAAGAACTCAGACTTAACCTACCAGTGTCAGAAACACAAAACAACTCTCAGATCTGAAAACCTTGTTGCTGAGTCATTTCAGTCATGTCTGAGTCTTGGTGACCCCATTTGGGGTTTTCTTGGCACAGATATTGCAGTGGTTTGCCATTTCCTTCTCCAGCTCATTCTACAGATGAGGAAACTGAGACAAACAGGGGCTAAATGACTCTCACACAGCTGGTAAGTGCCTGAGGCCACATTTGAACTCAGGTCTTGCCGACTCCAGACCAGTGCTCTATCCACTGTACCACCTAGCTGCCCTCTGAAAATCTAGACTTAATCATTTCTTTTCTGAATTGCAGTCCAGTGTCACCAGCTATTTATTGCACTTTTCCAAATGCATGTTCCTCAGGTACCTGAAACTCAACACAGTCAAAATAGAACACATTAACTTTCACCCAGAACCAGCCACTCTTCCTAACTTTGCCATTTATTTTATTTTACTTTTAATTAAGAAGGTACTACCATTTTTTCAATCAGGCAGGTTCAAAACTTCAGAGTTACTATCAACTCTTCCCTCTCTCTGATTCCCTATATCCATCAGATGGTAAGACTTAACCAAGTCAATCTCTACAACATTTCTCCCACTGCCATGACCAGGGCCTCCCCACCTCTTGCTTGGATTACGGTGAGTCTCCAAATTAGTTTCCCCGTTTCAAATCTTTCTCCTTTCCAATCCATTTTCCACATAGTTGCCTATCTGCTATCCCTAAAGCTGATGTCTATAAAGGTCCCATCCCTGCTCAAGAAGCTCTAGTACCTCCTAATTGCCTCTAGGATAAAACAAAAACTCTGTTTGGAAGGCCTGTCACAAACTAACTGGCTTGCGCCTCCCTTTCTAGGCTTGCTGTACTTTTTTCTCCTTTGCAAAGTCTTCGTTTATGGAAAGCCACTTCTGCCTCTGTGCCTTTGCTCAGACCATTTCTCCATGTTTGAAATGTATGCTGTCCTCCCATACCCTCACTCCTTTCAAGATGTAGCTTGATTGCCACTCCTATATGAGGTCAATTATGATGCCCTCAGTTGCTAAAGATCCCTGCACAGTTATTAATACCCTCTGTGTGTTTGTATTATTTCCTCTCTGCCACAATATAATGCAAGCTTCCTGAGGGCAGGGACTGTTTCAATTCTGTCTTTGTATCCTCAAAGCTTAATACATAATATGTGCTTGTTGAGTGAATGAACAAAAGACCTAGATCTGAGTCCTGCCTCTAATACTTACTAGCTATGGTAATGAACAAAATACATAATTTGTCTAAGCCTCAATTTCCTGATCTGTATCATGGGAATAAAAACAAATTATGTCTTGCAAGGATATTTTGAAGGCAACATCTACAAACCTTAAAGGAGTACCTTAACCAGAAAACATTTTATTTACTTCCCAGAGATAGCTGCTAAAGGCAACACTATATTAGAATGTAAACTCATCTGTAACATCTTTTAAAAGAAGGATGATGGACAATGAAAAGCACCCTGCCTTCATAAAGCAGACAAAAGTAGTGGAGGATAATAACAAGTCTAACTAAAGCTTAGCAAGATAGCCAACTAAGCAAAATTAAAACGGAAGAAAAATAGAAAAGATCTGCAAAAGTTATTATTATTATTATTATTTTCTCCCTCAAGGACAACAGAACCACCACACTTGGACCCTAACATCACAGGCCCTAAGGTGCAGAAATGGCAATAAAGAAAACATAAATATGAAAAACAGCCAAATTGGATCAAGGGCATATGTGCCTCTGTGTGTTACATATATGTACATATACATATGTGTATTTATATATAGTGTGTCTATACATGCACTATATGTGTGTAAACATACTATAAACACACATATATACAAGTCTATATATACATTTATATACACATATGTATACACATAGATACATATATATGCATAGATACATATGATTGGCCTCATCTGTACTGGAGGTAATAGAATTGGGAGGGCATTAAGACACTGACTTACAAGGTATATAAAGGAGGGGAAGATACCAAAGCTGTGGGGAAAGTCTCAGACCTTAGCAGTTCCTAAAATGGATGACTCAGAAAGCATCAACAACTACCAACATATGCCTATTCTTCCATCTACACAAAATCTTTATGAAAGACATCCATGCATGTACTGAAGACATCCTCAATGAGAGTATTAGCAGGGAACAAAGAGGCTTCTACACACAATATTCAATAATCTTTACCACCTCACAATTGAGTATAAGATGTAATAAAAATAAGATACCCCGATGCTTATTGTTTTTTATTATAAAAAAAGTATTTATCTATATAGTCTAAAATGCTGTCTTAGAGACTCTTTGATAACAAGTTATCTCCCATCTACACGGCAAAATCACTTAAGATTCCTTGGAAGATATAACAACAGAATAACAATAGAGGGTTCAATGACCCTCTGAAAGTAAATATGAGGAAATACATAAAATAGGGAAATAGTGCTCACCTAAAACACTCTCCACAGGACTGAGATCCATGCAAGTACAGATCAAGGAGAAATTCCCAGGGATAGTGAGGTTCTCCATCTGCTACTGTTGATAGATGACATTGTATTTTTTCATAAATTATCAATTATTTCTTTTTTCTCCCTCCTATCTCCTGTCCACTTAAAGAAAGAAAAACAAAACCACAAATATTCATAGCTGTAACATAGTTTGTAATATATATGCATGGTTAAATAAAACTAATTCCTACCTTGGTCATGTCCAAAAATGTGACTTGCTCTGCATAGTTATTCTATTACCTTGTTGCCAGGAGATAGGTAGCATTCTTCATCATTAATCCTCTGGAATCATGCATTGATTAGAGTTTTTAAGTCTTTCAAAATTGTTTATTTTTACAATGTTATAAATTATTATTCTGCTTACTTCATTCTGCAGCAATTCATGAAAGCATTCCCAGGTTTCTCTAAAACTGTCCCTTTTATCATTTCTTACGGTACAATAGTATTCTATTATATTCATGTGCTATAATTTGCTCAGCCATTCACTAATTGATGGTCAGATGACACGTATGGATTGCATAAAGCCATGAGACATTGACAAGATTTCTGGAGGAGATTTATAATTACTCAGAGGAGTTGGATTTATCCATTCACACAGGCAAGACCAAATGGATAACAAATGTCTATGGCCTAGATTTTAAGTGCACCTGAATGGACTCCCAGGAGAGCGTATCCAATAGTATGAATAGACAATACATATGTACAGTGAGCTTGGCCCAGAGCTGAAAAGGAAGAAGAGACAGAGCTGGATAGCAAAGCACTTCAACTTAACTCAAGCTTCCTGTAAAAATGAAAGCCCATCTTTTCAACAGAAACATTTTACCCATGTCGTTGTGTGGCAGTAGGATCTGAAACACTACTGCCTCTGACTGAGCATTATAGAGAGGGCAATGGAAGGGACCTGGTAGTGTGAGCATGCTGCAACATAGAAACAACTAGGAACTCTGAAGAATGGGAATAAGAGATGCCATCAAAGAGTTGTGTGGCAAAAATCAAATATGTGACAATCTGTGACCAGGATGCTCTACTGATATCCTCATGTGTCAGGAGAAAGCAAGAAAAACCTCCAGGACCCTGGGTGGACACCCAGTGGAGAAATTTGGGGCACATATAGATGAGAGTCTTGCAGGATGGGCAGGGGTAGATGGATCAATCTGTATCATTGAACAGAACTCCCAGATATATGATATCACAGATTCACTTGAATTAAATATGAGCCACTGTCATTTTAGGATCTTCTCACTAGTCCAAGCCAACTGAAAAAAAGATGAAGATATACATGAAACTGGAAATTTTTTGTACAAGCGAAATCAATGCAGTTAAAATCAGAAGGGAAATAGTTAACTGAGAAATATATTTATAGCAATTTTTCTGACATAGGTATAGTATGTAAATTAAATGAGGAACTGGTACAAATATATAAGAAAAAAGACATAGATAAGTGATCAAAAGTTATAACTGGGCAATTTTCAAATAAAGTAATACTAGTAATCTAATCAAATTTTTTAAATGCTTCAAGTCATTAATATTTAAAGAAATGCACATTAAAAACAATTCTGAGATCCTACACCTCACACTTATGAGATTGGCAAAAAAAATGACAAAAGGTGAAAATGGCGAAGGGGGCAAATGGAAGGCACCATTTAAGCACCACTGGTGGCACTGTGAATTGGTCTAACCATCCTGGAAATCAACTTGGAACTAAACCCCCCAAAACACTAAGCTGTATATCCCCTTTGACCCATTAATACCACTATTGGGCAAAGACAAAGGGAAAGGACTCATATGTACAACAATAATTATAGCAATACTTCTTGTAGCATTAGGAACAAAGCAGGTGCCCTCAATTAGGAAATGGCTGAGGAAACTATGTTTTCTGTGGCATGTAACTGTATTGCAATACTATTGTACCCTAAGAAATGACAAAGATAAAGAATTCAGAGAAACCTGGAAAGATCTGTATGACCTGATGCAAAATAAAATAGGCAGAGGTCAATCAATTTATATCACAATAGTGCAAAGGATAACAACTTTGAAAAACTACAGACTCTTATTCTTTCAATGGTCAATCATGACTGGTGATTTAACTTGCTGTCCTACTATGGGCAGAAATGTAATGTACAGAATGAGACGCACATTTTCAGACATGGTAAATACATTATGCTATATTTGACTATATTTATTTGTTACATAAGAGAATTTCTATAGCAGTGGAGTACTTAATGAATAATGTTAAAGACACAAAAAAGAAAGTATATAAATGAAACATTTTTAAAGTACACAGAAGACAATAAAAATGTTTAAATGAGGATACAGAATTTTGTCACTACCATGTTAAACTTATTTTACTTTAAAAAAAACTATATAACAAAAAAAGCATGCTTTCATATACATCCTTTTTTGGTTCTCATATACTGAAATGTTTATTTTTGCTGATGACCATAAAGTTTGTAACAAAAAAAGAGAAAATTTAAATTTTAAAAAATGAAGGCATTTATCCTAAACAAATGGGCTAAAGTTTAAGAATATGAGTACAGCAATTTACTCCCTCCTATAAGTAGCTCCTAGGCTGAGCAAGTTCTGTTGCTGAAGCCAATAATACCTCTGGTTCTAAATGTTGACCTCAGGGCTCCTCTGTAACTAGCTCATTCTGTAGAAAAGGAAAGGATTCCTCACTGGGGATGAAGGGAACAAATGGGGGAACTGGTCAGAAAGAGCTGGCCTTCTGGCGATGTATTTGTTCATGTAAAACCATGAAACTGTGCTGACGTATTATTTACTTAGTAATTGTTCTCATCTCATTTCAGGGGGAAGCAGTGTGGCAGTGGAAAGAGGCAGAAGGCTCTGAAGACAGAAGAGCTGGGTTCAAAGCCTGAACTGTCCTGGTATACCCTTTGAGAAAACAGAGCCACCACTGGGAAATGATGGAACACAGGAAGAAGGCACTGATCAAATCTAACACTTCTTTCCCAGCATCTGTCTGTGTCTGCTCTCCGAGGGCCAGTCCAGCTATACCCAGAAAGGTACCCAACAGGGTGGTCAGTAGAGGAATTTTTTTGATTATATCAACCAATAATGACGAACTGTTAACACCTAGCATAATACAGAATACATATTATATAAGGTCATATAAGGCTGAGCACACACATTGTTGACTAAACAAAATCTACTTTTCTATGATTAACATAGAGCAATATGATTGTCAAATACCACTTTCCTCCACTGGAGGTAGTGTGGTATAGAAAGGCAAAGGACAATGATTCTAGTCCTGGACCCAAAACATACTAATTATGTTGCAAAAAGCAACTTCCTGAGACTCAGTTTCCTCTTCTGTAAATGGAAGCAATAGTACTTGCACTACCTATATCAAAAGGGATGTTGTGAGAAAATAAAGCATTTTGTAAACCTTCAAGTGAGGATAGCTAGGTGGCACAGTGGAGAGAGTGCCAGGCCTGGAGTCACTAAAACTCATCTTCCTCAGTTCAAATCTGGCCTCAGTCACTTAGTAGCTATGAGACCCTGGGTAAGTCACTTAACTATGTTTGCCTCAGTTTCTTCATCTGTAAAATGAGTTGGAGAAGGCAATGACAAAACATTTCAGTATCTTTGCCAAGAAAACTCCAAATGGAGTCACAAAGAGTTGAACAAGACTGAAAAATGACTAAACAAACTTTCAAATGATCACAATAATAACACCTAATATTTACATATCATTTTCACATTTTTGAAGTGTTACTTTCTTGTTTGAACATTACAACAATCCCACATGGTAAAGTTAACTATTATGTTCCCATTTTAAAGATGCACAAACTGAAGAAAGGTTTATTCAGTGAGTTGCCTATAATCCATGCAGGCAGTGAGTGCTAGAGGTGGGACTAGAATCTAGTTCTTCCCAATCTAACACTGTATTCACTACACTACTGCCTACATAAACAGGATTTGTTTACAATATTGTTGTGGCTGTTGTTATTGATGATGCCCTTGATAGTGTTCAAACAGGTATGCCCAAATAGGGGTGAAGAAGCCAGTTCCAAATCAGCAGTTTTCCCCAAATATGTCAGCTGGCTTTACATTGACAACTGTAACTGAAATCTGCAACTTTTTGGATGACTGGAACTCCTATAACGGGCTCCACTTTCTCAGACTTTATGAAGCTCATCTTGCCTACCGCCCAGCCTTCTCTGGCCATTCCATTCCATCTCTCGAGTTCTCTGGTATCCAAATAGGATAGTATATATCTCTCTCTATTCAAAATTAGGCTTCAAGACTCCCCTTGCTCCACCGACGAAGAGCTCTTTCCTTCCCAATCCAGCTTCTAGCCCTTCAATCTGACACAACTGTAAATTAAAGGTTAATTTCTTTGTCACTATTAACTGTTGCTTTATTAAGCTATTGAAGGCAAACAGAATAATCATAAAAAACTCACAAAGTCCAATTTCTCCAAACTAATTATGTAATTTGTTTCTGTAAGAGCTGCCACATGAGCTGCCCATTAAATAAAGATCTGATGCCCATAATATTCTTCTGCACCATTAAGCTGAAATGGTCAATTAATGATAATTACACATAATAATAGATTACATTTCCGTAGTACTTTTCCTCTTGGGAGCCCCAAACAATTTGCAAACTTTACTAAGCTCAGTATCCTACAATTCCCATGCAACCCTACCCTCACTTCCCTCCAGCCACCAAATCTCCAACAAAACAGGGTTCTTCCCATTTTTCTACTGGAAAAACTGAGAAGCATGGATGAATGAGTTCTATTTTTACTCAGGAAACACAAAAAAGCTGAGGAAGAACAGGTTTCAAACCTAGGAATATAGATTTGTCTTTCTAACTGATACATGGATATTATCTGAATTCTAACTTGCATTTTGAGAGTTGGGGGATAGAAGCCTTCAGAGCGGTGGGAGCTACTCAGGCATTAAAATCACCCCAGAAACGAGCTGGTTTAGGAATCAACCAGCCTCCTGACCTTCTGGGATCTAAACACTCACCATGAGCCCCTTTCAAAAAGAAAAGAGATGATTCAACCAGGGAAAAGTTTTCAAAGAAGTTCCTGGGAATACAGAAGAGAATATGCAGAGGACAAAAGAAAAAATATGACGGCTGAGGGAGCAGGTAGGAGAAAAGTATAGATCAAAAAACTTGTTCTTCCTTTCCCTTTTCCAATTTCCAAACAAAAAATCTTGGACATTTTTCACCTAGTTCTGTTTCGGACTATCACAGTTCTAGGAAGGGAAGGGGGAAGAAGATGGCAGCCACCAACTCTTAAGGCAATACATACCTGTGTAAGCAATATTCCCAGGAACCACAGGAACCACTGTCAATGGCTTGATCTGGCATACATCTTAGCCAGGCCTTCCACAGTGTGTCCTCATTCTACTTTTCTAGACTGATTTCCAATCACCTGCTCCATGAATTCTTCTGTCTCCTTCCCAAAGATATCATAATTTCTGATCTCTGAGTCTAGAATTCCATCTTTTCTCCCTATCTAAATCCCATTAGTCCTTCAACGCAAACAAATCCTGCTTTCTCCAAAGTCTTTCAGGACCCACTGCAGCCCAGGGTCCTGCCTCCCTCCTCTAAACTCCTCTTCCCAACTAAACTACTCATCTGACACTCTGATACACTTCCTTGATTGTTAGCTGGCTTTTTACGTATATATGTCTTCTTTCCCCAAATGGACAGTAAACTACTAGAAGGGAGGGACTATGTTTCATATCTCTTTGTATCCTACATAGCATGAAAACCAGTACCTTTGTACATTAAGGGTACTGTCCTCCTTAATTTATTTAGCATAAAATAAGTGCAGAATAAGTGCGTGAATAAAAGTAGTATTGACCTAGAGGCAATGAGGTACAGTGAAAGAGTGATGCACATGGAGGCAAGAAAATGAGTTCAAATCCTGCTTCTGATACATACAGGCTGTGAGACCATAAGCAAATAACTTCTCAGAGCCTCAGAAAACTCTTTAAGACTTATTTACTAAATTAGAGATGGGCTGCAATCTACCCTGGTGGAAGGCATTCTCACACTGAAAAAAATTCTCATACTATGTAGTGGCAATTGGGGTCACCTAGAGGGGAAGTTATGCTAGGCACTGCACCAATAATATCCAGCAGGTGCAGCCTTCACATAAGAGAGTTTATGAAAACAAACAGAAGGAAGCAGTAACGCTTCCAAAGTCGTTCTGGTCCCCTCCACTTAATATTCTCAGGGTAGTGATTATTGGATTGCCTAAAGTATCCAACGACTTGCTGAGAATAATTTACCCACTCTGGGGAAAATTCAAATTAGATTAGATTTGTATGTTTTTAGGAAATGCAGAACAATGTGTTTTGTTGAGGAGGGGGAGAAAAAGGTGAAGAAGAAGAAAAAGAATGAGAAGGAGGAGAAAACTGGCCTTTAATTGGTTCATTCTTGCAACATTACTAAGAGCCTTTAGGAAATTGATAATCATCAAGTCAACTGTGATTAGATTTCACATGTATGAGAGGCAGTGTAGTACAGTCTAAATGTCAGTCAACTTTGAGCACTAAACTCAGCATCACCAGACCTGAATTTGAATCCCAGATCTTCCACTCACACTTGTATGACCATGGACAAGTTACTAATCTCTATGGACCTTAGCTTCCAAGTTGGAAGGGGACTTCTAGGATCTCTTCCAGCACTGACTGTGAATCCAGTGCTCCTTCCACTTAGCCGTACTATCGTCTAATACCAACACAGTGTTCAACTCATGTCAAGTACTTCATAAACGCTAACTGAATTGTCTCCCTGCAATTATGTTACCTCATGTACAAAACAATAGCGTTGGACCATAAGGTTACAGGATCATAGAATTTTAAATTAAAAGGGGCCCTGGTGATCATTTTGTCTGACATCTTCATTCTATAGATGAGGTCTAGAAAAATCATGTGATTTGCTCAACACCACAGAGGTTGTCAATAGCACAGCCTGAATTTGAACCCAGGTCCTCTCATTCCAAATCCAGTGACTGTGCCACCAATTCAAGGTCCTTCCAGATCTAATATATTCTATGACTATTTTCAGCATGGCTAAAGATGGAACACTGGCCAATATCATAGCAAGGAAAAACAATTAGCAAATTCATGAATCAGTATTCTGTTTATAGCTCTACTATGAAAGACAAACATTTGTTAATTTGAGTTAGACCGGAAAGGATTCACTGAACTGTGAAATATAAGATCAGAAGGAATTCAAACATATTTATTATGTATGCATAGGCACTGGTGGCTTTAATGAAAGCCAGGCTTCTTAGTTAAAACAAATAATTGATTAACCTTGACAACAAAAGTACATACAAGGCACTAGCTCATGAATGGACCAGTTTTTGGTCCTTAACATGTCAAACATGCAGCAGAATTAGACACAAAAAAAGAAATTCAGTGTTTTAGTTAATTAATAGGATCCCAAAAACTAGAAGGAACAGAATTTCTGGATCTCTACAACTTGTGGAACCATGGAGAAGTGGGATGCTGCAAAGGGAACCGCCAAATATATAGGTCATATCAGATTCTGTCAAAAGAGTATCTAAGCACTCAAATTCTGAATGAGTAAGGTCCACATAAGTAGATCTGAAACACACAGTAACACACACTTCATTCAGAAGGGAAAATATAAAGGGAGCATAGATTTCAGAACTTCAAAACACAAGGAACTATACCTGGGATTCATTCTACCTTCCATGTGAAATTTTACCTGGATTTTTTAAAAATATAATTTATCAATGAAAGTATCTTCTTTAGGCATGATTCTCATTGAATCAGGTTATATCATTTGCAAGAAATTCTATAGTCTGGTGGTTAAGGCATTGGCTACTTCATTGTCCTGGTTTCCTGCCTCTGCTCTTCACTATGTAAATGTGATATTGTGCATGTCATTTAATCACATCAGATTGTGGTTTTTTGATCTGTCAAATGGGGATACTAAGACTTATTATGTGCCTCCAGAACTGTTTGGAGGATTAATGAGATAATGTTTGTAAAGTGATTGTAGATAATCTGATGAAAAGCACTATATAAATACAGAGCATTATTATTAAGTCACTAAGGAACAATAAAATGCGTAATAACATGCCTGTAGTAATCTATACTTAATTATGTACTTTTCTAATACCCAGAAGGTATGTATAAGCACAGATTGGTAAATTGCATTATATGGGCATTTCATGAGGTCACTGGTCTTTAATGTTTAATCATGTCCCATTAAAATAAAAACATTTTTGTTTTTGATCTCTGCCAATCGCTATTGAATTGTGTATGTGGTAAGGTGTAATGTCACATTGGCTTACAAAGGGGAAGATGGTCATATTATTCCAATAGTCCAATGTAAGTCATTTATTCTAACAGTCAAATCAACAAGTTCTTATTAAGTACATCCTGTGTACCCAATATTATACTAGACAGATGCTATGGAGACGAAGTACATAAGACATAGTCTTTTCCATCAAGGAATCTTCAGTATGGTAAGGAAAATAAAACTAAGAAATAATAGTGCACTGCACAAAATAATGTGTAATTAAGTGTTCAATTGTGTGCTACAAATTTTAAATACATTGGTAATTCAGAGGAGGGAAGATAAATGAGGCCTAGAGTAGTTAAAAAAAAAAGATTTTGTTAAGCTCTTAGCCTAAGCCTTGAAGTATTGGGAGTATTTGGACAGAAGTAGGTAGGTCCCCAGGAAGAGTAGAAAGGGTTTTCCAGGTAAGACCCTATTAAGATATGAAGAAATGATGAAAAGGATTTCCAGAGGACAGATAAGGAAACATGTAACCATGCTACCTAACTCCAGACAGAGAGCTCAAGGAACTCAATATGCAAAATGAGACATACATTTTTGGACATGGCCAATGTAGGAATTTGCTTTACTTGACTAAGCATATTTGCTATGAGATTTTGTTTTAAGTTTTCATTTTTGTTTTTTAATGGAGAGGGAAGAATAGGAGGCAAACAAATGCTTGGAAATTGAAAAAAAAATTAATTTAAAAAAAGACATACTGAAGGACCTAAACTTTGTGAACTTTAAGACTCTATAGTCTTACCCCTCTCCCCAAGAATGTCTACTTATTCTAACAAGAAAAGAAAATTAAAATTGATTAAATTCAATAGAGCAAGCATTTATAAAGTACCTACTATGTATAAAGCACTATGTAGGAAGCTGGAAATTAAAAAAAAACAAGTAAACAAACAAAATGGGCCCTTCCAAAGTTTTACTATACCTCTAACAATGTTAGGAGAAGTTGCAAGTAAAAACTACCTCAAATACTCCAAAGTACTTTAAAGGATCTATGTATGTTCCCTCCAATAATGCAGATCACAACCCATCCATGTCTGCCCATCCGATTAACTTTTGTCTGTGTCCTCTCACAAGTTCGCTGCAAGATGTCCATCCAACATGCTGCAGGGCTTCTTTGCTTTCTCCTAACATTGCCAAGATACCAGTTGAGCACTCAAGCTGTCCACTAATTATCCCTTGCTCTCACATTCCCAGCCTGTCTTTTTCCCCATCACGCACAGTCTAACGAACAGATGTATTTTCAATAAGCCTACTGACATTAGAAATGCCTTTAAATGAAAATACTTGATGATTTCTTATTTAGCACAGGTGAACACTTGATGGGCAGCACAAAAGCAATTACATCACTTACCATCTACTAGATATAGAAAATACAATAGAACCTACACTCTGTGCTCTATACAACACAATATTAAAAACCCTAAACTAGGAAATTTAGCCCGTCCTGCATGCACGCAGTTTAATGCGGATAACTTTTCTTTCAGGGCTACTCTTTTCAGTTCATTGTTGGTTTTTGTCAGTGTCAGAAAAATGACCTTTTTCTGAGCAGTCTATTACTAGCAAGCTAATATATGTCACATCTTATTTTGTATCACACGTGTCTAATACTAGAAAATCCACTGAATCTAGTGTACAGGGAAAGGACCTAGCAGGCCATCTAGTCCAAACCTTCCATTTTACAGATGAGGAAACTGTGACTCAAAACAGTTAAGTAATTTACAGAAAGCCACAACTTATTTTGGATGATGATTTAACACAGTTCCTAGTGGCCTATGCTTTGTTGGGTTTTTTCCATATAATCACGCAAATCTTGAAATTTAGTAAATTTTTTTTTGGGGGGGAGGCAGGTAATTTAAAGATATTCCCCTTCCCGTAAGTTGAGCCTCTCAATTATAGCTTAAACCAGGCATGGAGGCACCTGCCTATAATCCCTACTAGGGAGGTTGAAGCTGGTAGACCACTTGTGTTCAAGAATTAAAGCTGTACCAAAAAAAAGAAAAAAAGAATTAAAGCTATAGTAGGTCAAGAATCAAAGCTTGAGGTCAGTCAGGTTTCTGCACTAAGTCTAGTGTCAATATGGTCATCTCCCAGTAGCAGACAGCTACCAGGATGCCAAAGGAAGGGGCAAATCAACCCAGGTTCAAAAGTTTCTGCATCAATTAGTCTCAGGATTGGGCCTCTGAGTGGCCAATGCACTTCCAGCCTGGGCAAAATAAGGGAACTCAGTCTCAAAAATATAATAAATGAAATAATAAAGTGTCGCTTACTTAACGTGGGTCTAAATCTCCCATTGATTCCAAAAGAAAGAACAAATTGGTTTAGGGGAAAATGAGCAAGGGAATTTTTAGGCAGCAACATGACACAGTAGATAAAGAACTGGACCTGGAGTCAGGCAGAGCTGAGTGCAAATTTAGCCTCATACACTTACCAGCTATTTGACTTTGGGCAAGTCACTTAACCTCAGTTTGATTCAGTTCCCTCATCTGTAAAGTGGGAATAATAATAGCACCTACCTCCGAGAGTTGTTATGAGGAGCATATGAGGCAGCTTTCAAGACCTTCTATAAGCAGGCCTTATTCTAATCTAACCTTATTTCCCACTACTCTTCAACATGCACCCCCACAGCTAGCAAGGTTGGTCTTACTGACATGTAGCAAACACACTGTGCCCATGCTACCCTTTATTCTTTCACTCGTGTTGTTCCCATTCCCTGAAATGTTTTCCCCAACCATCCAAATCCTATCCATCCTTCAAAACCCAGCACAAGTCACACCTTGTCCATAATTTTTTTTTTCACTGCTACAGACTCCATTACTCTCATCAGATCTATTTTTGTAGATCAGTTGTAGAAGTAAGAAATGAATACTGAACCAAATCTGGTAAATTCATAGCTGGCTGAATGAACAGACTCAAAAATATTCACATATAATAATTACTAATACATTAGCCATGTGGCATACCACCAGAAATCACCTTCCAAGTTGGTATCAGATTTGGATGATGGTCTAGATAGTATGCAAGTCAAGTTTATTAAGTAGTTAATCCACTAAATAATAAAATCAAAAAATGACAAGTTGGAATGATCAAATAATGCTAATGGGATGAAATTTAATATAAATAAATAGTAAGTCCTGAAATTAGGTTCAAAAAGTTAACTGTATAAGGACAGGATAAAAAAGACCCAGCTTAAAACATCAATTCCTGTGAGAAAAAAAATTCAGAAAATCTTAATTGGTCAATGTGTGGCCACATCGTCTGATGTAGCTGCTTAAAAAAAAACACTAATACTATTTGGATTCAATTAATAGAAATACAGTGTCCAGTACAAGGAAAGAAATAGCATTCTACTCTGCTCAGTCCACTCTGCACATCTGTCAAGTGCCAAATTTTAGATGCCACCTTTTAAGGACACAAAGCCTGGACGGTATGCCAGAAGAGGGCAGTCAGGACAGTAAAGGGTAATGAAACTGTGCCACACAAAGAACAGTAAAGGCAGAAAAGATGTTTAGCTCAGAAAAAAAAAAAAGAAAAGAAAATTTGGAGGGAGACATGATCGCTAGCTTTAGATCTTTATGGACTATCATGTAGAAGAAGCATTAGGCTAATTCCGTGTAACCCCAGTAGATAAAAGTAGGATGAGTAAAAAAAAAAAAGTTAGAGTCAGATTTCACTTCAATATTAGAAAGAACTTTTTAATGAACAGAGCTACCCATAAATGAAATGATAGGGAAGCAGCAAACCACCCCCCTCCACCCCACCCCCTCCGGGCACCAGAAGTATTCAAGCAAAGGCTGGATAACCACCTGTCAAACTGTTGTAGAAGGTGTGTCTGCTTCCAGGAAGAGCTCAGACTAAATGACCTCAAAGACTCTTCTCATTCTAATGTCCTCTAATTCTATGATCCACACAAAAATTTATCTGGTTCATGTTTCCGGTTTGGCAAAGTGTTTGATCTGCCAAGGAGAAATGCGTGTGGAGGATCTCTTGCTTACATTGCTTTAACTTGCTCCCGTGTACCAACATGCTAACAGATGTGAGGACCACAGTCCTTCAAGTGAAGTCACGTAGAAGGTGCAGTTCTCATAGCCGAACCATTCGAATAAGCTCTGTGCCATCATCAAACAAGTTTGTCTGGCCAGGGAATTCAATAGAAGATGGTCTGATACAAGTGATCAGGTTTGACACTCCATAGTTTTGTCCCTAGGACCATGTGGAGTCTGTGAATCCAATTAAAAGAAACTTGACAAAAAAATATACTAGACTACAAGTTGGGAGACATGAGTCATTAATTACCTACATGACTTCAGGCAAGGTACTGGACCTCTCTGAGCCTCAATTTCCTTATCTGTAAGATGGGGGTAGGCAGGGTTTACATATGTAGCAGATTTGTTGAGAGTAACTCCTCTAACCTGAACTCACATTTGCAGTTTGGGTTCTCCAGATGAGGGCAGATACTACCACTCTCAAGGTTTTCAGGGTAAACCTGAGGAGTGGGAGTTTCTAATACTACCACTCATGAGCCCCCTTTGGTGTACTTCCTGTTATCAATCAACCAACTGACTTCCATTAGTTTTGGGAGAAAGGATGTACAAGAAAACATAGCAAGAAGAATAGTTACAAAGATATTCCCTTCAAAATCAGGGGCCTACTCTCCCTTCACATGCATGAGGTCCCTGGGCATAACAGGATCAAATTTAAAGTACAACGAACAAGAGTGAGAAATATGTATGGCAAAGGGGTTCCCTCAGATTCCTGGCCCTAGAAGTCCTTATCTTTATTCAGAGTCTCAATGAAGTTTCCTTTCATTTTAGCCCTCTTCTGGGTGGATCACCTGCTTCTGAGCCAGGCTACTCCACTGCTTCCAGATTGGTAAGGTCCTCATTGGAGCGAGGCCCCTCCTCTGCTATGCTAGGCCACCTCTCCATTGGAACTACTGTTACTCTCTGACCCCCTTCTGCTCAGATGCCAAGAGAATGGAAGACACTGACTGTTGCCCTACAATCTCTCCAGGCTTTGCAGTGCCCACAAGGTCACTGCGTGAACAGTTCCATCTCAAGGAGGCTGTTTATTCACCTCCCAATTCTTGTTGCTACTGGTACCATCTCTAATGGATACTACTACCAACTAATGCTGGTAAGACCTCTGATGGGAACCTCTGGTTCAGTTGAACTCACCGTAGCATCTGGCAACTCCAATCCTGGAACAGTTATTTAACTAACATTAGGAAAGAATAAACACAAAAGAAACCAAAGTATCAAGTGTTCATAGATACATATTGGCTGAGCTAGGGAATGAGGCCAGCTGCCGGACCCCATCCCACAGCTCAAAGCAATACTCACTTGAAAATGCCAAGAAAAGAAACTGAGAGATATAGAGGCTACATCAGTTCTAGCACAGCACATTCTAGGTGATGAATTCTACTGATTCGTCAACCAATTAGAAGTCTTAGTCACCACATATACCAAACCCTGAACTGTCATGGCTGGAAACCAACCCACCAAAGTTTAGACGTGGAAAAATGATGGAATTGGAAGCATCTGGAGAATACTTATGCATGCCTTAAGGACTGTTACTAGAAGAGAATATTTGCACATGCTTCAAGGAGTGATCCCCCCCACTTCATCCCCCATTGGCCAGCTCAGCATTACTATACATATATTAAAAATATTCATAGCAACACTTTTGTGGTAGTATAAAATGGGAAACAAAGTGAGCACTCACTCATTAGAGAACAACTGAACAAAATGGAACATATGCATTTTTTTCAGCATAAGAAATGACAAATTTGAGGAATTCTTAGAAATATGGGAAAGCTTGTCCAGACAGATGCAAAGTGAAGTAAGCAGAACCAAGAAAACAACATACACAGTGGCTACAAAACTGTAAGTGAAAGACCACTAACACCATGTCTATCAGTGATAATTGCAATGACCAATCTTTACCCTGAGAAGAGAAATAAACTCTTATCTTTCTTTTCCTCGGAAGGGCAGGGGATTATCGGTGCTGAAAGTTAGACATGCTTCAGGCATAATCACAGTGGTCATTGGTTTTGTTTAACGGGTTTTCTTTGCCCCAAGGGAAGATTCACTGAGGGAGGCGAAAGGGGGCAGATATCAGGAAATGACTGAAAAGTTAAGAAATGAAAGGCATAAACAGAACTCTAATGATCTCTGAAGTCCCCCCTACCCTGATTGATGATTCTAAAGGGCTTTCCCTCCATAGCTCTGATAGATTTTCCAAGGTAACATATTATGGCAAGCTCCACTGAGAAACTCAATTCATCAGGAAATATAGTTGCATCACAGATAATGAAAAGAGGATTATCTCAAAAGTTGTCTCCTTGTCTCTACCTTTCCTTATTTCCCATCGATACTTAAGTTCCCATAGTTCAATGGAAATAGCCCTGGACTTTAATCTCAATGGTCATATTTACTATGTGACCTTTGGCAAATCACTTTTCCTCTGCTCCTCAGTTTCTTCATCTGTAAAATGGAAATAATGTTTGCAATATCTATTTACAGGGTTGTTTAATGGGGAAAGTGCCTTCTGAATTTTAACGAATTATATAATACATTAGTTATGAGCTACATGATGATTATCATCATCAACAAATGCTGTTACCCAAGGGGGGACCCCCTTACATATGGGCCACAATCTAGGCAGTGCCAGGTCACTGTGGACCCAGCAGAGGGCAGCAGCAATCTGGAGGAACGGCTGATGGACTCACCAATCACAGCTGTGAGGCACCAGCTGGGGAAGGGGAGATCAGTGACCAAAAGCAGATGACCCAACCTAGGAAAGCCCAACAGCTGTCGTAGCAGAGAGACAGAAACCACAGTGCTGGATCATCAAGGTAGAAGGACCTAGTCAGGGCACAAGACAAAACTCCTTGAAACAGAAAGATGGGCCAAATGCGGAGTCAGCAAGCCAGGGAAGGATAAGTGGAGTCACAAACAAGAGGGATGGGTCAGAGTAAGAGCCTGGTAATGAAGGTGGATGGCTAGGAAGGACCTATGGAGGCCAACTGCCCATTGATGGAACTCCAAGGGTTTGGATATCTTTTGGACATGACCATGTCTTTCTCAAGATCTTAAAAGGCTAGTGTGCCTCATCAAAAGTGCCATCTGACAACAAAACCTCTATTGAGTACTTACTCTGTGCTCAGCCCTGCAGACACAAAAACACATTCCTTATCCTTAGGGAGTTGCATTGGTTTCCATGACTTCGTGTCAACCACAGAACATAAAAGGAGGCACGCACCAACAGAGGGACTCCAGCCAACACCACAGTTGTTCAGGAGAAGGTATTTAAGTGACATCAGCACTGCAGACAGCACCAGGGTACAAAAGTCTGTCCAACCAGCCCTGATCTTTGGCGATAGTCACCCTGCAGTGTGGGAGGGAGCATGATACTAAGCAGCCAGGAAGGGCTCTGGGGAGCACACATCAGCTTAGCTACAGTAACCTTGCGCTCCTTCACGGTCTGTGATGCCAAACCTCTTTTAGAAGCGTTCAGGAGTTGGTGCGGCCTGTCTGTACTCCCCAGTTATCTCCTGAACGGGGGGCCTGAAGCTCTGTGTTACTGTGTCACTAGTTCAGTCTAAAGCTTCATAGCTGATCCTCATCCCCCTTCTCTAAAAAAAAAAAGAAAAGAAAAGCATACCCAGAGGTAGGAAAAGAAAAGGGAATAAGCATTTATATTGTGCCCACTATGTACCAGATACTGTACTACGCACTTTTTACAAATATTATCTGATTGATCCTCAGGACAATCCTTGAGGTAGTTGATATTATATTAGCATTCCCATTTTATAATTGAGGAAACTGAGGTAAATGGAGGTTAAGTGACTTGCCCAGGGTCACATAGCTAGTATTCATCTAAAGCTGGATTTGAACTCAATTTACCTGACTTCAGGTCCAGGGCTCAATCCACTGTGCCACGTAGCTGCCTCATCAAGAGGGCTCAATGTCCCATCCCTAGAGAAGGCTCATCTAGTGGTAGGCTGTGATATGGAATCAAGACCTCTAATTATTTTATTTATACTTATCATTCAAGTATATTTAGTAACATGATTAATATAAATATTACTTAATATATTTTTCTACAATTGAGGATCCATTTTTACGTTATTGGCTCCCCTTAAAGATTATAAAAAGTCTTCTGGAATTTCCAAGGCTAAGGCTACACTAGGAATGATATGATACATTAATGTCTCCTCATAATAAGGCTACTTTATACAAAGACACCAAAGATAAATCTTTTTTACCCAAGGGGAAAAATATTTCTCCAGACCTACTGAAGCAGGACCAAATGTGATCACTTGGGCCCACCTGGTTTTCACCTAAAGTTTCACCTAAAGTTCAAATCCATCAAGTTCCCTTAATATCCTGACCCTTGATGCTGGTTCATTTGCTGGTCCTGTTTCCTACACTGAAGTCCATGGTTGATAACATCTTGGCCCAGTTAGTCTCAAAATTAGCCTTCTCAAAATTAGCTTCTGATAATAAATTTGGCATCCAAAGGCCCTTTAGAAGTCATCTGGTTCACCCACCTCATTTTACAGATGAGAAAACCAAGGCCCATAGGAAAGAAAACGACTTTCGCAAAGTCATATGGGCTGCAAACATTAGAAGCAAGATTCACATCCCATTCCTATACACCAAATTTGGAATTCTTTTCATCGTACCAGTCTTCTTTTTGACTCAGTTTCAAATACTACCATCTGCAAAAGACCTTTTCTAGTACACCTCAATGACACTGCCTTTCCTCTAAGATTTCCTCCCATTTTCCCTGCATATATCTTGTACATACATGGTTGTTTGCATGTTGTCTTCCCTATTAGAATGGGAGCACCTGGAAAGGAAGGGCTATTTCTGCCTTTTTTGTACCACCAGGGCTAAACACATTGTCTGCCACATCATAAGTACTTAATAAATGTTTATTGACTTGTCTTGATGTCACTCAGTATCATCACTTGTATAGAGGTAATGTTATCAGCTCAACATATTGCAAAAACTAAGGAAAGATGAGTTAGTATAGTAAGATGGAGAAAAAGAACTGTAATTGGAGACAGAGGTTTTGGATTCAAATCCTATCCCTGCCATTTACTTCCTGTATGACCTTGCTCTGATAAATCACTTAGCCTCTCAGGGCCTCATTTTCCTCACCTATAAAACAAAGGGAAGGGTAGATTAGATGCCTTCTAAGGGTTGCCCTAGCTCTAAATCTACTATTCTTTGATACTTATGGAAGGAATGTGTAATGTAAAATGCACTATAGTGAAAATGTGAGGGTTTTTCATATCAAGAATCACTGGTGCACACACAAAAATAAATTAAAAGCCACATGAATAAAAAGCAACAAATTCATTCTTTAGGGTGAAAATATAAAAACATCCAGCTCAACCACCTACAAAACTGAAGATGGCAAACCTACCAAGTAAACATATTCAGCAAACATGAAAATAAAAGCACTCTTTATAGTTATAAAGACATACTTAAATAAGTAGGGAAATATTAGTTGCTCATAGGTAAATTAGTTAATATAATCCAAATAACAATACTACCTAAACTTACTTATTCAGTGTCTTATCAATGAAATTAATGGAGGATTACTTTAAAAAGTTAGAAAATGTAATAATGAACGTCATCTGGGAGGACAAAGGTCAAGAATCTAGAGGAAAGTTATGAAAAAAGTGGAAAGGAAGGAGGCCAAGAAGCACCAGATCTCAATCTATATTACAAAGCAGTAATCACAACAACAATTTGTTGTTGGTTAAAAAAATAGAGAGGTTGATCAATGGAATTGATTAGGTACGCAACAATAGGCACAATATAGAAGCAATGAACACAGTAAGCAAATTAGAGGAGTGAGAAAGAAGTTACCTCTCTTGTCTACAGACAGGGAAAGAGTTCACATCCAAACATGGGAATGAGAGGATCACAAAAGGTAAAACAGACAGTTTAATTACATAAAATTAAAAAGATTTTGTGCAAACTAAGCCAATTCAGCTAAATTCATATTTGAGATTCATATTAAATCAACTCTTAAGTTATTACTTTTATACTCATCATATAACCATATATTATGTCATATCACTCTTGTGATATCTCTTATCTTCCTCCAAAAAAAAAAAAACTCCTTTGTAACAGTGACCATGTCTCACTCTTTTCTATATTCCATACCAATATAAAAGTTAAAGTCTGTTTTATGTGTGTTCCATAAATTTTTGGTAAATTTAGTTTTATTTTTGCTGCTATGGGTCAAAACACCTTTCAGACTGGAAAACAACAAATTTTGGAGGGGCTGTGGAAGATTGTGGAATGTGTGGAAGGCATATTAAAGCCCTGCTGTTTTGCTCTCAACTTGGATAAATGGGTTCCTTTGCTATGTGCTATGTGGAACTGATATCTGAAGGGAAGGGAGCCAAGTCTTGGTTATAAAGCTTAGGGTCCTCCTTTCCTCAATTAATCAACAGTGATAAGAAGCTGCAAACCACAACCCCTAAACTAATAATATTTTAAGAGAGAACAGATATAATTCTAGCCCAGTATCCATTTTCTCTAAGGAGAACAGAGTGGCTAAGCTTCTGGCCCCAACCTCCTGCTTCCCCTTCTGCTTTCCCTCCTGGCAGGAATTAAAGTCTGCTTTGGAGAACAGTGAGGGGAGAAGAGGCTAGAGATGTCTATTCTACCACCTTTCAAGCCACACAACAACACCCTCCATACCTCATGTGGGGAACAGCTTCACTACATTAAGGATGGGGGTGCCTTGGGAATGTCTGAAGGTAGCAGAGGAAAAAAATAGTAGATATTGAGAGATTGAAAATTCAAGAGAGAGGAGATGATTAAGATTGCTGTCTGCAGAAAAGATAGGAGAAGATGGGATAAGAGCACATAGAGATGGGTTGGCCTTGGCCAGTAATAGGGCTACCTCATTGTTAGAGACTGGGGAAAAGGAAGAGAGAGTGGGGTGATCATGTCAAGGGCTTTTGAGATGAAGAGATGAGGAGAAAAGGAAACTCAAATCCAAAGGCCTCCCTTTTCTCAATAAAGAGGTGAGGTCCTCAACCAAGAGAGAGGAGAAGGTATTGGGGCTTAAGGAAAGAAGAGAAGGTTTGTTTTCACTTCTGTGAGGAGTGAGATACAGAAAAGCAAGGAATAAAAGTATTGCCTTGCTGCAATTAGGGCCCTGAGAGATAGATAGATAGATAGATAGATAGATAGATAGATAGATAGATAGACAGATAGACAGGCAGAAATATGATATACAGAGACAGAGAGAGAGAGAGAATGCCCACACACATAAAATCTAAAATTAGGGATGCTTGAAGACGTGAGCCCTGAATTAAGGATGAGAGCAAGAAAATACTCATGACAGGCAGAATGATGCACTAGAAAGAGTACTGCCTCTGGAATCAGAGGACCTAGGTTCAAATCCCACATCAAACACTTATTACCTGTATGACCTCAAACAAATCCAATAACTTCTCTGGCCTTCAGTTTTCCTTTCTGTAAAGTGGGGGGAGGGAGGAGAGGTAACAGAGAACCTCTAAGGTCCCTTCTAACTCCATATATATGATTTTATGTTGCTCCTCTGTTCAAAATCTTCCATGGTTTCTTATTTCCTACTACATCGGATCAATTGGGTAGGAAAAGCTTTAAAATAAAAAAGACCAAGGTTTGAATCCTGCTTCTTCTCCTCACTATCAGTGTGACATCTAGCACATTGCCGTACCTCTCTGGAATCCAATTTCTTTTTCTGTCAGATAAAGCACCTGAACTAGACTTTTTTCCAAGAACACTTTCAGCTTTAGGGCCTACAGTGCTAACCTCCTCTTCCTGGATTTCAAAATCTTCAGTAACCTCAGTCCACTCTCCTTATCCACCCTTATCGTCCACTCAATCCCTGCATCCCTGTACCACTGAGTCCTTGTCCTCTGCTCTTATCACACTGGTCTCATATGAAAAAAGCAGGACATGATCTAGTCCAAGTACGGTAGATTGCTGATAGGGAACTGAGGGTCTTCAGCCTCCCTGCTATTATCATCTTCCTGCCCTTTGTGGATGTTCTCAATGCACCAGGCAGTTTTCTAAAATTCTTCATTATGGAGTTGTTGTTCCTACCACTATAAAACTGAAAGTGCTCCCCGAATGTGCATTATCATGACTCATCCTTCTCTACTCAAGTTCTAATGTAATTCCTCACCATCCCCAGGGTGCTTGAAAGCTATGCTAGAAGATCACAAGCTCTGGCCACTTCTAGAAGACTAGAAAGGTTTCTGGTACAAAAGGCTGATTGTCCAGGGGCACGCTCAGTTAGGTACAGAAAGGTTCATCCCCAGAATACTGGACTCCCAGTGATGTATGCGTGCGTGTGTGCATGTGTGTGGGTGGGTGGGTGGATGGGTGAAATCTGACACTCATGAAGACCATACACTATAGCATGAAGAGTTTGCAATCTTTTTTTAGAGGAGGAAGCAACACCCAAGCCAATGAAGTCAGGGATCCTTTGAAGTCTCACCCTTCAAGGCCCAGCTCAAGTTGTACATAGGCTCATAAGATTTAGAAATGGAAAACCATCTAGTCCAACTTTCTCCCCTTACTTTATAGATAAGTAAATTGAGGTCCCAAGAAATGAGCTAGTCATCAGCTGAGACAAAACTCAAACCCAGGCCTTCTGACTACAGTTCCAGTGCTCTTTCCACTTTACTGCCCCCTCCTACATGAAAGATTTCCTGACTATCGATCCCGGTGTCCCTGATCTCTCTCTTCTCAAAATACAAATCATACTTAGTAGTTTGGACCACTTTTTTTCTATTTGCTTTGGGTCCAGACCAATGATTTCATCAGTGGAGGCTACTCCTTATAGCAATGCAAAACAGCAACTCCATAATGAAGAGCTTTAGAAAAATGTCTGGCGCACTGAGAAGTGGCCATCTGCCCCTGGTCACACAGCCAGTATCTGTTAAGAGGAAGGAACTGAGCGCACATCTTTACTCCAATGCTTCCTTTCTGTTCCCTTCACAACCCACTGCCTTTCACAAGTTAACTGCTATATACTTATATATTGCTTTAGGTTCTTTGCTTGCTATTTCATAAGTTAATGTTATGCCCCTAACCAGAGGGAGAGGCAACATGGCAATATGGATAGACACAGAATTGCCCTTGGCCCTAGAGCAGTATGATATGGACTGAAATCTTGTCTTTGACACATACTACCTGGATGACCCTGGACAAAACCACTTAATCTTTCAGTGGCCCACACAACCCTCTAAGACTATAAATTGCAAAATAGTTGCCAATATTCATTGGTATAGGGAGTTATCTCTCTACATTAATAAAATCATAGCATTGAAGACTGGACCAAAAAGAAAGAAAGAAAGAAAAAAAAGAAAGAAGGAAGGAAGGAAGGAAGGAAGAAAGAAGAAGGAAAGAAGAAAGAAAGAAGAAAAAGAAAGAAAGAAAGAAAGAAAGAAAGAAAGAAAGAAAGAAAGAAAGAAAGAAAGAGAAAGAAGGAAGAAGAAGAAGAAGAAAGAAGAAAAAAGAAAGAAAGAAAGAAAGAAAGAAAGAAAGAAAGAAAGAAAGAAAGAAAGAAGGAAGGAAGGAAGGAAGGAAGGAAGGAAGGAAGGAAGAAGAAGAAAGAAGAAGAAAGAAGAAGAAGAAAGAAGAAAGAAGAAGGAAGAAGAAGAAAGAAGAAGAAGAAGGAAGAAGAAAGGAAAGATTGTATGCTCCCTGAAGGCAGTGCTAAGCAAATAGTAGGAATTCAGGGAACACTTGTTGATTGGTTGATTTAGAAGCTACCTATAAAAACACTTACTAGCCAATTAAATAATTCCCAGTGCCTCCCAAGAGTACTAGTGTCTGAAGGCTAATGTATCAGGAAGCTAGGCTCCGGGCAGAGGTTCAGTATCAAAGCTGTGGACCATGTTCTCATTTCTTATTTCCCCATTATCACTTGCCCCCAGGACAATTTCTTTGAGGCCTGACCTAATTTCTTGCAGATCCCTGCACCTTGTTCATTGATATGACTGAATAAAGGGTTATTTTGGGTCAGGAAACATAACCCATCCACAGCACTTTGTACTCTCACAAAGTGCTTTGCTGTGGCTTTTCATAAGTACTCCCACCGAGCAGACCTTTAACCATGGGCTAGGATTCTTTCCTCACTGGGCTGGGATCCTGGCAGAAAAGCATGCAGCAGTTAAGAGCTAGGGGTGACCTAGCAGCTCTATAGACGATGACAATGTCAGAAGATGCCCCTGAGCCACACCCATCACTCCCCTTCCTTTCTACATGTCTGAGGGGTGTACTTCTGCAAGACCTCCATGGGAGCTCAGAAAATGTCACTCACTAGTTACCACATCGCGTTATTTAATGGCTTTCTGAGTGTTAGCTTATTTCAAGCTCATGATATAAATATATAATGCATAATATGTGATATATTAAGCTTATTATAGATATACATATATATTTATAACACAAGAATAGCAAGGGACCATACCTTCTAATCTTGTTACTTCTTTTGTGTTTTCCTCCAATGGCTGGCCCAAGAATCATAACTAGTAGAAACTTGGGCAAATTCATTAGGGTGGGAGTGGGGGGGGGGAAATGGAGATTATTATGAAATAGTAGAAAAGAACAATCCCACTACAGGACTGCCTGATCAGGAGAAGGGGCTCATCCCCCAAACAATCCCAGTCCCTGTCCCCATGGAAGTTAGAAGGCAAGGTACGCCTAAGAGAGAGACAACATGAAATGCTGGAATGGTGGCCATGGACAGTTATACCCAGTATCTCTAGAATACTATGAAACATGACATAGAGGAAGAAATATTAGCACCCTTGGGCATACAGTCCCATTTATGTTCTGTCTAGCCAAGTGCTAGTTACATAGAAGGTATTAAACAAATATTATCTGAATAGATGAAGGAAGCTACTTCAGTTTATTTATTCATCAAATATTTATTAAGCATCTGTTATGTTCTCAGTTCTGTGTTAGCTGTTATAGGGATGCGGGGATATATAAGAACCAAGAAGTTTACAATCTAACTGGAGAAATAAAATGCATGCACATATACACACACACACACAAATAAAAAAAGTTACATGGTGCTGGCCTGCTTTGGTGGAGGGAGTTTCATCACGTGACATTTCCCTAGACGAATAAAATCACAGGTCCAGTCCCTATCCCTACTATATAACCAGACAAGACAATGTCACAAACCACATCTCTTGATTTCAAATTATTAGGATCACTTAATTTGTTTGGACTTAGTCATGAAGTCAGGGTAGTAAATTAGGGAGAAGACTGGACTGGAAGCCAGGACCTTCAGGGTCTCCTCCTGACTTTCTGCAAAGCTTTCAGAACAATACCTCTATAAGTCTCAATGTCCTCATCTATAAAATTAAAGAGTTGAACCAGATAATTTCTAAGGTCTCTTCTGGCTTTCAAGTTCTATGATTATCTTAAGGCAATACATGATTAAATACCGATTGAGTGATACAAAGAGGTAATATTGTAATTTGAGAGGAGGGAAAGATCACTGGCCATTGGAATGACCAAGGAAAAATTCCTGAGTGAATGAAATACAAGAGAGATAGAGACAGAGACAGAGACAGAGATAGAGAGAGAGCACTTATTAGTTACCATGTGCTGGGCACTGTACCAAGTGCTGGGGCCACAAATATAAGTAAGATAATCCTAGACCTCAAGGAGCGTGTGTTCTAATGAGGGAAGACAACACATGAAGAATACCTGGCAAATGGAGGATGGGGGGGGGAAGTATGGTATGGAGATGGCCAAGAACTGTCATGGAAGCCTGGTTCTAGGCAAGAAAAAGTGAAAGTTAATCTGTCAGAGCCCAGAGGTATCAACCAGGGTCAGAGTCCAAGATACCAATGGGAGGGGAGGAGAAGAGAGGGAAGGGGAGATGATGGATGAAGTAGAGATGACTGAGAAGAGTTGAGTTTAATATTAATATACTAAGGATGTTACTGTGCTATAAAAACAATGACTATGAAGAACTCTGAGAAAGCATGGGAAGACTTATACTAACAGTTGCAAAATAAAATAAGCAGAACCAGGAAAACAATATACACGACGACCACAATAATATAAATGAAAACAACAACAAAAACCCTAAACATCATTTAATTATAATGACCAAGCTTATCCCTGAAGAAGATATGAGAAAACGTACCAACCTCCCTTCTTCACAGAGGTGTGCAATTGTGTTACTTGATGAATTGCTTTTTTTTCTATTAATTTTTATTCCTTATAAAGGATGGCTCTCTGGGGAAAGGAGGAGTGAAAGAGATATGTGGGAATTAAGGTGATTTAAAAGCAAAAGATACGATGTAAAATCAAACAATATCAATAATTTTTAAAAATCAATATGTTAGGGATACTAATTATCAATTCATTAATTAAGTGACCTTTGACTGGTGGGTATGGTGAGTTGGAGAATAATGAGTTAAACTAAAACCTGGACAATTTATTAGGTCTTCAAAATTCTTTTGTAGTAGGGACAGTATGTACCCTAATGGACATAGTAATAAATTTCAACCTAGGAATTGTATTTGATGGTGACATTTGTCTATGTGACATGGGTCGGTTCTCATCCTGAGGACAACAATGTGTACCACACACCACTCAGGCATGCTCTGAGAGCCAATTAGGTAAGGTTTTAAAAGTATCCCCTGGTGGAGGTAGGCCATGTAAACTGAGGCAGCTTAGAAAACCATAACCAGACTGCTCAAAGACTTGGCTTCCTAGTGAACATACTATGTAAGGTTTCCCTCTCCCTTTCTTTTTTTCTGTTTAGCTTAAAGCTACCTTTTAATATGAACTTTATATTAAAGCAGAAAGGGATTACCAAGTCATCTAATCAAGATTCCTCATTTTATACATGAGGAGTGGAGGAGATACCCAAAATCACCAAGCTGGTTCTGGAGACCTATTGGCCTTATGTTCTTACCACTGCACAACTCAACGTTCAAAGAGAGGTCTTTTCAAAGGATGAACTTGTTTTGACTTTTTCTCCACACAGCAGAAAGCATATATTTTTTAAAGTACCATTACACAAAGGTTTTGGTTAAGGTTTAAGTTCAGGTGTTCCCTACAATGTAAATATGATATTTTAAAATTTTTATTTATTTATTTATTTATTGTATAATCTATGTTTATAGATGGTATATTTATAAAATATTTTTAAATAAAGATATTTATTTAAAAAATAAAAAGTGAAAAATGAAAAAATACCTCAGCCTGACAGGCAAGGAAAATTCAAACAGGTACTATGTCTTCTTATTTTCTTTACTGCTTTTTTGCCTTACCCCTACTCTTCTCTACTACTTCCTAAATGGATAACAAGATGTAAAAGGATAAAGGTGGGGAACATTTGCAGGAAAAAAAAATATCGTTCAAGGCATTTGGTGGGAGAGGGAGGCAGTTTAGTATAAAAACCTCTGCTCAGCTATCAATGCCCAATAAGGCAGTCAATAGACAATTATTAAGTACCTACTATGTGCCCAGCACTGTGCTAAGCCCTGAGGATACAAAGAAAGGCAAAAAAAAAAAAACAGTCCCTGATCCCAAAGAGGTCACAGCTTAATAGCAGTACCTCTCAAGCACCTGTATATGCATTTTAAGAGGGAATTTCTGAAAATCATAGGTCCCTAAGGGGCTCCTCCTAATCCAACACTTTCATTTTAGAGATGAGGAAACCAGAGCTCAGATAAGGGTGGGGGGTTTTTGGAGGAAATCGGGGTTAACTGATTTGCCTAGGGTCACAGAGCAAGTAAATGTCTGAGGCCACACTTGAACTCAGGTCCTCCTGATACCAGGGCCAGTGATCTATCCACTGTGCCACTTAGCTGCCCTGAGAAATTTATTGACTTGCTTCAGGTCACAGGCACTGAATGGCAAAATTGGGATTCAAACTCTGATCCGGCAACACCAAATTCTGCCCTCTGTGTTCAGCATTCTTTCCACTGGACTGCTTATCTCAAAGGATTGTTAATAGTGGAAAATCCAGGCATCTTGGCATTCGATAAGGAAGAAGCATTGAGGGGGGCTCAACCTTTTGGAACCCACCTACCTCTTTGATATTAATTCAGTCATTCAAGTTATTAAGCACCTACTGGGTACGGAGGAAGACACAAACTGTGGATAAAGCGTTGTCGTACCCTCATGGAGCTCACTGTCTAGTATGGTACCAAGACACAAACACAGAAAACCAAAAATGGTACACAATACTATATGTTGAGTATGTTAGAAAATTGCTAAGCAAAGCCTCGTGTGAGACCTGAGAGCTCAGATAATATACCAGGTGGAATTCAAGAAAGGCTTTACGTAGAAAGGGGTGTTAATTGGGTTTTAAGGATGAGGAAGAATATAGCACACAAAGACAGGAAGGAAGGGCATGCCAAGCATAAAGAGCAATGTAAGCAAATGCACAGAAGCAAAGTATAGGGTATGAGTAGTGACGGTGACAGTTTGACGAAACTATAGACTATGAAAAGAGAAGAGTAATATGAGATATGGCTGGAAAGGTAAAGTGGGAAGATTTTATGGAAGACCTTGAGTGCCAGATAAAATTTGAACTGTACTCAGGAAGCAGTAAGGAGCCACCGATGGTTTTTGATGAAAGTAGTGACATAACTACATAACACTTGGCACCAAAAATCTTTCCAATTCTGTAAAATGCCACCTAGTCACTCGTATTCAGCTTTAGTGTTATCTTTGACTCCATACATTCCTTAATGCTCTGTAAATGTCTCTCCCATTCCTCCTTTCCTATCCCTACTGCTACCTCCTTAATCCAGGCAAGCCCTTACTACCTCACTGACCCATAAGAAAAAGATAGAACATGCCCATAAGTCATTTTTCCAATGGGTGAATGGATTTTCACTAAAACATCCTTACTCCAACTTGGGATCAACAGAACAGATTTGTAAGATGTATGAATGGGAGAAGCCAATATTACTGTGGTATAAGCAAAGCAAAATGATATATGTGGGGTCAAAATCATGATGTTGGATTCATTAGAGTAATGCTCAATAAACTAATGGTAGACTGAGGACTCAGATGAGAGTTTCTGAAAGCTAATCATGGATTTATACATTTTACTTAACCAGAAGAGAGGGAACTTGAACTAGTCCTTGAAGGATAAGTAGGATTGGGGAGGGAAAAAGGAAGCATGGCATAGTAAGGAAATGGTGGTTTGGAATCAAATATTCTATTCTATTACTTACTACCTGCCTGATCTTGGGTAAGTCATTTGTTTTCTCTGGGCCTCAATTTCTTCACTCTCTGAGATGTAGAGGATCAAATTAGATGACCGTTAAGATTCCATTTAGTTCTATAATACTGTAGGAAAAGGGCATCTCGGGGCAGCTAGGTGGCGCAGTGGATAGAGCACCAGCCCTGAAGTCAGGAGGACCTGAGTTCAAATCTGCGCTCAGACCAAACTCTTGACACTTACTAGCTATGTGACCCTGGGCAAGTCACTTAACCCCAATTGCCTAAAAAAAAAAAGAGGGCATCTCATATACAAAGAACATCATAAACTAATACAGAGAACTAGAAAAAAGCCCCAGGTGTATTCACAAATAGATTATCTTGGCTGCAACAGGGGACATGCAATGTGAAGTGATGCTGGAAGAACAGGTGAAGGTTAATCACAAAGGTTCTTCAATGTTAGGCCCAGGTGTTTGGATTTGATCCTCAGCCTTCTGTCAAATAGGGATGAATCATCCCACATAGTTGATATTTTGAAGAAGTGAAATTGAGGACTACTCAACAAGCAGTGGACAAGCTCACAATGGACATTTACAGGCTACAACACATTATAAATAAGGAATTGTGTAGATGCAGATGAAGAATATCATAAGAGAAATGTATAGTGACAGCACAGGATAACCAAGAGAAAATCGGCTTGTTCCACTGGTATCCATGGAATATGAAGAGAATACAAAGAAGAATCCACAACATAGCAGGTAGAACTCTTGTGGTAAAATTGTGAGAGAACCAGGAAGGCAGGCTTAGCTAGACTGCAACGTGCATCACCTGAGAAAATGCACTTCTCAGTGAAACCATAGGTCCACTAAGAAAATGTTCTTAACCCAAGGTCCACAGACCCCGAATGGGTCCATGAGTAGACTTCAGGGGACTTATCAAATTAAATGGGAAAAAAATATATCTTTATTTTCATTAATGTCTAACTAAAATTTAGCATTTCCTTTAATTGTGAACATAGACAACAAACCATAACTTTGATAAGGTGCAACAACCATTCTTTTGATAGGCTTTGCCCAACTGCCAAAGAGATCCTTGGGCAGGCAGGTGGCACAATGGATAGATAGAGTGTCAGGCCTAGAGTCAGGAAGACCCAAGTTCAAATACAGCCTCAATCTTTGACTAGCCATGTGACCTGGGCAAGTTGATTAACCTCTCCCTCAGCTTCCTCATCTGTAAAATGGGGATAATAACAGAACCTACCTCCCAGGATTTTGGTGAAGATCAAATGAGATAGAGTACTTAGCACAGTACTAGGCACCATAATAAGCACTATATGTTAGGGGTTGTTATTATTATTATTATGTATGACACAAAAAAAGATAAGAATCCCTGCATTAGAGTATTAGAATAATATTAATTAAAGAGGAAACATTTTGTTTGACTTACCAATGTTTAAAATACTATGTATGGTAAAATGAATTCTCAATATGATTATATATAATCACATAAAACCACAAAAACATTAGATTAACCATAGACATTGGGGACCATTTCCCCCCAATCTATAATTTCCTGAAAATGGTACATACCCTAATCCTGTGCTTTGTGGGAAAACAGACATTCTGCCATATTCCCATTCTTAATATTTCCTGTCATCTATTAAAAAGGCTTTCCCTAAAACAAGAGGGTAAAGTGCAACTAGATAAGCTTCTTGGAGGCAGGGATCACCCCCTCTTTTGTGTCCTTTCACATCGCCCCTGTTCCAGGGCAGGTGCCTGACTTTTTCTCAATTAAAAACTCATGTCTTATGTGGTATAATGGTTTGAACTTTTTTTAGTACATTCATATACATTTTATCGTCTGACCCCATTAACCTCACAAAGTAGGCTGAGTAGACATTATTATTTTCATTGTAAAGAAGAGGAAACTGAGGTCTCCTGAGGATGTGATTTGCTCAAAGACAACCAGAGTTAGTGGCAGAATGGGCCAGAATTCAATTCTCATGACTCCCAGTCCATTTCTACTGATCACCCCATTGCCTTATAATACTTGCCTTTACAATATGTTTATTATTCTTCAAAGTACTCTCATGTGTGCTGCAGAATCTCATAGAAGAAAGCAGCATTATTTCATTTAGGCCTCTGTCATAACACCCTTGTGAAGTAGGCTAGAGAGACAATTATTCTCCCAATTCTACACCTGAAGAAACTGAGACCCAGAGAGATTAAATAACTTGCTCAGAGTCAATCACAGATATAAATGATGACAATGCTGGTACTAGAATCCACAGCTCCTGGCTTCTATCCCATTCTCTACCCCATTCCAAGGTCCTAATCATTATTCCTCTATCTCTTATATAATAATAGCCCATATTCCCATGAGGCTTTAAAGGTTTTTCAAAACCTTGTTTTCACAAGCCTCTCTGAAATAGGTTCTACAAACAAAGCAGGAAAGCTTTGAAAATGATTTGTTAAATTCATTGTATTCATTTGAAAAATGCAATCTGTACATGACAGATATTCATAGTTTCATGAATAATCTTCTTTTTCTGTTCCATGTATATGAAAATACTCATGTTTGATGATGTTTGTCAAATGTAGAACAAAAAAAAAATCAAAATAAAAGGTTTTTTAAGATAGGCGCAAGTCTTATTATCTGTACTTTACAAAGGAAGAAACTGATTTGCCCAAGGATACATAACTAGGAAATGATAGAGCCAGGAATTAGGCCCAGGGCTTCTGACTCAAGTCTAACAAGCTTACTACTACCTTACTATATGTATGCCACACTGGGCTAGAGTTCAACTATCAGCCAGAAGAGGAGAAATCTTGTTGGAAAGTTTGAAAGCTGACAAGTACATTTATGAAAATACCCTTCTAAATGTAGATACTCTAGTATTGATCTCAACATTTCCACCTCCTTCCCTTCCCCTTACGTCCCCTTCCCCCCCCCCAAAAATGCACACTACATAAAAATGGCAAATGTCTCCCCTGAAGCAAATACTAGACTTCCTAGTATCTTATTCAGCATAAGAAAGTCAGGTGTGGTAGTCTAAAGAGTTTCAAATAGCCATGGGGGAGGGAGGGAAGGAGAAAAGAGAGAGCTGATGCCCAAGAAAGAGCAGACAGAAAGAAGAGAGCAACAACAGAGATAGCTGGAAAAACCAGGTACCAGAAGTTAGAAGTAAATGCTAATAAGGACAGCTCTCAGAGAGGGAAACTTGCAAAGCTGGCATAGCATCTTGGAGTGCAAGCAAGATTATCCTGAACCAAGCTAGCATCAAAACCCTCAGCCGTTAAAAGAGCAATTTGCTTGCTTATGTTTTTAAAGGGCTGGCTCAAAGTAAAAGACAGAAGAAACAACACCACTTTGGAAAGCCTGGGATGAGCATCAGGAGCTAATCTTTCAGACTATGGAAGAAGAAAAGTGGCCTGAGGAAAAAAACAGAGCTTCCAGATCCCTAGTTTACTTCAAGGTCAAAGTCATTAAAGAAGGTATTAATCTTGGTGTTGTTCCTTGACATTTTGTGGCACATTAAGAAACTTCTAAAGAGCTATAATTGTACAATCCAATATTGCAAGTAAGGGACAGTCTGAAGAATCCTCTCTTCCGGCATCTGCCCTACACCAATTCAGGATATTTTTGTAATTGAACCAAACCCTGAGGCTGGAAACAAAATCTCCAGTCCCTTCATCAATTCTGAAGGAGGGCGCTATATCCAGTCTCCTCCTCAAAAACAAATCACCATAGACATGAGCTTCTTTGTCATGAGGGAAAAAGCAATCTGCTTGTAGCAATCTAGTGTTGTAGGGCCAGACAAGCACCTGTGGTATAGGAGGGGTCATAGAGCCACTGATTTAGGTCTTGAAGGGACCTTGAAGGTCATGGATTCCAACTCCATCATTTTACAGATGAGGTAACCAAAGCCCAGAGAGGTAATGTGACTCACCTAATGTCACATAACCTACGGCAGGGCTGGGATATGAATCCAATTCCTCTGATTTCAAATCCCACGCCCTTTCCACTGACTTGAACGCTAGACTGGGTCAGTGGTCAGGAGATCCAAATTCTAATCTGGACTAGCTTCTTATGTGTCCTTAAGCATACCTTAACCACTCTGAAACCCTATTTCCTCATTTAAAAGGAGGATAGTAATACCTACCCTCCTTTCACCGAGTTATTGTGAAGCTCAGACAAGTTAATGTGAAAGAACTTTAGAATGTGCAAAGCTCAAAACAAACATAAAGTATTATTATTAGAAGCTGCAGCTTGCTGTGATGTTTATACTTGACTGTCAGTGAGGGCACCCAATTCATCCTGCTTTCCCTGCAGGACTTTCATGATGGTGTGTGTAAATTCTCTAGCAGGCAATTAAAGTTATCAGATACAGAAGCAGAAGCTGTGTACAGTAAAAGTCTAACATAACAGAAGGCAGCTTACTGGATACAGTCCATATAAACCAAGGAGGAGACACACTGAAACCATTGGGAAAGGGGAGGTTCTGGGTACCTGGGTAATAATACAGAAAAAGCAAAAGACGTTTACACTCTCATGAGAGAGACAACATATGCAAATCAGAAGACACAAGGTAAAGAGTAGATGGAAAGTGACCTTAGAGGGGATGGCACTAGCAGCTATGGGGCAGGGGGATGAATGAATGGGCAGGAAAGACTTCCTGGAGGAAGGAGAGCTTGAGTTGACTCTTATAGGAAGCCAGGGAAAAGAAAGCACTCTTAGCACTGGGAACAGCTGGCATAAATGTGCAGAGATGGGAGGTGAAGGGTTGTACACCAGGAATAGCAAATAGCAAATTTGTTTGGGATCATCGAGTTTGTGGAAGGGGGTGGAATGTAAGAAGACTGGAAAGGAAGGGATCAAGTTGTGAAGAATTTTAAATGCCAAACAGGGGAGTTTATGTTTGATCCTAGAGCTAACAGGAAGCCACTGGACTAGGGTATGATAAGATCAACCTTATTTCTTATTCTCCTACCCACTTACAAAAAAAAAATACTCCAAAAATAAGTGAATTGGCTCTTGTACCATACCCAGAGCCACACAGAGATTCTCTTCATCCTATCTTCATGGCAGGCCACATCCCAGCACTGTCATCCGATGTAAAGAAAAACATTAGGTGGGGCTGAGGCTAAGACTTCACTCCAAGAACTCACCCCTTCCTTCCTGAAGCGGTTTCTTTGCAAAACACCTAAATTGGAATCCTAGCATCTCAGATTCAGGAGACACCTCCAAGGTCATGTGAAGCATTAATCTCTCCTTACTATTCCCAACAAGTGGTCACTCTGTGCTTGAACCCCTCTGATGCTAGAGAACTCACTACACCTCAACATTTTCAGACAATTCTAATCGTTGGGTACCTTTTCCTCATATCAAACCAAATCTGCCTCCTTCTAGTTTCCACCTATTGGCACTCAGTTCTGCCCTTTGGGAGCAAGGAGAACAATCTAATCCTTCATCTACTTGACAATGGTTAAAGCGTTCAGATAGTTGTGCCTATCCCAACCCCCAAGTATCTTCTTCTCTAGCCAAAACAACCCCCATTCCTCATAAGGTATAGCTTCCATTGTCCTCACCATCCTAGTCGCTATCCCTTTGGACAAGGTCCAGACTATCAAGGGCCTTCACAGAATATGGCACTAAGAACTGGATATGATATGCTGGATGTGGTCTGGTCAAAGATGGAGGACAGTGGAATTATCATTACCTTCCTTCTGTTCACTGTAAATTCACCTTCTCACTACATGGAAGCGACAAAGAGTTACCTTTGTCATTGGAGTCATTAGGGTCACCATGCAATGTTATTATTAATGTCAAGATGGAGTACGGTGGAATTATCATTGCCTCCTTTCTGTTCACTGTAAATTCACCTTCTCACTACATGGAACCTATAATACAAAGGGCCACCTTTGCCATTGGATTCATTAGGGTCAACATGCAATGTTTTTGCTAATGTCTCCCCAACTCTAGCTTTACCCTCATTCCCCCTTCACGCAGGCCATACCATCAGCAGGGTTTTATGTCTTACCATGCTGTTCACATGGAGGTGAGTTTCTATAACTTAATTATTCCCCATTTCCTCAAAACCTTGGAGTAACTGAATCTAATCTGATAAAAATTAATCTATACTAAAATAGTAATGACTAATAAAGGATTAATATATTTGCTTTCCCAGAGAACTTTTGTGTTTTAATTTTGTATTGTGTTAAAACCTTGATGTAGAAGAGTGACTAACAGAATTTCAGACTCCACAGCAGATTGGTATGGGATCTTTAGGTATCCCTCATACCATATCAAGCAGGTAACCAACTTATTCTGCCTAAATACAGGCCTGCCTGAAAAACAGCATACTCCCTTATCTGAACACCAAATCTACTTTTCCAAGACTCTAACACCTCCAAGGGTCATCAGATTAACAATCTGTATTTCTGTGTCCCCTGCTACCCAAGAATCCTGCCCAAGGAAAGCAGCCCACTTGCTACTCCTTAGCATCCCTCTCCTGCCTCTACATCTTTGTATAGGTTGTCCTGATGCCTGGAATGTTTTTCCTCCTCCCTCCTGTCTTTCAGAATCTCTAGCTCCCTTCAAGGCTCAGTTCAAGAGCTGTTCTCTACATGTGTCTTTCTTGATCCCCCCTGCTTTTCCCCTCACTCCCAGTTAATGCCCCCTACCCTTAATAATTCTGTGTATGTTTCATATTTACTCATCTGTCCACATGTTGCATTCCTCCTGCTCCTGCTCAGTGCAATGTAAGCTATCTGATGGCAGGGACTATTTCCCTTTTTTCTATGTTCCCAGCACCTAGAATAATGTCTTGCACGTAGAAGGAATTTAATAAATGTTTGTTGAACTGAACTGACCTGAACAATACCATCCTACACCACCAAAGAGGCAATGGCTCCCTTTGACCATCCTTACTGTGGACAACCCACATTTCTATACCATTCACCCCTTTTCTGTGGGTGTAATTACACCATCCATCCTGATACATTTAAATATACAAGTCCAGCCTCCTCCATGAAGCATTCCCTGATTATCGCAACCTATACTGAGGGGACCATGTAAAGCATCCTTGATTAAGCAGTCACATACTGTTCGCCAATCATTTCATAGAAAAATAACTGACACTGATGCAGCCCTCTGACGTTTGTAAAGCATTTTAAATTATCTCATTTGATCTTTGCAACAGCTCTTCCATATAGGTGCTATTACCCCCCTTTAGAGGTTGGCAGAGGTTGTGACTTGTTCAGTATAGCGCAGGTAGCATGTACCTAAGAGAGAATTCAAGCCCAGTTCTTTCTAGCTACTGCCTCACCTAATTGCCTCATATATGGAAGTAGTGTCACCTAAATCAGACCATCAAGGCCACTGGAGGTTACGAGTCACTTCTTATATTGGTATATCTCCCGTGTTGCACATGGTACGTACCCAAGAAATCCTGCTCTGATCTCCCAGGACTAGTCACAAGCTTTTCCCCTTGGGCACCTTCACGTAGTCAAAAGAGCACTGAATTTGAAGTCAAAAGACATGAATTTCCCAACTCTGCTACTTAATAGCAGAGTGACCTTGAACAAGTCACCTCCATTCTCTAGGACTCAGTTTCTTCATGTATAAAGTGAGACGGTTTGACTAAATGATCCCTAAGGTCCCTTCTAGTCCTATATCTCATGAAACTTTGTTGCTTTGCAACTTTCCCATTAATTCATCCTATAATGCTATGAAATACTCTACAAAAGACTTCTTTTGATGCCTCATCATGACTCCAGGTGCTTGGTAGCCCTGGAAATTCTCAACGTGCTGGGCCAGTTTCCCATATGAGCAAAATGATGGACACTACGTGTGGATCTGTTGTCCAAGGTCCAGTCTAGCTAAGTCAAAACAGGTTTATCGCCTAGTTGGCTGCAAGGGGATGAATTTTTGCAGTCACAACAACTCTCCAACACCATCTACCAAGTTGTTGAATGTCTATGATCTCCACTGGTAGAGGGAATGTCCTAGCCAGTAAAGTCACAGATCCTTAAAATTTTGAAGTGTGTGTTTCATAACCAGACTATAAACTTCATAAGCAGCAGGGGCCAAACCTGATCTAAACCTCTGTCACCCTCAGAACCTAACATCATGCTTTAAAACAAATGTTTGCTGAATTACTGAATGAATGTTCACTGACAGATGTGCTTTTACAAAAGGAAAAAGCATGTACTGATGTCTACTTTTCCTCAAGTCACCCCCAACTGCCTTTTCCTTCTCCTAAGAAATGTTGTCTTGGGTGACATGAGGGAAGGAGAATTCAGCACCCTAAAAACAAAAACAAAAAAGCTGTTCTCATCACCCTCCCAGCCCTTGACCTTCCTCTCCCTTCCAGCCTGCCAGTCCACTCAGATGAAACTTGAAAGCAAACCGGATGGGGCTGCTTCAGTCTCAATGCCACAGTGCTTACAAACTGTATGTGCAGGGAATTTGTCACATTTTTCTCTACCTCGTGACATTCCAGCAGCCTAGACAGCTTCATAATGTTGCAAGTGGGTGAGTTTTTACTCACTCCCTTTCTATTTCCCTGAGAGCCAAGCAAACAGCAAGAGCAGCAGCAGCAGCAGCCACCAGGCAAAGGTCAGAGGGGCCCCGATGGCAGTTCCGGAAATTCTGCCACTCACACTTGGGGTGCTGCCAGCCAGAACAGAGAGAGGCGATAGGGGCCAGGCCCACTCTGCCCCTCCCAGGATCTCAACATACACAAAAGCCCCCATGACGCATCTGAGAGAGAGATCTGGAGAAGTGACCTTGGAGGGTCAGTGGAGCCCAGAGCCGTGCCAACAAGTATGAACACTCGCAATTAGTCCGTGGACGCCCGCCATTCACTGTTTTATGTGCTATCTCATCAAAACATATGCATTTTCAATAGCCGGGTTTAAAGGCCCACTTGTTGCAATACATTATATCCCAGACTCCTACAGGTTTTGAATTGTACAAATACAAAAGTGGGGTATTGAGAAAAATCTGGCCCTGAGAATTTCAATTGTTCCGGGTGGGCATTTGCCTTGGTGCCCTGGTGCCCAAAACCTCCAAGTGGTCAGTGGCTTGAATGTCACTAAGCAACGTGACAAAGCGAAGGACAAACATGGGGTAGCCCACAGTGCTCTGGGAAATGAAAATCCTTTTGTTGTCCAGCTGGAAGGTCAAAAATTGCCATTTGAGATTGCCTAGACTAGCACAGAGTCCACCCCCGTAAAGGTGACAGCATTTGGGAAGGAAGTCAGCAGCACTGCCATCGACAAGTCATGCCATTGTGAAGGAGGCCCAGGAAGCAAGAGCTCCGGGTTCCCCCAACAGATCCTACTGTGACTGGGCAGAGAATTACAGAATGTCAAAGCTAGAAGGGACACTAGAGGTCATCCGGTCTAACCCCCTCATTCTATGGGTGAGGAAACTGAGGCCCAGAGAGTCTTGGCCAAGGTCACACAGCTAGCTAATAGCGGTCCACTCTGAAAAGGGCATTTATTCAGAAGCCTTCAATCTCTATATAGTCTGATAAACATCTAGTGCCAGGAGGTACCCAAGGACATGGGGGGGGCGTGGAAAGGAGGAGGAGGAGTGGGGAAGGAAGAGAGACTCCTATAGCAATAGGACTGTTTCACATTCCAAATCTTCATTTATTCACTTTGGGGAGTGGGGGAGGAACTATCTGAGCTCTGACTGATTTCTAAGCTCTCTCTGGCTAAGTAGGAAGAAAAGGTGGTCCTCAAGAGTACCCTGGTAAAATACAAAGACCCTTGGGAAGGGCCTCACCTCAAGCAGGGGTAAGCTATTATAAGTTCTTAGGTAACACTTTATAAACAGTTAGCATGAATAGGAAAGGGAAAAGGGAGGTGGGATAAAGAGAGTCAGGGCCAGGAGTTAGGAGGTGGGGCAGAATTAAAAAACAAATCTCCCCTACTTCATAATTTTGCCAAGAGCTCTAGTGCTAGCATCTGGACAAGTGTCTCTGTAGAGTTGTAAGCTACTCAAAAGCACATGTATGCCAACTGCTGACCTGAATCACTGCTAAATATTCTTTACTCCTTTCTATCTGGAAAGGATGGATAGTGATTTTGCAATTTGTCAATGACCCATGGGATTTTTTTTTTGAACCAGTTCTATGATTTAATTGGCATGAAGAATTCTCAATGCAGATTGGCACCTGTTCTGCAAGTGTATATCAAGAGTCGCCTGGGGCACTGTGAGATGGAGTGATTTGTCCAGGGTCACAGAGCCAGTATTTTTCAGAGGCAGATCTTGAATGGAGGCCTTTCTTGGAAAGACAGCATGGCAGAATGGCTGGAACTGTGGTCAGGAAAGACACAAATCCATTTCAAATACTATCTCTGTGACCCTCAGCAAGACATGTAAGTTCTCATGTTTGCCTCACTTTCTTCATGTCTAAAATCTGAGGGTTGGACTTGATAATCTCTAAGATCCCTCTCAGCTCCTTCTATGCTATGAAGAGTCCTGTGTCTAAGGTTGGTTTTCTATCCACAATGCCAATCTGCCTCACAGGATGTGCTTTTTCTTCTAGCCTATAAAATGAAGGAGTTCAGACTAAACCAGAGTTCTTACATAACGTTTTTTCTTTTTTGTGGTTTAGTATTTATTTCATAATCATACACTTAACTGAAAACTAACCAGACTTGTATAAGGAAAACAAAGAGAATCGCAGCAAATAAGAGCACAAGGATTACAGAATAACAGGGAGAGGGATCCCCCAAGAAACAAAGGAGTGGGTTGGTGGTTAAAACAAAAATAGAGCCAAAAAACTTATAAGACTTGTCCACAATCAGCAATGGTGATCCTTCTGCTGGTCTTGCCAACCCAAGACCCAAAAGGCTCCATGGATTCCATGACCTTCATGTCTTCTTTCACCTGGTCAAAGGCAACATGCTTGCCATCCAACCACTTAGTGTTAGTGACAAAGATGAAAAACTGGGCATCATTTGTGTTGGGCTCAGCATTTACCATGGACAATATCCTAGGACTAGTACGCTTCAGGATGAAATTCTCATTAGCAAATTTCTCCCCATAGATGTACTCATTGCCAGTGCCATTATGGCACATGAAGGCAGCACCCTGGCACACGAACCCAGGAATGATTCTGTGAAAGCAGAACTAAAGGGATTTCTTCTCTCCAGGGCTCAGAGCACAGAAGTTCTCGGCTGTCTCTGGAGCCTTAAGTACCAATGGCTCAAAAGTAACTCAGCCTGAGGTTTATTATCAATGGCTATGTTGAAGTATGTTTTGGCATTGGCCATAGCCACGGATGGCTGGGCTGGGGATGACAGTTAAGGCAGCAGTGGCAGAGACTACTATCTGGTGAACCGTGCAGGCTGACATCTCCCAGTGGTGGTGTATTCAAAGTAGACAGTAATTTTATTTCAATATATTTGGCTTCCTTTATAATCCTATGGATATCATTTTATGCATTTAAAAATATTGCTCTGAGAAGAGGTCTGTAGGCTTTACCAGCCTGCCAAAGGGGTCCACGATAGGCAAAAAAAAAAAGGTTAAGAACGATGAACTAGATGATTTCTAAAGGTATTTTATACCTCCAAATCTATGATCCTATATAATATAGAGCATGAATAAGTACATAATATGGGTTTGAGAGTTAAAAGGAGAGAAAAATTACATCTGATTCTGGGGACAGAAGGAATTATGTAAGTTTTCATGGATGATATATTACTTATGCTGAGCCTTCAAAACTAGGCAGGATTTCAACAGACAGAGACTGGCATGGGGAAATGGGGTGAAGGACAGGGGAATGGAAGTCATTTCTAATATAGGGAGCCAAATGGATCAAATGGTGCATGAAATGAAGTAGTGTAAATAAGCTAAAACTAGGAAAATAGGTTAAAACTAACTACAGAAGGCCTAAAATGTCAAAATAAGGAATTAGGCTTTATTCAAGAAATTGGCATGATCAGACTTAGAAAGATTCTTCTGATTGTAACCTTTAGGATACATCAGAGAGGGAAAGACTCACGTTAAGGTTAAGGTAGCATGGCCAAGAGAAATAACTAGCCTGTGCCAGAATGGCCTGAGTTCAGAGCCTGTCTCTAGCCCATATTGACTGCATGACCCCTGGACAAGTCACTTACCCTCTCAGGACCTTAGGCAACTCTGTAACACTAAAAGGTGCACAGACAGCTTATCTGAATGAGTTTCCTCACCAGGGACTTCCCAACATAATAATGGAGGATTGGGTGAAGTAACAAGAACCTGTACTGGGATGATAGCACTGAAAATGAGGAGCTGTGACAGCTATTTTGGAAAAAGAACTCACAGGATTTAGCAATTGATTGGATATTTACAGGAGTGAAGTAGAGGGAGAAGTCAAAGATGACTACAGCTAAATACTCAAAACAACAACAAAATCCAAGGCACCATCTAATTCTATTAAATCCACTTTGTAGTCAAGAAGTCAAAAGGTTACATGATTTGCTCAGTAAAGGAGAGCAGTACATAGGATTAAACCCCAAGATCCTAAATTTCCAGTCTATTATTTGGCCTCTAGACCATACTGATTAACTTCTTCTGACGCTCACGTCAGTATCTGAATGTTATTTGAATGTACGTTGTTTGCTGTGTGTTATTTGAAATCACAGAATATGGCAAGGGAATAATGAAGGCAATAAGATGGTAGGACAGGAAGTTCAAATTCACTAATGTTCTCTCCTCCTCTGACTATCAAGAAGGAACTAAAAGTGGATTGAAAAATTCCTTGAAGAATTTAACTTCAATGAAGAGATAACAAACTTCTTTAGAGAAAGTTCAAATGGACTAACAATTAACACTGAAGAGGCACAACTGAAAACCAGCTATTTGAGTCAACATCTCTCTTTGCAGCCTCTCCCATGGAAGCCTCCTGAACCCCTAACAACACTTTCTCTAGCCCACCTTCCTGAAGAATGAGAAAATAAACAAGAGGTGGAACTGAAAAGAAAGAATAAAATGTTAAAAGACAAAGAAAGAAGACAGTCACTCCACTACAGTTAGGACTCACCTAATTCAAAGGACACTTTCCATTGCCAAACTAATCATGCAGACATTGTGATCCTATCTTCAAAAGCCAGGCATGGTGGTACATACCTATAATCTCTGCAACTAGGGGAGGTTCAAGCTGATGGATCACTTGAGGTCAGGAGTTCTGAGATGCAATTGGACAAAATTAAACTGGGTATGTGCACTAAGTCCAGTACCAATATGGTTAGCCCTTGGGGAGCAAGCTGCCTAGAGAGGGGTAAACCAGCCCAAACTGGAAACAGGGTGGGTCAAAATTTCCATGCTGATCAGAAGTGAGGTTGGGCCTCCAAGTAGCTACTGTACATCCAGCCTGAGCAAGACAGGGAGACCCAGTCTCAGAGAGAGAGACAGAGAGAGAGAAAGAGATCAGAATGTAGAAAGCAAAAAGATTAACTACAGACCTGGGACTATTCAAATGTTCAGGTTTAGAAATATTTCCTCCATAAAACTTTTCCCTCATTCCCCTTCCCCTAGTCTGACATTCTATAATACTTTGTTTTGTAACTGTATAATACATTTATTATATAATACCATACATTTTAATTATCTGTTTATGATCTACTAAACCAAGAATTCTTAATTTTTTTTGGTCACAGACTGACATGGCAGAACGGTGAAGTCTTTGGGCCCCTTCCCAGAATAACATCTTAAAATTCACAAAATCAAATACATAAGATTACAAAGGAAACTTACTATATTTAAGTGTAGCTATCAAAAATTTTTTTTTTAAACCAAGTTCACACACTTCAGGTAAAGAACCCTTGTACCACACTCTTAGCTCCATGAGGGCAGGGATCTATCTTATCTGAATTTTCTCTCCAAGCACCTAACACACTGCTCTATGCAAAGGATTTAATAAACATTTGTTGAGTGAATCAATCCATGAATCAATGTTGAATGCCTTTATCAATCAATCAATCAATCAATCAATTGCCAGGAAGTTGTTAAGCACCAATTCTTTGCCAGGCACCGTGTTATGTGCTAGAGATATAAAGACAAAAGTGAAACAATCCTTGAGTTCAAGAAGTCTTTACATTCTATAAGGAGAGAGACAAAATATGCATATAAAACAGAAATGTAAAATAGCTACAAATGATTTTAGGTGGAGGTAGTAGCAGCCAAGAGGATCAGGAAAGACCTTCTTCAGAAGGTGGTATCTAAGCTGAGTCTTCAAGACTAGAGATTACAAGGCCAGAGGGGAAGAGGAGATGATTCCAAATATGGGGGACAGTCAATGCAAAGACACAGAGAAGGAAAATGGAGGGTCATGTATAAGGAAGAGTAAAAAAGCTAACGTAAGTATGACTGACCTACTGTCCGTAATTTAACCTCATTTTGGAGGGCAATGAGGTAGCTATTCCACCAAGAACTACAGCCATTTTAAAAGAATCCGAGGTCCAAACAAAACTCCCAAGTGGGAGTTTTCCATTATGTCAAAGGAATCTAATTACTCAAATTGGAATTCTCTCTGGACACAGTGTTCCCTTGGCATAAAGCACCAGGGGTATGAAAAATGGTAATTAGGTATGGAATGATGGTAAAGGAAAGAAAGTGATCTGAGCCTCTATTTTACAGCTTCCTCATCACTTTGCTGACTCTAAATTCAAGCTGAAGGATTATCAGTATTTATTCTCCCTACTGCATCCAGGTTAACATACTTACCAAATTCCTAAGGTAATCTCCTAAACTCAACAATTGGGTATGGTCGGTAAGCTGCAACACCCCTGTACTCCTTTTTACTTGAAAACTTGTCTACAGAATGACCTAGCTTCATATATTTTTGCCTAGCTTCTTCCTGGCTTTGCCCTTGGCATCTCACTTCTAATTTTGCTCATTCATCTTGATCTTCTCCAAGGATCCCTATACAGTTATCTCAGTTCATGTGTGGTTTCCATATTTGTCTGCTTGAATTAATGATTTCAATTCTCTACCCAACTTCCTACCTATTCCATCTGGTTTCTCGCTGACAACTAGCTTTATGCAGGGACTCTCTGAAATCCCTAGTCTTGACCTGATGATTAGCTTCTCATCTTCCACCAAAGCTTCAATTCAATTCCATTAAAATATTTATTAAACAATTATGCTAAATGCTAGAGATATAAAAATGTGTAAACTAAAAAGACATAGTCCTTGCCTTCAAGGATCTTCTAGTTGGGTATGGAGAACAGTGAAAAGACATGTCTATATTTAGTCATAATATAAGTTACAAAGGAAAGACAGAAGAAATTTAAGGTCACCCATGATGGGCTTTGAACAAAGTTAAGGGTTTGAACAGATAGAAATGATGGCGAGAGTCCATCCCACGCACAAGGAACCACGCAAATACACTGAGGTAGGCCAACAGGGAGCAGCAATAATCCAATTTGGCTGGAGTATAGTACATGCAAAAGATAAGTAATATGAAATAAGCATAGAAAGACAAGATGGAATCATTGTAGAGGGCCTTGAATGCTCTTCACACTCTGTATTTCATTCAGTAGGCACCAAGGATTTTTGAGCCAGGGGAGGGGCATGACTAGGCATGTACATTAGAAAGATTATTTTGGAAGTGATGTAGAAAATCAGTCAGAGAAAGTAGAAGATAAAGGTAGAGAGAATGGAAGTAAGGAAATCAGTTAGGATGCTCCTGCAACTGTCTAGGCTAAAAGACCTAGGCTCTGACACTGCTGCTATAACAGGCAGATCTTGGGCTGTCCATACCCCAGGACTGGCAACTGGCCTGGAAAGAAGCATGTCAGAAGCTCCCTAGTTGAGGAAGATAAGACCTTTATCAGCTGCCTTTTCAATAGTGTCTCATGCTTACCATCCTGATTGCTTTCTGCTTTGTCTTGACTCCTGGTATTTGTGTCTTACCTTGCTCCTGATAATTTGTCTAGTTTCTGACCCACTGTGTTTCACCTTTGGACTTGTATATTCTCCAATTTGGGGTTGCTTACTTGGTTTTAAGCTTCCAGTCTTATCTATGTTATCAGTACCCACATATTTCTTAGACTAACTGCCATTCATGCTTTATCATAGCCCTATCTTGGCATGAAAAGATCACCAGTTCCACTGAATCTGCCTTTCCTAACTAGTCTAAATCATAGATCATGGCTATGCATACTGTGCCATTTACTATCTGTATGATCTTAGACAAGTCAAGTAGCTTTTCTGAATCTCAGTTTCCTCATCTATAAAATGAGAGGATTGGGTGGAATGACGATGAAGAACACTTCAAGCTATAAATGACTCTATGAGTCTATGAACTCACTATATTATGTTACCAGGAAACTTTACCTCATGGATTTACAAGGATAACTTAAAGCAAACTTCTAAGAAATGAGTGGCGTGTCTACCTAATAAAATTGCTAAAAATCCTTCCTGTTGACCTTTAATTTAGAATGCTGCACACAGTTCCTTAACCAGTAAAGACTCCATCATCTGGTTAGGGCTGTTATTTGTGTAAGTCTAAGTCAGTCAGAAGTGGTGATAACCTTTGAAGCATTTTTACTCTTTAAAAAAAAAAAATAGGAAGAGTGTTCAAGCTTAGAAAACTTGCTAAAGAATGTGCCTTCAACTTTTTGTGACCCCATTTGGGGTTTTTTTGGCAAAGATACTGCAGTAGTTTGCCATTACCCTCTCCAGCTCATTTAATAGATGAGGAAACTTGAAGTAAACAGAGTTAAATGACTTGCCCAGGGTCACACAGCTAATAAATGTCTGAAGCCAAAATTTGAACTCAGGTCTTCCTGACTCCAGGCCTGGCCTTCTAATCACTGTGCAACCTAAATGCCTGAACAACACTCTTTTTTAAAAAATGGAATTAAAAAAAGGAATAGAAAGAACGTTCATACTTAGAAAACTTGTTAATGACTATGTCTTTAAACATTGCTCACAGAATGATTTTTCTTGAAATAGCATATATAAGGTCTAGAGCAGGGATGGGGAACCTGCAGCCTCCAGGCCACACATGGCCCTCTAGGTCCTCAAGTGTGGCCCTTTGACCAAATTAAAATTTCACAAGTTTCCCCACCCCTGTATCTAAACTAAGCAAGGTCCAGCCTTGTTAGTAATTAGAAGGTCAACCACCTGGGAACATAGAGTGTTGAATCTTGTCGGCCTATTTTCTAATAATAACAGTAATAAAAATAGCTAACATTTATGGAGCACTTACTGTGTCCCAGACATTGTGCTTTACAATTACTATAGAATATTGACACTCTCAGAAAGCTGAACGTTATAATGTAAAGATAAAAGGGACCTCAGAGTTCATCTGCCAATCTCTTCATTTTATAGATGAGAAAACTAAGGCCCAGAAGATTAAGTGACCTCCCAAAGATCACACAGAGCGCTGGACTAGAAGTCCAAAGACCTGGGCTCTAGTCCCAGTTCTCCTGTGAATTATGGGTATGACCCTGGGCAAGTCACTTCCTCTTTCTTGATCCCAGTTTCCTCATCTACAAATTGAAGAAGTTGGACTAAAACAAGTCTTTTTAAACTGCGGTCCACAGATGGTGCATAGATAGATTTCAGAGGTCCATTAAGCTTTTAAAAATATTTTGGCAACTGAATTTCAATATAATTAGTTTCCCTGGTAGACTACTTATTTTATTTTATATATTTAAAAATATTATTCTGAGAAGGGGTCCATAAACTTCACTAAACTGCTACAGAGGTCCACGACACACACACACAAACACCCCTAGAATGATGACTTCTAAGATCCCTTACAGGTCTATAACACTGAATTATAATCTAGTCAAACTCATCATTCATTGGCAGTAAAAGTTAAAGATACTTTCTCTCTTTAACTATAGAGTAGCATTTTTTTAACAGTGATATACCTCAAATGATCCATGCTGTCATTAGTATAATTACTCTACCAGTGAAGATTCCAACTCTTCTATGACTGCATAAATAGTCTCAAGTGGCTGTTGCCAAAAAAAAAAAAAAAGTATCTGGTGGTTAACCCTTCCATGGATGAGGCTCTCTTGCAATGCAGGCTGGGCCTCAAATGACAAACACAGAGGCCTTTCATTGCCCCATATGTCATTCAAATTTGGTAGAGCCTAACATAACTTGGGTTTCAGTGGTATAATCTTTGAGAATGGCTTTCAAACCTTTTTTTTGTTGTTTTGGTATGAAATGGAAGGAATGAAATGGGTCCTGAACACTCCATGATGAGCCATCAGAAGAGTACTTGAGGATGCTTGGGCATCCCTTACGGAAGTACAATTTCCCTTTGACTGATGGGGGCACTGAAATGGTACTACTTGGGTCAAGGTCTCGGTAAAAATACAAAAGATGAAGCAAACAAAGTTATTCAACATCGTTTTATACAAAGTGATCGCAATAGTCAGTTCTTGGACAATACAGTTAGTGAATAGAGAAGCTCTTTGATAAATAGTTGTTGCTTCATTGAGGGAGAGGGTCTAATATTTTGTTCTTCATAAGCTCCCTTAAATTTACTTCCCTACCACTGAGAGGGATACAAATTTCTTAGTCATCCTTCCTTCCTTCTCCTCTTTTTCCTTATACTCCTCAAAATGGTAGGTGCCAGGGGGTGGCGGTAGAAAACTAGGATTGAGGAGAGAGAGACAGAGAAACAGTCTGGTCTTTTTCCCCTCAAAACTCTAGCCCCTTCCCGGGGTCTGCAAGCAATCACTTTCTATATACTTAGTTGTATATATGACGCATCCCTCCAGTAGAGTGTAAGCTTTTTTTTTTTTATTGGTGCAGCAACTAGGGTTAAGTGACTTGGCCAGAGTCACACAGCTAAGTGAGAGTTATGTGTCTGAGGCTGGATTTGAACTCAGGTCCTCCTGACTCCAGGGCTACTGTTCTATCCACTGCACCACCTAGCTGCCACAGAGTGCAAGGATTCTTTCAGTAATTTGTTTTGTTTTGTTTTTTTTTTATATACCCAATGCCTAGCACTGAAACAAAGGTGTTTAATACATGCTTGTTGAAATGAATCCCTAAATACAACCAACTTTCAATGTGATATCATAGAAAATAAATAAATAAATAAAGCACTACCCTAAGAGGTAAAAGACCTGGGTTCTAGTCCCAGATTTGCCATTACCTAGCTGTAAGATCCAGAGTAAGTCACTATAGCCCCTCAAGGTCTATTGTTTTGTCTGTTAAATAAGAAATTCAGATTGTAGGTTTTATTATTAGAAAAAAAACTGAGAGGAAATCTAATCCAAAATTATCATTTTACATATGATACAACAAAGGCCCAGAGAGGTACTGACTTGCCTAAGTCACACAGTAAGAAGTAGAGATTCAAACTCCAAGGTGACTGCACACTCAGAGCTTTTTTCATTGTAATGCACATTCCTTCCAGGTACATGGTGCCAATCCATGACTCCAGAGCTGATGATGCATGCTGAAGAGTGTTAGCAAATCCTCCTCTCCATTCTCACCCTATGTCCTATTTCTTGCCTTCTGTTCATTTCACTGCATCTTGGACCTCTTGCAGAGGCTAATATTGAAATGCAAAATCCTAAAGGTGACAATTTGTTAGTAATAACTTGGAGGAAAACTTTCAGGCAATACACTTGAACCACTGACTAAAGCAGAGGCTTTCAAACCTCTTTTTTGTTCAAAGGACAGTATTATTCCTTGGATTGAGCCATCAGGGCCCAGGAGACTGAAGGGGTATGTTCCCTATAATTGGCAAGAAATTTGAACTTGAACAACTCTAAGTTCCATACAATTCTCTGCCCACCTAGGCTGTCAGGTTTGGAAACTGCTAATGGATTTTAATTCAGGCAACTCTAATCCATGGCCTCCCCAGGCCATCGATGGTTCCCTTAGTGATTAATAATTGACTTCTCATAATAACTGACATTTTATATAGCCCTTTGAAGTTTGCAAAGTGCTTTGATACACATTATATCACTCAAACCTCAGAACAACCAGTGAGGGAGATACTAGAAGAAATCATGACCCTTATTTTACAGATAAGGAAGCTGAGGCTGACACATGAAGTGATGTGCCCAAGATCACAGTGTTGGTTAAATGTCCAATTCCATATACTTCCTGATTCCATCTACTTCATCAGAGGCAGTGTGGTATACTGGAAAGAGCTCTTGACTAGAAGTTAGGAGACTTTCCAATCTCAGCTCTACCACCCATTTAGACAAATTACTGAACCTTCCTGGGTCTCCATTTCCTTCTCTGTAAAATGAAGGCTAGATGCCTTCATAGATCCTTTTCAGTTCCTCTTCCCCCTTAAAAAAAAAAAAGAATCTAAATCCCTGCAAATTAAGCATTGATGCACAGGGCCCATTCTTCAGCCCTTCTGAGAGATTTCTCAGATTCTTGTACCATGTACTCTGAAGATGGTAACCAACCTCTAATGTTTGTCTTGGCTTCAAGGCCTGGCCCCACCCCCCACCCTCAGTCTTTGTCTTGAGGGTCTATGGGAGGTCAACTTCCCACCACCCTTCCCCCATCAACCCTTGGCTCGCCCTGCCACCCACCCCCACCGATGTCACAGAAAACTGGTGGAAGGTGAGGGAAATCCTTCCATTTACTAAGCTGCTCAGATTGATAAAACAGCCCTGCTCTGTTAGAACAGCTTCAAGGGCAAACAGGAGGTTTACCCATTCAAACAAAGCAAGGAGTGAGCAAATTCTCTTTTAAAAGATGTTCCTAGGCCAGAGACCTTTGTTTCTTTTCCAGTTACTTGATGGAAAATAGAGATAAAGATAAGTGAGGTCTGAACTGAGGAACCCAGTGTTGCTCCCCCCTCACAATGTTTCTTTTGTATCTCACAAGTAGCAACCACTTTTATTGAGGGGCTGAGCTGTATTCAAGGCTGAAAAAAAAAAAAGGGCAAGGCACCAAAATAATTAGAAAGTAGCAAAGCCTGGGAGAGCTTTCTGAATGTTTGCAGGAAGCAAAATCATTTCTGTAGTGGGAGGAGAATTGGATTTAAAGTCAAAGAACTTGGGTTCGAGTCTACAATTCTACTAGCATACTACCTGTATGACCTTAGGTAAATTACTTCTTTACCATCTGTTTCCCCATCAGCAATATGAGAAGCCTGGATCAGATAGCTTCTGAGGTCCTATCAACTCTAGATTGTGATCTGTAAAACAAGGATAAGAATGATCACAATAACTATTTCACAAAGTGATGTTAACCCTACAAGGACCAAGGACAAGACCTTCTGATAGGGGAGTGAGGCCACCGAGGAATTCATCTCACCAAAGCAGATCACAACCTGTCTCAGACTGAGAAGAGTCCTTCCTCTTCTCAAGCTGCCTAAGGCACAGAGTTAAAATAATTTGTCCAAGATCACAGAACTAGCAAGCCTTAAAGGCGAGTTTGAACCCAGGTCTTCCTGAGTTTGAGGTCCCAAACACTATTTTGCCAGACTGTCCCACCACTACTAAGCAAGCATAGCAATAGACAACCATTGTCCTGTACTCCCTATACTATGAAAGTAAGTACCAACTTGCATTTCTCAGGCCATAAAGGAATCTTTTAATCAAGCTAGGTTAAAATGAGAGTTAGCATTAAAAGAAGTAAACATATGGAAAATATCTCTTTGCCTGTGGCCTAAAGCCTTTAGTTCCTGGACAACTTGAGGGTATGCATGTGGGAAGCAGCTTGAAACAGTGAAGGGACACTGTTCCTAGAGTCACAGGACCTGAGTTTAAATGCTACATGCCTGTGCAACCTTGGGCAAGCCACTAGACATGTTTTGCTGTTGTTCAGTCATGTTAGAATCATCATGACCCCATGAACCATAGCACATCAATGCCATCTAGGGTATCAATCTTCTTGGCAAAGATACTGGAGTGGTTTGCCATTTCTTTCTCCAACTCATTTTACAGATGAGGAAACTGAGGCAAACAGGGTTAAGTGACTTGCCCAGGATCACACAGCTAGTGAGCATCTGTGGCCACATTTGAACTCAGGTCTTGACTCCAGACCCAGTGCTCCATTCACTGAGTCACCTCACTGCCTCCATTGGACATGTTTCTTCATTTGTAAAATTAAGGCATTGGACTAGATGATTGCTGAGAGTCGAACAAGCTCTAGTTCTATGAGCCTATGATCAAGGAGGGAGGAAAACAGTCTCAAGGCACCTGATTTCACAAACTTCTTATGAATATTAGTTTCCAGCATTTTACTTTCAATGGGAAAATTCAAAGGAGCAACTATAAACAGTGAGTCAGAAAGGGAAGGAGGAAAGAGAATTGTAGAGAGGTGTTTGGTCCCAGGGCCTAATCCACACAAAGGGGTCATCTCCTCACTCCATCTACAGGACAATGGGTAAGCCTCCCTGATAAAGATGATGCTGTGAACCTAAGAAGAAACTAAATGATTTTCTTTTTTCTCCTTTCAGGTCCATTTTGCCACTCCTGGGGGGGGGGGAGATGTAGTTAAGTACTGGTTGAAGGAATATCCTAAAGCTCTCATGGCCTAGTGTTATGAGAAGAGGGGGTAACGGTTCCGAGGAAGGATGGAGAGAGCAAAATGAGAGAAGGCTAACTTGAATTCATTCGTTCAGTGCTGATTAAACATCATGCTGGGCATTAGGAGACAGAAAATAGATAAGTCAGACCTGATCCCTGCCCTCAAAGAGCTTAAGATGTTGCACAAAATTTTAAAATATAATAATAGTTCATTTATATAGCATTTTAATCTTTGCTATGTCCTTTACACATGATCTCATTTGATTCATATAACAATAACCCTTTAAGGTAAGTATTATACCTATTTTACAAAAGACAAAACTGAGGCTCTGAAATCAACCTATCAATAAACATTCAGTAAGAGCCTATTATGTTTCGGGCACTGTGCTAAGTGCTGAGGATACAAAAAGTGTAAAAAGACAGTCCCTGCCCTCAAGGAGCTTACAATCTAATAGGGGAGACAACATGCAAATAAATATATACAAAGCTCCATTCACCCCTTCTTTAACAACCCAGTGCTTCACCACCACTTCTAGCTCCCAGGGGTTTGCCATATCCATACCAGATTTAGCAGGGACACCCATTCAGTTTAGCCCACTGAAGCTCAATACTCCTGAGCTCAGGAGATCCACCAGCCTGAACCTCCCCCAACAGCAGGGATTATGGTCATGCACCAGTTGGTGCCTAGCTGTTATCTTTCAATGAATCTTGTATAATTTTGACATATGTATCAGAGACACTTTGTTGCAGTAAAGTATTAAAGGTAGCATTTTACCCTACAGAATCAAATGCTTTTTTATAGTCAATCAAAAAGAAGCACAGTGAGATCTTGTATTATCTATGGCCTATTGTGGAATATCACTTTCCAAAGTCTTCCTATTTATTCCCGTACCTTCATCGAGGATACTATTGATGGATATACAGGATATTCTCATAAAATTTGTGTATAGTTGTGAAAGTAGCCATATGAGTAATTCATATCGATGGTCTCTAAGTCTCCTTTTTTATAGTAATAAGATCTGAGGGTTTTTTCCTGCTTTTTGTATCTTCCACTCACCCAAATACCTTGAGAATTGATCCCTCAATACCCTAAAACCTACGCTATTTCCAAAATAGGCCTCCTTTGTATATACTAAGTCTAATAGAGCTGCTTTCCCATTTCTGTTCTTTCTAATGTCATTTCCTCTTACTCTATAAGCACATCTACGATGGAGATGTTAAAGTCCAAATGTGGTGGCACCATTGTTTTTGAGAGTGAAGAGTTTGTTACAAAAATCTTTGCAGATCTTTTCCATCTTTCGCCCATTTGTTGCCCTCCTTTTGGTTTCATCCTGATATGCCTTCTGAATAACTTTAATTAGTTGGGTTGTTCATCAAGCTTTATTTAAATTAGTCTTTCCTTCCACTACCCCTCAGTGTTTTATTTTGAGGAAATAATTTGTTTAATTTTCCACTAGCCTTCTCTGTGTATTTTACAAATGAGTTTACATTCTAAAATACAGTCTCCTGGCTTCCATATCCTTTTGGTTAGCAAGTAAGTCAAGTGTTTACTGATTAAAGCAGTTTCAGCCTTTTTCAACTGCTTTATTATATTTACATTGCTTAAAGTTCTATGTGATACTATTATTATAAAAAGTGTTCATGTCATTTCTTCCATCTCATTTCTATACAATAACTTGTTTAAATAGGTCAGATTGTAATTGTTTTAATTACATACTTACATTGCTTTTTCATTTTTATTTTTCTAGCTTTGTATTAATTTTAATACTTGTTCTTGACAAAGTAGTGATATGAATGTACCAATTCATAAATGGCTCCCACATAACTAATAAGTTATTTCCTGTCTGTTAAAATATCATTTCATTTTTGGTGATGTTATTTAGTATGTGTCATTTCCAATTCATTTAAACCCTTTGCTCACTGAATAAGAGTCTCACTTTAGTGTATCAGCAATTAAATTAATTTTTTTAGACAAAATAAAAACTGTGATTCTTCACTTCTCTGCCCCTTTTCCCACAACTCTCCTGCTATCCATGCAGAAGCCAAAAACTACTAAGAACTAAGGGATATTCTGTAATTTTTTTTTTCTACCACAGTTAAAGAATTCATCACCAATTGGCCTCCCTATTCTGTCGGCAATGAGCTTCTCCATACTTTCACAGGCTGGTGTTAGAAAAACGGTCAGACTATTGGTGATGAGCTTTTCCATTCTTACCTAGGTTGTTATTAAGAAAAAAGTCTGTTGCCAGGGCAAGCTCAAATCTGAAGTCTTCCCAGAATGGAAGAACCTGCCAGAGCTGGCTGGAATTGCTTTTGAAAATCTAGAGTCACCTTTACTTTACAGATAGCACAAATCCATAAAAGGAAGCTTTTTGGGTGGGTAGGTGGGTGGGGTGTTTGTTTTTGGTAGGAAAGAAAAAAGCAACAAAAGAGGGAAGCAGAGGAGGCAACAGAATTAAATAACCCAAGAAAATTTATAAGAAATTTAGTATAAAAGAAAATATTAACAGCCTTAGAATTTGGCCTAGAATTAACATAGACAGAGAGACAGTGTGTGTGTGTGTGTGTGTGTGTGTGTGTGTATACACATATATATAGTATATTTAGTATTTAGTTATCATAGTATATTTTATATAACATAATATACTATATTGCTATGTATGATATAATATAGCATATATTATAATATATGGTATTTTGGTAATTTTAGTAATTAGTTAATAGTATTAGTAATATTTAGTATACTATAAACTAGTTTATAATATATATAGTAATATATAGTATATATAATAATATATAACTACTATTAGTAATATTTAGTATATTATATAAATGTCTCTATATATGTATATATACATATATACATATATAATAATAATATATATACACATATAGACACACACATATACATAATATCAGTCAGTATTTATATGCTTTCTATGTGCCAGGCACTGCACCAAGCACTAAGGATATAAAAAGAGGCAAAAGCCAATGCTTGCCCTCATGGAGCTTACAATCCATTAGAGGAGCCAACAAACAAATATATGCATATGGACAGGCCAGTAGAGGATAAATAGGAAATACTTAACAGAGGGTCAGCACTAGAACTGAGGGGCTGGGAAGGAGACCTGGTCCACCTTTTCGGGCACGTGTGGTGGAAGATCTTTTATACCCCATTTCACTGCTCAACTCTTCCCAGTTGCCACTCTGACCCACAAAGCACCTTTTCATTTCAGCTCAGTTGCACCAGGAGCTCAAGAGCAGCCAATCAGGAAAAACTGAAGTCGTAGCCTTGGCAACGGGGCGGTGATTCTGGTGGGGCGGAGCTGTAAAGTGCCCGAGGGCTGCGCTGTTGTGCAAGAGCCAATCCTTCAGAATGAGGCTGGGAAAGAACGCCCACCGGAAGTGCAACGTTGAGTCACTCTAGGAGACCGGAAGAAAGGTGCCCAGACGGGCGGCATTGGGAAGGGAGAGCAACTGAAGAGGTGCTGTGTAGGCTCCTTCGGGGACTCCTTAACAGAGCCCAGTGGAAATGAACTCGGAGCTTTCTTCCCCTCCCCCTCCCTGCCATATTTTTAAAGGGTCACTAATAAAAATTACACAGATACTGCTGCCATTTTTTAAAAATTGCTTTTGCAACAGATCTTTTTCCTTAATTATATAAAAATTTGCAACAGCAAGAGCTGAAACAAAAAGAAGTTTTAGTTAACCCTCAATTACCTAGGAAGTGTCCCGCCCCCATCCTCTGACCATTCTGGTTAATCAAGTTCTTGCCATATTAAAGTGAATTCTTAAATATTTAGATAGTAGGACATAGAAATAAAAGTTTGGCCAACTTTACCTTATTCAGTAGGAGTGACAATCTAGACCACAGGTGCTTAACCTTTTTTTATTTGGATTTTGGACCCCTTTGGGAGTCTTGTGAAGCCTTGAGACCCCTTCTCAGAATGTTTTTAAATGCATAAAATGCATGGAATTGCAAAGAAAAGCAATCAAACTATTTTTAAAAGACGAGTCCATTGATCCCAGGTTAAGAACCTTGGATTCTAAGCAACCGTTTTAAATCCCAAAGGAATCAATTTGGTTAGTCAACAATTTATTAAGAGCTTACTATGTGCCAAACTTTGTGCTAAGCTCCAGGGATGCACAGAAAAGCAAAAATCCCTTTCCTCAAGTAGATTATATTCTAACGGAGGAGACAATATGCAAATAACTGTGAAATATATACAGTGAAAATGGAAGTTAATCGCAAAGGGAAGTAGCTAGCGGAAATGCAGAATCACAAAACACTGTTCCAGATATTTCCCTAAGTAGGTTATTTAGGTATATTAGGTATCTTCTTCTCTGAGAAGGTAAACACAGAGGTGGCCAAGCATAGGATAGCTCTTAGCTCTGTGGTGGAGAGGGAAGAGTATGTTTTCAGGAGACATAGAAGCCTCATGAGCGGTGGGACAAACAAGTCAAATCGCTTAGTGCCCTGGTAAGCAGAGAGTGTGTGACTCTTCATAAGTAAAGGACTCAAGACAACTTTAAGTCTACAAGATCAGAAAAAACTACAAGTACTGAAAAGATTATCCGTAGGCCCTAAACTATCCAGAAGCTTTGACATGTAAAACCACTACTGAGCTTATATTTCAAGGAGGTCAAAGATAAAATCAATCAACAAGAATTCATTAAGTGCCTACTAAGTGCAAGGTGGGCAGCTGGGTGGAACCTTGGCTAGAGGATCAGACCTGAAGTCCGAAAGATTCCTCTTGAGTTCAAATCTGGCCTCAGACTTGTATGATCCTGGGTAAGTCACTTAACCTTGAGTGTGCCACAGTTCCTCATCTGTACAATGAGCTGGAGAAGGAAATGACGAACTGCTCCAGTATCTTTGCCAACTAAATCCCAGATGGGGTTATGAAGAGTCGGACATGACTGAAAAAATACTAAACAAAAATGAAAGGCACTATACTAAGTGGTCAGAATACAAAGACAAAATTAAAACCACTCCCTCCCTTTGGGAGCTTACCTTCTTATAAAAAAACAACATATATATGTATAAGTATATACAGAATATTTGCAAAATGAATACAAGGTATTTTTGATAGGGAGAGAACTAGCAGCTGGTGGGAGGAAGGGAAAACCATAAAAAGTTTCATATAGAAGATGGCGCCTGAGTTCATTTTAAAAGAAACCACGAATTCCATGAGGGGGAGGTGAGGCGAGAATGCATTCCAAGTATGGGGAGAACAGTCAATACAAAAATACAAAGACAGGAGATGGAATGTCAAGTGTGAGAAACAAGCAAGCCAATATAGCTGGACACAAGTGCATGAAGGGGAGTGAAGTGTAAGAAGATAGAAAGGTAAGATGGGTCTAGGTTGGGAAAAGCTTTAAATGTCAAACAGAGGAGTTTATATTTCATCTAAAAGCTAAAAAGGAGTCTACTGAGTATGAAAGTGACACAATCAGATCTGCAATTTAGAAAAATAACATTGATAGCTGAGTGGGGGATGGATTGAAGCAGCAGAAGGCTTTTAGTAGGGAGACCATATAGGAGGCTATTGCAATAGTCTAGGCTAGAGGTGATAAGATGGGGGAAAGTGGGAGGGAGGGGCACCCAGCAGGAAGCCCCTGAAATACACATGGCAAAAAAGCTGGAAACAAAGTGAATGCCCATCAAATGGAAAATGGCTGAAGAAATTATGGCACATGGATGTAGTAGAATACTATTGTGCAGGAAGAAATAATAAATGTGAGGAATTTGGAGAAACATGGGAAGGCATATGAAGTGGTGCAGAGTGAAGGAGGGAGAACCAATATATACAATGATGACAATAATGTACATGAAAACAACATTAAAGGACGGCTAAACTCAATTTAGTTGCAATAAACAACCAGAGATTCTGAAGACAGAGGATGAAACATGCATCCCTTCTCCCAGCAGAGAAGTGAGGCACTGGGGATATGGAATTTTGCATGTATTGTCAGATGCAGGTGCTTTTATCAATAAGTTTTGCTTAACTGTTTTCTTTTGTTATAGGGGAGGACTCAGTCTTGGGGATGGGGAGGGCAATATTGTGAAATGACTGTTATGTAAAAGAAAACACAGGAATCTTTTTTTTAATGCTCACAATGGCAAACCAAAGATCAGTTCTCCCTCACTCACAGCATGAAAGAAAGTATTGGTTCTTTTTTCATCCCAGACACTCCTCAGCTTGACATGTATGTCATGGGATTGGCATCCTATTAGCATGCATGCCAGTCTTCAGCCCCAGGTGGATCACTGCTGCTATCTATGTTCCCACTTCCCAAAGTATCTCCCACCCCATATGTGAAAGTCACCAGGGACAGTAGTGGATGGAGCACTGGCCCTGAAGTCAGGAGGACTTGAGTTCAAATCCGACCTCAGACATATAACACTTACTAGCTGTGTGACCCTGGGCAAGTCACTTAACCCCAATTGCCTTGGGGAAAAAAAACCACATTTATTAAAAAAAAAAGGGGGGGGCAGCAAGGTGGCATAGTGGATAGAGCACTGGCCCTGGATTCAGGAGGACCTGAGTTCAAATCAGGCTTCAGACATATAACACTTATTAGCTGTGTGACCCAGGGCAAGTCACTTAACCCCATTGCCTAGCCAAAAATAAAAAAGAGAGAGAGAGTCACCACCTGCTATCACCTGTCATATTTGTAAGCATGGGTCCAGTCCACACTGTCTCTGCAAAAAATCAACCCAATCATCACGACTGCTGGCACTCAAGAAGAATAGAGGTCAGCAACCTAGCACACCATGTTGCCAATCCCTGATATTTGCAGACAGAAAATAAAAACCTGATTCTACTGTTGACTTCCTATGTGATACAATAAATATAAGTTTCTTGAGGTCAGGGACTATGTTTCATTTGTTCACTATGTTTCAGTGTGCCCCCAATGTCTAGCACATGGTAGGAGAATTCAAAGTGCCATAATGGTATTTCAAAAATGCAATTCTGACCATGTCACTGCCTCAAATCTTCTGTTTAGCATCTTAAGCCCTTTACAATGTGACCCCAGCTTATCTTTCCATGCTTATTAAACGTTATTCCCTTTGATATGTTTTATGCTCTAGCCAAATGATCCTTTCTGTTTCTCACAGGTAACATTCCATCTCCTAGCTCTGTGTTTCTGTATGGGCTATCCCTAATGCCTGGAATTAATTGCCACTTCGCTTTTGCCCCTTAAAATCCTCAGTTTCCATCAAAACTCAGCCCAGGTGCCATCTCTGCCATGAGGCTTTTCTGCTCCTCCTAGGCCCTGCTGCAGCCCTTTTTCCTCCTCCTCCCCCAAGGTATAATACAATTATCTTGTATTTTAGAGTTAAGGACTGGACTGTGATTTCAGTAGTATTAGGTAACTCCCAGATGAGGAAACTCCCTATTCAAGGCAGATCACCCTTTCTGCAACTTAGAGTCTTAGACAGTTGCCTTGGGGTCACACAGCTAGTATGAGTCAGAGGCAGGGCTTGAACTCCGTTCTTCCTGTATTTATGCTACCTGAACTGGACAGTTGGGCAATACTGCCTGCCTCTCTCTCACTCTCTCTCTCTCTCTCTCTCTCTCTCTCTTCTCTCTCTCTCTCTCTCTCTCTCTCTCTTTCAATCTCTCTCTCAATCTCTCTCTCTTGCTATTCTTTGCCTCATTTTTTTTTTTGCCTAGCCTTAATCACTCAATGGCTGTTGCCTCAGTCAAACTGAGACCTGCTAAAGACCTTAGCTTTAAAAGGCCAAGGTCTCCCACCACATCTGGGGCTATCTCCACTCATCCTGAAGTGTATTTGACCACTGGACCCAGATGGCTCCAGAGGAGATATTAAGGCTGGTGACTTTGCACAGCCCTCCCTCACTTAAATCCAATTTACTTGCATGTCATGGCATCACCTCCATGATGTCATAGTCTTCTTCAAGAGCAAAGGACAGACAACAATATTTATACTATACTTTGTATCTATTTTACAATACTTACAAGGTTACATGTTGTTTTCCAGACAGAATGAAAGCGCCCAGAGGGCAGGGACTGTTGCATTTTTGTCTCTGTATATCCAGCACCTAGGACAAAGTAGGTATTTAATAAATGCTTTTTGGTTGATTGATTGGATTGGATCGAACTGATCTGGGGACCAGCCTGCTTCATATAGATTATAGAAGCTTCATTTTTTATTATATCCCTGACCCAAAGATGTCGGAGGAGAGCCAACCTCCAACATTAAAAACCAAGCATCTTAAGCACTCGGGGAAAAATAAAAATAAAAAGGGAATAAGGCTAGTCATCCTGGGAAGCAGTTGCAAGAGCAGAATGACTGTGGTGAGACAAGTGAGGTGGTTGAGAGAAAAGACTACATCCTTAGCTATCCTGAGCTCTGGGCAAATGCCAGCATCTGCTGCAGCTCTATGCTATGGCCAGGCTGGCTGCCGAGAGAAAGGAACAGCGTGTTATTAGCAAGGGCTTCGTGGCTATATGGGTTAGCTTGATGGCTATTAAGTGGGGGAACTAAGAAGTTTTGGGAACACCATGTCAGTTCTCAGAACTCAGCAAGTAAAATATAATGCAATAAAGCTTCCATTTCCTCAGCAACTCAAAAAAAGAAAAAGAAAACATTTTGTTCTTTTGAAGTAATTTTTTTCCCAGGAATTTCAAAGGTTTTGTTTTGTTTTGTTTTGTTTTTTAGAAAAAAGTGTCACACACACAAAAACTAGCCTCAAATAAATCCCCTGGAATAAGAGAAGCCAGCTCACATCCTTCTGATTTCCATTCCACAAATGGAAATTGAGGCAGAGAACAGTAATGTGAGTGAGACTTGGTTGGGACCCTTCATGCATCTGTCTAGGCTGGAATCAGGGACGATCCAATTTACCATGACTTATCTGTACCGGAGCTTTGCCCCATAAGACTGAGAAGCACCAGTCCTCTACCTTCAGGATGGCTAAAGCCTTCAAGCCCAAAGTCTTTGTCATCCACATGTTGCCATCAATAGCCACAGCAGATTATCTAGCAGTATGAGAAAGACTTGGCCAGGTTGGTACTGGCAAAAGAGAAGCCCAAAGCTTGCCCAATGCAGTCCTCCTTGCCTATTGCATCAGTCCATCCTTAGCTCCATGTTACTGAGCTATTATTTCCAGCCTTGACTATAATTTAGTATAAACCTTTCCCTCCTCTTCTTTCCTGCCCGGTGATCAGCCCCTTGGCCATGCCCATGGATAATAAATACTCTCTCTGGATCCCCAGAATTTTGGCTGATAGTTAACTGTTTTCCCCAGGTCCCTGACTCCTGATCATTCCCATGCTTTTCCCCCAAAGTTCATTCTCCACAGAGGGCAGTACCCAGGTAGGTGAGCCAGGAGCCAGTGGGAGCCAGAATTGTGAAGTTAGCAAATGCCACCTTCAGTTTGTCCCCTCCCCTCTGCTTCCTGAAGCCTTTGCCCTCCTTTCTGTGCCTCCGTCCTCTCCAGATGCCCAGTATTCTCATAATCCAGCCTCTCCTGTCAATAGAGAAAGCCTTGAGATACTCACTCACACTGGAGTAGTAGAAACAATGTGTTTTCTCTCCCTGGAGAATTTGTGTTTTAAGAGAAGGCATTAAGTGCTAATAGTGGAGTTAAATTGAATTAAATCAAATTCAACTAACATTTATTAGGGGCTGGGGATACAAAGATAAAAATGACACAGTTTCTGCTCTCAAGGACCTTAAAGCCTACTGAATTACTGAGGTTCCTTATGAATACTGGCTATATTACTGAAACTGAAGACACTGGAGTGGGAAAGAGGAGGCAAGAATTAATCTTCCATCCAGGGTCTTTCTCTGTGCTGCAAATCACATGAAGGCTCCTTGGAGGCTGGGCGTGTTTTACTTCTTTGCATCCTCGTACCTGGCACAAAATAGGCACTTAACTTCTTGTTGGTAAACAATAATGTGTAATTATAATGTAATGTAGGGGGCAGCTAGGTGGTGCAGTGGATAGAGTTCCGGCCCTGAAGTCAGGAGGACCTGAGTTCAAATCCGGCCTCAGACCAAACACTTGACACGTACTAGCTGGGTGACCCTGGGCAAGTCACTTAACCCCAATTGCCTAAAAAAAGATTATAATGTAATATAATCATAATCCTGGTACCAAAGAAGAAACGAGAAAATGATCCTGCCTCCTTTCTTTCTTTGCAGAGATTGGAGGGACCATAGGTGTGCATCTGGCTATGCATATACTATGAGTATGCATATACTATCCGACTTGTTTGGTGTTCCTGAACTGCTTTTTTTCCTCCTTTTTTAAATTCTTTGCTCAAGGGAAGGCTCTTTGAGAAAGGGACGGGAGAAGAATGTATTTGGAAATAAAGGTGACAAAGTAGCAAAAGAAATCATTAGAAAAAAATTTAAATAAAAATAGAAAATACATAATTGTTGATAAATTCATTGATCCTGCACAGATGAACATCTCACGATGGGAGGCCAGTTGCAGACATACAACATCAACAAAGGCACACAAGTCAGTGGTGGTTCTGGGAGGAAACCGAAATACTATTTATCCTTCCTAGTGCTCCTGAATCCTCTGCCCAGTGCTCAGGCTTCCCATTTTCACCTTATGCCTTTTTCTCACCATTAAAAAGGATGCAGACGATGCTTTTTAGAAACTCTCAGGAAACTTTTCCTACCCTCACTACACTCCTCAAAAAATTAGATTACTCAAGAATTAAATGCCCAGAGCTTTGGGAAACAAGTGTGGGAGCCTGGGTGACCTCACAACTTCAAGAGGAAGGGAACAGCCCTGGTCAGGCAATGACTCAGGCTGGGGTAGCTTTATTGTTGTTATCATTTCTGGCTGGCAGGACAGTGAGCTGTGCTTTATGCAAAACAATGCTTCTCTGTGTAGCTGCAACCCAACTGGAGAGCACAGAGAAAGACCAACCCCTTGGGAAAGGGAAAAGTCCCTTAGTGAGTGGGATCCAAAAGTTACCCCACCATTGAAGATCCTTCCTTATGGCAAGTGACCTTGCACTGTTCTGAGGGAAAAAAAAGAAAAAAAAAAACCCTTGTGCCAATGTTCTACTCTTGTACCAAGCACTCAAAAACTAGGAAGCAGAAAGATGCTATGGCAAGTGAGTCATTATGGCATAGTCAACAGAGAACTGGACTTGGGGTAGAGTGCTGTACTTAAGACTTAGGAGACCTGAGTTGAGATTTCCCTTTAGACACCTTCAAGTTGTAGGATGACAGCAACACATTTAACTTAATAGAAAAGTACTAGAAAAGTTCCTGAGGCACGTGAAGGGTAAGCTACTGGCCTAACCTCACTCTCCTGATAAGTGTCATTGATGAGATCTCTCTGCTCAGTACTAAAACTATTTCCCTACCCTGACACTAAGCATACCTTCAAATGCTCTATAATTCTAGTTGTTTTTATTATTATTGCCCATTCTCCTAGCCTGGGTCTGTAAACCTTTTTGTGTCGTGAACCTCTCTGGCAGTCTGGTGAAGCCTATGGACCCCTTCTCAGAATAACGTTCATAAATGCAAAGGAAAACAATCATATTGAAATAAAATTATCAGGATATTAAAAAAGCAAATTCACAAACCCCAAATTGAGAACCTTACTATAGACCCAATTTCAGTCCCAGCTCTTCTCTTGAGTGCTTTCCTGAACTTCTGTAGCCTACAATATTCTCTTCTTTTGGTCATTATATCCCTAGAACTTAGCACAATGCCTGGCACTTAGCTGGTAATTAATAAATGTTTATGGATTGATTGGTTATGGCATGCTATGGGGAAATAGTAGGCAGGTTCCCTATCCCAGTACTAAGAGCTAGAGAGAAAAAGTACCTAGATATAAAACTATAAGATCATAGATAAAGAGGAGGCAATCTATTGCAGTGATTTCAGCTTTATGGATCTGTAAGGGACTTTAGGAATCATGTAATCTGGGTCCCCCTATTTTATACATGAGGACTGGGGAAGTTAGATAGTTGGCCCAGGTTAACACAGAGAGAGGAAATCATTGATGGGATTTGAATCTAGGTCCTCCAACTCCAAATCCAGTCTTCTTCTTACTACTCCACAGCTGATTCCATAACACCTAGAAAAAAAATTCCACAACAACCCAATTTGACATTTCATATGTGAATTTCAAATTCAACCCAATTTCAAATTTCACAAATTTACTATTTCCCTTTAGCAATCCTGCCCACCACCAGCATATATCCCAGAGAAGCATATGCCCATCATCATCCTAAGTGCCAGAGAGGGAGCCTGGAGGGCTCTGAGCACACATTCCACCCCCTCTGAAAGGTGCCCATAAGTCTGATCAGACAGGAGGAGGATCTGAATATCTTTTAGGCTACTCAGGTTGAATAATTGCCAGGAGGGAAATACTGCTAGAGCCTGACTATTAAGGGTTCTACAAATTCTCCAAAAGCCACTTCAAATGGGGCCAGAACTCCCTAGACCACAGGGCAGAGGGGGATCTCCAAGCAGGCCTCAAACTAAGTCTGTAATCCAGCCCAGCACTAACCAAGAATCTCTTACTGAGCAGCGCACTTTTCTGCTAGAATATACTAACTCCATGAAATAATCAATCCATCAAAATTCCCTTCTTAGATTACCTGCTATCTACTCTGTTTATATCTTTTGTGTACCTAGTATTCCATGCTGTCTCCACCATTAGAATGTACACTCCTTAAGGGCAGGAATTGTTTTGGCTTTTCTTTGTATCCCCAATACCTAACAGTTCCTAGCACTTACTAAATGCTTAATAAATACTTATTGACTGACTACAGAGGCTTATGTGCTGAGATTCAAGGTCTTTCTCCCACCTAGCTAGGTGCAAGATCTCTCCCAATCATTCCACCTCCAACCGTGCTTGGCCCCAATGCCAAAATTGCTAGTTATGGCTCTGAATGCAGAGAATAGAGGAGACAATGTGCCTGGAAGGAAGCAAACCCCAGTACTCCCTAGTACTGCTGCTTTCAATAGCAATCTCAAAGGAAATAGCATTATGAAAATACTCACTGTGGGTGGCCAACTGGCCCCATGATTGTGTGGTGGATGGGGGGGGTGACATTTTCCCCTGTTTTGTCCTTGCTTCAAAATTGCTCCCTCCAACCTGCTTAAATGCCATCCCTGCCTCCAGATGTCCAGTGTGAATCACCAGTCCAAGGGACAAAAAATCAGCATAGGGTAGGCTTTTGACTTTCATCCCTACAGTTGGAGGGAAGAAAATGCCAAGAAACAGAAGAAGCATGCCAACTGTGAAAAGCTCCTAAACAAAAACCCTATGGCCTCTCAAGAATAGCCAGAAGGGTCCTTGGGCAAATCTGTGCCCACCTGCCTCTTCTGCCTATAACACCTTTGTCCTCTTGCAATTTCCTTAAAAAGGTATATTTTCTTGATCACCTGCAGCTAAGAAGGCTTCCCAGCATCTCCATACCACGTATATGTCTTAACTAAAAAGAGTCCTTCACTTCCCCAGCCCAGAGGGTCATTAGCAGAACTATTGCTCCAGCACATCTTCAGCTTACCATTCTCAGTTCTCCACCCAAGTCAACTTTTCCTAGAATACTTACCTCTGGCTTTGTGAAGAGCTGCCTCCTCAACCAATATGAAAGGTCAGCTCCCTCCTGACTAAATGACCCAGATGACAAACGATTACCCCTCAAGAACCTCTGCTCCAACCAAATGAGTCCACTCTCTGCCACAAAACATTAATCCCTACACCCAGCAAGCCCATCCTCCTCACTCCTCCTTTGCCTGTTGAATTTCTATCCAGCCTTTAAGACCCACCATCCAGGAAGCTTCCCGTGATTAGAAACAACCTTCTTCCTCCAACATTGTATTGAGTTTGGTTTGGCACAACTCAAATGTACTTAATCATGAAATGTTGATTATTGTAGTTATCTCTTCTTATGTCTTCTTGACTCTACTAAAATATAAGCTTCAGGAGGGCAGGTAGAGTGCCTTATAAAAAAAATTACACATCTCTTTCAGTGCATGGTGCATGGTGATCTACACAGATTAGATGTCTACCAGACACTCACCCAAGCGAATTAAATTGAAGCCTCCTGGGGCAGTGGAATGAGCCCTTTTGGAGTCAGAGAGCCTACGTTCAGATCCTAGTTTTATTACTTACTACCTGATTGACTTGGGACAAGTCTCTTAGCTTTTCTGAACCTTGGTTTCCTCATCTACAAAATAAGGAAGTTGAACAAGATACCTTCCAGCTCTAAATTTGTGATCCTATGAATTTAAGTTTTTTAATAAGTGCTAGGTTTGAGTTAGCTGTTTGATCACAGGCAAGTCACTTAACCCACCTTTATTTAAAAATTGGAGGTAATAATAGCTACACTGCTTACTCTCACAATGTTGTAGGAAAAACATTTTCTAAACCTTAAAAGATGATCCATTTGAATTTACCATATGTCCACTGAGAATAAACTGGTCAAAAAGTTCAAAGAAACCCTCCCATGCCCACCCCCCTTTCAGTTTTTCATGTGAAGCTATTTAACCAACTTGGGAAAAGTTCTTCTGAAATCATTTCCAGAACAACTTAACCCTAGGAGGACAGGGTTTTGGAGTTTGTCCCTTTTCACTCTCCATTGTTATTATTGCTGAGAGTGAGAATACAGATATAGTTGTACGTATCTAAATCAATCCTCCCAGTATCCCATTTGGGTCAATAGAAGGTCTTTAGAGATTGGCAATAATCATTTACATGAAACATCTTTTCAGTTTTGACCTGTAGACTCCATCATTCCCAGCCCTAGAACCAAATTATCTTCAAGCTGAAAAGGGACCTGGTGGTGGTTGGAGAAAACGATCCAGAGAGGGAAAGTGAGCTGCCTGAAGTTGTAGAGGAAGCAAATTAGTGGAAGAACCAGAAATAGAACCCAAATCTTGGGATTCTCAGCCTGGGGCTCTTTCCTCTAAACCAGAGATTTTTATTCTGGGGTCCATGAATTTTAAAAAATATTTTGACAACATTTCAATATAGTTTGGATTCCATTGTAAATCTAAGTAGATTCTTTTATTCATTTAAAAACATTATTCTGAGGAGAGGTCCATAGGCTTCACCAGACTTCCAAAGGGGTCCATCATATAAAAATTGTTTTTAAAAACTCTGCCTTAAACTATGCTATAAGACTGGGTTTTCACCATCTTGGTTTTCCTCAAGACCCACCTCCTCCTTAAAGGCTTTTCTGATTGATCACCAACAACCCCAAGAAATCTCTCTTCCTCCCCTGAACCCCTTCAGACCTTGTCTGAAGTACCACTCCTGTGGCACTTAGCTACAGCCTTGTATCCTGGGTTATCTTTTTTATGTGTGTAGATCTTATCTCCCTAGCCAGATGGAAAGCTCCTTGAGAAGAGAGAAGATAGCTTATACTTCTTTGTCACCCCCACAGCACCCAGCACAGTGCCTTGTACACACAGCGAGTGTTCAATAAATATTGATTGATAACTCCAAGTCCCCAAGCACCACGACACTTCTTTTCCTGTCTAATGTGTTGCCAACACAGATGCAGCTGCCAGTTTTGTTCTTGTCCTTCATCCCAAACGAACTTTGAGGTGATGATGGTAGACCTGATTTTATGGGAAATCTTCAGTTTTCAAGATGAAAGTTCCTCTAAATGAAAAAAAAAGCCTTGTTTGTCAAGGGAGAGGCCAGGCGAAGGTTAAGGTGCATATCTTGAATGGGGCGTTTCCAAGGGTCCAGGCGGGAACCCATCTTTAATATTGCCTGAGAATCTCGGAACATAACAGAAGGCTGCACATATGCAGGTGTTTCATGACACACAAAAGGATTCCTCTGTTTGCAAAGTGCCTCCCTAAGCCAGTGTTCAGAAGATAATGCCTGGGGAAGGTTGAAAGGTAAAGCAAACTATTTTCTAAGTGCACTGGCAACCAGGACGTGACCGGAATACTTAATGTTAAGTCAACACCTCTCAGGGAAAACGAAGAATATTCTAAGTGCTCGGACAGCAGCAACCTGTATACAGTGCTTCGGTCACACGGACAATTCACCGAGTGATCTGACAGTGTTCAGAGTGCATTGATAACGGTCTCCAACGCTATGGGCTTGGGGAGTTTCAGTTCCTTTAGACAGAGCCATTGCTTTCAAAGACTGAGTAACAAGTGCAATTGGGAAATCAGGGATGCAGAAGGTAAAAAAAAAAAAATCTGGGGCCAGCCAGCCAGAATGTTCCAAACCCTTAAACTGGTTAGTTGTTTGTCCTCTACATATTGTTGGGAGATTCTTTTTCTCCTCTCCTTTTACCTTCAAGTAAACCAGTTGGGAACAGAATCAAATTCTGTTTTACAAGCACTCACTGTGTGCAAGGCACTGGAGATACAAAGAAGAAAAATGATACAATTCATAGGATCGTAGATTTAGAGTTGGAAAGAACTTTAGAAGCCACCCAACCTTCTCTTTTTTTCAGACAATGAAACTGAGGCACAAATAGATTAAGTGACTTACTCAGAGGTCATATAGCCAGGACTTTTTGATTCCAAGTCCAGTTCTCTATTTATTATACCATGCTGCCTCCCAAGGTGTCTATAACATGTATACAAATGAATAAATAATGGGAGTCATCCTATGGAACCCAGCAGCAGTTATCACTGTCAGAATTGCAATACAAGGTAAACTGCGATACAGGATAAGGTGAGATCTAAAGTGCCCTAGTAAAATTCAAGGTGGGAAAGAATATCTTCAGCTGGGCTGGGGAATAAGAGGAAGGAGAACTTCATGGAAGAGGAAGCTCTTGCAAAGCCAAGTCTTGAAGGAAAGGAAGGATATTAACAGCCAGAGATGAGAAGTACCTTTCAGGCATGATGGGTGACTTGCACAGCAGTGGAAGATGCCAGGCTGAGTTCAGCTGGTGATGCAGTTTGGTTGGAATGTAGAGTGAGTGCATGAAGGAGAATAATATAAAAAATGACTAGAAAGGTAGACTGGAGCCACATTGTAGAAAGCCTTAAATGTTAGGCTGAGGAACTTGTATTTTATAGTATAGACACAAAGCAGCCTCTCAACTGGTTTTTGAGAAAGACAGTGACATGTTCAGTGACATGTACATTAGGATGATTATTTAGACATCTATGTAAAGGGCACATTGGGAACAGAAAGTAACTGGAGATAGGGAGACCAGTGAGAAAGTTAATACAATAGTCTGGAGGAGAAGTTGGGAAGATTTGAACTACAACGGTGGTGGCAGCATGAATTGGAAGGAGGAGGCATATGGGAGAGACACTGTGGAGGTAGAACTGGGACTTGGCAACAGATTGGATGTAGTGGGAAGGGTGAGAGAGAAAAAAGAGCCAAAGATGACTTCAAGGCTTTGAGCTTGCATGACTAAGAGAATGGTGGTGCCATAAACAGAAGCAGGGAATTTGGGAAAACTAAGGGATTTAGGAGAAAAGATGCTAAGTTCAGTTTGAGATGTGTTCAGTTTGAGATACTCACAGGACATCACGTTGAGGTATCCAGTTGGCCATCAGAGATGTAGGACTGGAGCTCAAAGGAGAAAATAAGGCTGGATATATCGATTTGGAGGTCATCTTCACAGAGGCACATGGGAGCTGATGAGATCACCAAGGGAGAAGATAATGAGGGAGAATATAAGCTCTCTTTATGTATCATGTACAATTATTCTCTAAGTTGCTTGGCCTTCAAGTCTTTTAATAGAGAAGGTAGAAGCAAAATAGAAATGGAATAATTCTGCTTTTTCACTATTGCCTGTGACAAGATGGAGAAATAAGGGGCTAGATGATAATCCCAGTTAGATGGAGCCATAGTTCACTGACTACTTATTCCTAAATGACTTTCATTAAATGATTCAATGTCAACCTAGAAGGAAAGATGGGAATTTAGATCTGGAAGGGACCCTTGAGATCATCATATCCAAATCCTTCATTTTAAACACAAGGAAACTGGGTGTTCTTCGAGCTCTTTTGACTGTATTTATCATTATAGCCCTCCTATTTCCAGATTTTCTCCCTCTCCAATCTACAGTTATCAGGTTAAATCTTCCTAAGGTGTACAGCTGACTATGTGACATTCCTGGTCAAAAACTTGCAGTAACTCCCTGTTGCTCCTGGGATAAAATGTAAATTCATCAGCAATTATTTAAAGGTCCTTGAAATCTGTCTCCAACTGCCCTCCTAAATTTACTTCGTGTTATTCCCTCCCCACTTCATGCCCTATATATCCCAGCTAAGCTGGACTACTAGCTGTCCCCTGAACTCAATCTGCCAACTCTCACCTCCATGAATTCACACAAGCACTCCCCAAGGCTGAAAGGCACTGTTTCCTCATCTCTGTTCAAAATGTTTATGTTCCTTCAAGACTCAATTCTGGTGCCATCAACTCTATAAAACCTTACGAGATCCCCCATTGTTAATGCTCCCTCCTACCAAATTACCTTCCATTTACCTTGTATCTCATTAGTCTTCGAGCTCCTTGAGAGCTCGGTATTTGCCTTTGGCATTTGCCTTTCTTTGTAGCCTCAGCATTTAGCACAGTGCCTGGCACATAGTAAGTGCTTAATAAATAAGTGCTAGTTGATTCCGTTGTATTTACTTCTCTGTTTATGCTGTGTCTTCCAAGGAGAATGAAAGCTCTGTGAGGGCAGGTTCTGTCATGTGTTTGTCCTTGTATCTCCAGCACCCTAAACAGTATGTTGCACACAGTAGGTACCTAATAAATCAAAATAAATTTAAATCAAATTTGTTAAATCAAATTTGTTGAATGTGGGGGAAAACATTTGGGTTTTTGATTTTACTAAAACTACTCTTAGAGTTTCATTTTATTCTTTGTATTCACTCTTCTGATGGGCTACACCTTCCAACTTTCATACATATCCTTTTGGAATATGAGCTAATCCTAGAATGCTATATGCAAACTATACTGGTTTCTATATAGCTCACATTTATCTAGCACTTTAAGACTTAAAAGCACTTATCTTACAAGAATCCTATAAGGTAGTTAATTCAATTAATATGTTTTCTATTTTATAGTGGAGGAAACTGAGGGGCAGAGGGGTTAAGTGAGGCCCTTAGGCACAGAGCTCCAAGTGCCAAAGCCAGGCTCTTTCTCCAAGTCTTCTCACTTCCAAGCCAGCAGTCTTTCCACTATTCCATGCTGCGTCTAGAGACACCTCCCACTCTCCTTGCTCACTGAGATTGTTAGTGATTGTCTTGTCAAGGCACAGAGGAAAGCATGCTGAACTCAGAGTAAACAAGATCTGTGTTCAAATCCCGTTCTGACACTTACTAGCTCTGTGACCACATGTCATCTCTCTGACCTTCGGTTTACTTATCTGTAATAATTCCCATGTTACCTGCCTCACAGAATGGCTGTGAGGCTCAGACAATATCATGTACGTAAAGTATGTTGCAAATTTCAAAGCACTATATAAATGCAATCCATTATTAATAATCAGGGAAGCTGACAGTAATAACAGCAACACCGGGAGAAGCGGTAGAGAGGCCAAAAGGGAGTGAAGATGGAAAGCCAGAAACCCTTAATCAGGTAAGTAATTTTTTCATAATAAAAATGTGTTGCTCACCCCTCACATGCCACAAACATGAGAGGCAACAATCCAGTCATGGACAATCCAGTTCAATTCAACAATTACTAAACCCATGAGGTAGAGAGCAGTGCGCTGAGCGCTAAGGATAAAAGAACAAAAATGGAAAGTAGTCCCTACCTTCAAGGACCCACAGAGTAATATTCGAATGCTCAAATAGATCTCTGATTGTAATATTCGCTGTGATGATGAAGATTGCACCCCATCCCAGCCTGCCCATCCTGTACCACTCTTTTAGGTGCAATCCACTTGATATGCCAGGGACCTTCCTCAAGTAATTCTGACATCACGAGCATACTAGATCAAATCAGATATGTGTAAAGCACTTAGCACAGTCTCTGGCATATAATAAGTGCTTAATAAATACTTATTCCCTCTTCCCACCAGTAGAGGGTTTGGACTGCCCATATGTCAGTGCTCACTCTCACCATTTGACCAATCGCATCTTCTCTTCTTTATTCATACATTTTCCTGACACATGCTCCAGTTCTTCTTCCAAGTTCCTAATTTGTTCTATGTTGCAACTTGCTCAAACCCACCACGCACTTCTCCATTGCTTCAGAGAGATGATCTGTGATTTAGAATCAAACTATGTTTTGTTTGTAGGCATTTCGTCCTTTTCTCCCTCTTGAACTCATTTTGCCTCTCACCATCTTGAGGCCCAGAAGTGATAAAATAGCCCTTTCCTATGCTTGCTAAACATGAGGAGAGAGAACGGAACTGAAGGTGCTACAGAAGCCATGAATTTACCAAGATTGGAAGAGTTTGTGCGTATATTTGAATGAAACTGCCTTTCTCCCACGCTGCCTTTGTTCTAGGTTATGCTGCCTTCATTGGCACAGAGCAGCATCCTTCCTTCCACTGGCTGCTGGTCCAAGGATGCCATTTGGAATTTCTGTTGTGTACTCTGTACTGTAGGTAACATGATCCACCTCTTACCTAGGATGGTCAGTTTAATCATTTCTTGAAAACAATGCAAGAGGAAAGCAAAGTTATTTTGACCAGCCCCAGAGGCTGAGGGGCCTTGGCTGTTTCATGCCAGACAATAGAAGAAAGACTGCAAACAGATAACAAGGAAAACATGATTAAATCACAGAGGTGACATTAAATCAATAGAAGCAGCCCAGGATCAATAATTCTTTGCTCTGACTAACAGTCAGTGGGCTTGTGCACATTTTCAGATTTCTTTAAGATTATTTCCTATTTGGTTTGTACAAAGGAAGACTTCTGGGGAGGGGGCACTACTGGCTGCTGTTTTTCTTAAGTGTCTAATCACATTTTTCACATGTAGTTAGCTTTTTTTCTTCTTCTTTGATGCAATAGTACAATCTGTGCCAGTTGAATTCATGTATGAAAAGCCAATACCAACAGTAACAAAATGTGAAGGTAAGTTAACTGAAAAACAAAATGGCAACCTGGTATTTCCCAAAGCAATTACCAGGATCATTCCATACACCTCTGGTTTCATTACCTTCATCTGGAATCATTCTTGGTTGGGGTGAGGCCACTAGGACTTTGCCCCAGGGTAGGGAATTTAGAAGGTACTGATATCCATCCAGGACCATCTTTCCTTCTCTGACCCAACTCAACCCCATAGGATTATCCTCCTCATTCGTGGAGAGCTTTTCCCTATTTCAACAGCTTCAAAACTGCCTGGTGACCCAGGGCTCACTTTTTCCCTGCAGTAATTGCACACCAAGTGAACCTGTCCCCTCGCATCTGCCCCTGAAGCTTGCTCTAAACATTTCTAGTTATATCTCTACTTGGTACCATTTAATGTGTATTGGTAGAATGGAAATCCTTCCACAAATTCCTAAGTAAGAGAACAGATGTTGCTGCAGTGTCACAGAGCACATACAAATGAATCATTTATCAAACCCAGGAAATGAGAAAGGGGAACACTCAAATTATTGTGGATTATCTGCAGTGCTGTAACCAATCTAGAGAAGACATCAGTGCCATTAGTGTTGGAAAAATCATACCCAAAACTAATCCTTGTGCCAGAGGCCTTTCATCAGTGCAGAAGATACAAATACAATGCAAGCCATATCCTGCCATCGATCCAAGCACGGAAAAGGGGCAGGATATAGCCCTGGGTTTGCATTTGATATTAATAGGAAGGCTAAATTTTCAGGACAAAAATAACACTATCTTTTGAACTAAGGAAATGTAAAGTTGTAAATACATAAATATACCCAGTTCCTTGCTGAAAGGAGAATGTAGCTGATACTGTTCTTCAAACCAGCTTCACTCCCCAGGACTCAGTGATAGTTCCAGGCTGAAACAGCTACTGAACATGCAGTCCAAAGTGCTTATCTAGTGCCTCTACGGTTAAGAAAGGTTAACCAGTGATCATTTTACAGACATCCTAGAACTTTATTAACACAAATAGCTAACCTAGAATGTACATACAGAAGGGGGGGAGGGGTTGTAGATATCTATAGTTCATGTAGGTTGCTTGGTTATGAAGGAAATACTAAGTCTGCCACAAAGTACCAAGGAGCAGGCGGGGAGATCTTCCATTTTTTAAAAAGTGTTCTGCTATCTGAAAAGCTGCTGAGAAGGGATAGTGTAATAGTTAGGGCTCACATTTATGTCATCTTCCAACATGCATGAATCAATTATTTAGTAAATGCCAGGCACTGTGCTAAATGTTGGGCCTACAAAGAAGGGCAAAAACAGCCCCTTCCCACATGGTGGCCCATTGCTGGAATCTTAGCTACCAGAAAGGCTAAGGTTAGTGGATTTCTTGAGCTTGTGGGTTCCTAGCTGCAGTGGTCTATACTGATCAGGTGTTCACACTAAATTTAGCATTAATATGATGAATCTCCAGGAGCAAAGGGGAAGAAGGAGGAAGTGAGAGAGTACACCACGTTGCCAACAGAGAGGACAACTGGCCCAGGTCTGCAACAAGCAAATCAAATCTCCCATGCTAATCAGTAGTAGGATTGGGCCTGTAAGTAGCCCAGCCTGCACTGGGTAAGATAGGAAGAGCCAGTCTTAAACAAACAAACGAACAACAAGCCCCTGCCTTCGCAGAGCTTATATTCTAATAGGTGCATAGGTGGGGACAATATGTAAATAACTGAGTACACCCAAGATTTATACAGTATAAGTGGAAGGGAATCTCAAAAGGGGAAGGCTCCTAGACAACCTCCTGGGGAAAGAAGGGGGCATATAAACTGAGTCAGGGAAGCCAAGAGGTGTGGGTGAAGAGGGAGAGCATTCCAGGCATGGAAGCCAGCCACTGCAAAGGGGCAGGAGACTGAGGATGGAAAGTGTTTCTGGAAGAACAGTGTTTGGGTCATAGAGGGAGGGGAGGGGAGGAAAATATAAGAAAACTGTAAAGGAAGGAAAGGGGACAAGGTTATGAAGAGCTTTAAACAGAGGTTTTAAAACAGAGGTTTTAGTTTTTATCCTAGAAGTAATTGTTGTTTGTCCTTTGTTTTTGAAGAGGACCAGGGACATCACAAGGGATGTCTTGACTTGTCTACACAAAGTCACCAGAGAGTCACTGGAATTTATTGAATTAGAAAGTTAGACCAGACTTAGGATTTCATTGGTATAGGAAACTAATCCCTAGTAAGGAAACTCCTCTGTTTATACACATTTCTAACTGATCTGCTACTCAGTCTTGAATTGCCTGGAGCACTGAGAGAAAGTAATGGACTTGCCCACAGTCATATAGCCAGCATATATCAGAGGCAGCATTTGAACCTGTCTTCCAGACTCCTAGGCCAGCTTCCCATTATGCTATCCTGCCTCCTAGTTATTATTATTTTCCTTAATAATAGGTGTTCTTTATTATCCTCATTTTATAGAAGAGGAAATTGAGGCAGACAGAGACTTTTCCAGGACCACACACTAGTATCTGAGGCCAGATTTGAATTAGGTCCTGACTCTAGGTCCAGCCTCCTGTCAGTCCATTGTGCCACCTTGATACTCAACTAACTCAGATCCCTGGGGATCTGAGAATTACATGAAAGTGGGTGAGTCACGTCCTGAGAGTGAGGGGGGTCAGATGAACATATTGAGTGCTGCAATAGAAGCACAAAATCTTAGGTAAAAGAAAAACCCTCAAGGAAGGCCTCCAGCCCATTAGGTGCATCTTCTTAGGACAATCTTTGGGAGAAGATAGATAAAAATCTGTAGGGGATGAGAAATCACAGATGGGTTATGATCTGCACCAATGGAGAGTGCACTCACTTTGATAAGATCCTTTGAAGTATTAAAACAGGTTTAATAACAATTAAAATAATAATTCGCCATTCCACAGTGCTTTGCACTTGATGAGGGCTTTAAAAATGCTGGTTGAATTGAATAGAACTTTGAGGTTTACAAAATACTTTCTTCACAACCCTAAAAAATAGGTGGGGCATCATCACCCATTGTTCAAATGGGAAAACTGAGGCTTAGAAAGGAGTAGTACACTGTGCTAGAAAGAATATTGCATTTGGAGTCAGGGTTCTTGTGTTTGACGCCAAGCTCTGCCATTTACCATGTGACTTTGGGTAAGTTTTTTGATTTCTTGAGCCTCAGTTTTTTTATCTGTTTCTACAAATGAAAGGGTTGAACTAAGGTCCTTTTTGTCTCAGACTTTGTGATTGTGATTTGCCCCAGGTCACAAAGCTAATAAGGGTCAGAACATCTTATCCCTAACTTTTAGAAGTTAACATCAGAGAGAAGAATCATACCCTCCTACAATATGTATCCATATATCCTTTGATGCCCCTCACCAGATCCCATCTACTGGACAGATTGGAGTCTGTGGGGCATTTCTTATGCTCATATTCTCCTCTCTCTCTCTCTCTCTCTCTCTCTCTCTCTCTCTCTCTCTCTGGAGTGGGCCCCTGAATCAGGACTAACTTTGGAGGAAGAGGGTTTCTTATTGAATCACCTGCAGCACCTGAGTTTTCCTAGGAATCTATGACTTTCCTTACTGATCAGGCCCAACCCTGTTAGCTCACAAAATCATGATAAGATCGAAACCCCTAGGGTGTTCCATTGCAAGACTATTCTCTACAAAATTCAGAGTTAATTAATACGAGGCCCAGGAATAGGAGTCTGACAATGGGGGTCTATTCTCCCCCAGCTCTGCATGAATAACTCCATTTAATATTTATCGGAGTTATACCTGTGCAATGAAGGGAGGCCAGGGCCCTCAGGGAATCTCTTTTGCCCTCGCTTTTTCATGGGCGCAAGGTTCTGGTTGGTGGTGTGAGACACAGCACGAGACTTGTACATGAGCCCACATGAAGGAGAACCATCATTTTCTGAGTCATTTTAAGCAAGTTCTCATGACTCACAGTATTGAAGAAAAAGAGCAGAAACCTCTACTGATTGAGAAGGAGAAAAAGGAAGGAGAGAAGGGAGGAATGATGAAGGGAGGGAAGGAGGAAGGGAGGAAATGAGAGAGGGAAAGAGGGATGAAAGGAGAAAAAGAAGGGAGGGAAAGGAAGAATGTAGTAAGTACTCCAAAACTGCTTGATGAATGAATGGATTATGAGAATGTTGACACACTCAATTTCTACAAGCAGGTTTTGACCTGAAACGGTCATCAGCAGATAGCAGCTATGTGAAATTTGAGGGGTGCTGCAAAAAAAAACAAAAAAAAACCCGACAAAAAAAGAATAGGAGAGACATGGCCAGAGAATTCTTCATGCAATGAAGGCCTGGGATAGATATTCACTGGAGAGCAAGCTCAGTATAAGGCAAATGCAATGTGGCAATCGAAACAATAAATATAATCTTAGGTTATATTAATAGAAGCACAGTGTCTAGAAGACAGGAGGTGATGAGCCACCTGGCTATCCTGGCAGGCCATATCTGAAATATTCTATTTTGTACCAGGAGTCATATTTTAGGAAAGATACTGACAAATCAGAGCATTCCAGAGGAAAGTAACCAGGCTAATATGAATGACTAGAAACCATACAAGGATCAGTTGAAGGAGATGGAAATCTCATCCTAGAGATGAGAAAATGTAGGGAAGACATACTATCTATTTTCAATATTTGAAAGGCTGACATGGGAAAGAGATTTGTCCTACTTGGCCTCAGAACTGCAAAAATAGGAGCAATGGGTATAAATTACAGTGATGTTGATCGTAGTGAGGTCAATTAAAGGAAAAAGAAGTTAGAATTAAAGCTATCTCAAAGTGGCATGGGGTGCCTCTAGAGGGCTCCCTCCCAGAATGTGCTCCCACCTGGGTCCACCAGGGCTCTGACTAGTGAGCCTTCATTTATCTAGGATTTGTATTTACAGTCATCTCCACAAGAGTATTACTCCAGCTCCCACATCTAACTCCAGCTCAGAGAACAGTCATTAATTAAATCAACACTACCATTCCTGGAAAGGTCATATCAATTAATTGCTCTATGATTCCAATCCCATTCCTCTTACCTTCCCTGTCCAAAACATTCCTACATAGCCACCTCCTCCCTACATATGCTGTCTTCCACTATTGGAATGTAAGCTCCTTTTGGGTAGGGACTGTCTCTTGTTTGTAAGTGTAGTACCACTTCTTACCACAAACTGGGGGATGGGGGTGGGAGGGAACTTAAGAACTGTCAATAGCAGAAAGCTCACTGGATTTGGAGCTCAGGAACATGGGTTCAAATCTCAGTTCTGTCAGTTACTAGCATGAATCTAGTCATTGTGGTAATCTCTATGGTTCATTCCAGGCCTGAATCCTATACTTGAGATCTTGGTTGTATCCCATTTCTGTTCACTGTAGTCTTGGAAGAAAAGAGAAATGTGGAAATTACTGACCAAAACCACACTGCCATAGGTGCACTGGTGGGCACATCTCTCCAAACAAAGAGAGACTTGTGACTATGATACTGGGATGGCTGCAAAGAAGGAGAACTGAGGATTTGGCATTGATATTGACTGATTTGTTTACTTTTACACATTCTATTTATAATCTCCACTCTTGTTAGAAAAAGCAAACATCATAAACTCATTAATGAAAATGCCCAATGAGAGCAAGTAAAAATTAATAATCATGGATTTGCAAAGTTGGAAGGAACTCAGTTCCTATGGCAAGTTTTCTGGATCCCATCCCCCAACCAATCGTTATGGCTTTCTCCCTCAAATGATCTCATATGTATTTATCTGTATACATGATATATTTTGCTCCCTGAGGAGCAGATATGAAAGCTTCCTGAGGGCAGGGAACATTTTCCACTTGCATCTAAATCCCAGCACCAGTACCAGGTACTTAAACCATAGATGGTTCATAAAAGCTGTGAACTGAATTGAACTCAAATCTGCCCCATGCCCCACCCATCCAAAGCATTAATCCTCTCTTTGATTGCTCAGTATTAAAAAGATTGTCCTAATAACATGCTGTAAAGGTCAACAAATAGGAGCTCTATGAAAGACACAATCTATGTTGGTTGATACCCCAGTATTTCATCAGGATGATTTTGAAACCATTCAGTTTAGTCATACTTAGCTGTGTGATCTTGGGCAGGTAATTTTAAATCTCTGGACCTCAGGTTCCTCACTTATAAACTACAAGGCATGGACTAAGATGATTGCTAAGGTTCCTTTCAGCTCCAAATCCCATGATTCTCAATCAATTAACGAATATTTCCTGAGCCTCTATGATATAAGACATTGTGCTAAGCATCTAGAAATACAAATGAGAAAATGTTCCCTGCCTTCAGGGGGCTAATAGCAGTAGAGCTGGGAAAATGAGATACATGGAATAATAACTACCAATAGCAGGCAGCCAAATGAGGGGTACAGATGGTTGGCGCTGCAGGAATTCAAAGAAGAAAGACAGCATCATGGATTGGAATGGGCAGAGATGAATAGGGCACTATGTTGGTGATCAGGTAATGATTTTAAATCTACTTCTGCTACTTTGTTACCTCTCTGAGACTCCATTGCCTCTTTTCAAAAATGGAAAGACAAGACTAGACAGTTTCTTTGGTCCCTAGCATGGATAGTTCTATCATCCTATTAGGCAGGGCTAAAGATGGCACTCACGAATACATAGGATTGAGATAGATGCAGGCTAAGACAAAACACGATACAAATTTGGACACAGCCACCAAGAGGGAATATATCAACACCTCTAAACTAGGTACAAAGGAAGCCATCACTCCCAGAAATTTGGCACCCCAAATGGCAGTTTCCCACAGTTCCCTGACTGGAGAGCAGGTGAAAAAATATTCCTTCTCTCTGACATTCCTCTGAAGGGGCAGAGGTTGGCCCTTGGAGTTTATCAGTCACGCTAAGCCCAAGAACTGTTTTCAAGTTGAAGTTTGCATTTAACTGTTTTTTAATTGCAAACAGAAGTTTATGGTCCAACAATATGTAACCCCGTATATCATCGTTAAAATGCCTCCAGTCATGAAACAATGACAAGAATAATAATCAATGCGAATATATCAAAAGTGAGAGGTTTATGCTCAGCCTGAGACAATAGCACAACAAAGCAAATGTTTGCAGTCTTCAAGAATAGCATGCTCATTTATAAAGTATGAGCAATAAAATCAATACTGCTGAAATTAAGCAATAGCTGGGTGGAGCATGGTTTTTGGCCTTAGCACAGGCATCTAGATAAGAATGCCATATAGTCTTTTTGCTTAAGAAAAGTGTGTTTCGTTGAGGGGTATCAATCCCCAAATTTCAATATTCTAGTTTATGGTGATATTGGGGATTTTCCCCTCCCCCAACCATGCCTTGAAAGAGGCTCTAGAAATTCATCTAAAAAAGTATGTGTGTTATGTATGTGGACTGGAAGAGGGTTACCCATTCCCCATACTAACATATTGCTTTGAACCTAGTAGGTTTTCAATAACTAACTACCTGCTAATTAATTGGTAGAGCCTTTACTTTTAAGGACTCAAGTCCTTAGGAGTTTCAGATGCAGCCCCTCTTAGGTGTGGGGAAGATAATGAAAGTATCCAGCACTGGTAGGGAAAATTCAGTGCCTTTTAAGGTAAAACTCCAAGTGCTCTCATTTAGTATTAGTATTAGTGCTATTTTGATTTGCAATTAATAACACTAATAGTAATAATGTAACCTTCTGCTTGCTGGGGACATTGGGGGCATCAACGAAGTTGGCTATTCCTGACTATGTGCTCTGCATCCCAATCAATGATATGTACTCTGGGAGCAGAGTGACACATTTAACAATCACTATTTATAGGGCATCTAAAGGATGTCTGTTCTGGAGGCTCTTACCTAACCTGAACTAGAAGTGCACTTATAAAATTAGATCTGCTCCTCAGAGTTTAAATTCTATTGTAAATTACAACCTGCTGTTCAGCTGGGCTGCCTTTATGACATCACTCCTCAGCAGGGCATAAGGTTCCCATTGGCATCACAGCATCTACCCGATGGCGGCAGGAGCGGAGAGCCAAAGAGTCAATTTGAGGAGAGGGGCTGCAGGGGGAGGTGTGATCCCTATGATTTTCTCTTTCCTCTTTCCCATCCCTTTCGTGCACTCCTTCACTGGGGGAATGCCGTGCCAAGGTCACAGCTCGGCTCAGTGGGTGTGACAGTGTTTTTAGCTTATCTATAGGAATGAACCTGGCAATGATCTACCTTGGAGCCCTTTTTATTGTTGGAGAAGATCCAGCTCTTACCTTCTTCTTAGAATTTTCATAAAGCAACCGCCAAAGCCTCCGAATGACCTTGTCTCTAACATGCCTCCATTCTGCCAGTTCAAGTCCGACTGACCACCCCAGTGAAGTGAACTGTCCAGTACAGCTACTGTATCTCCCACCCAGTGGGCACTCAAAAAATACCCTTATGATATATTAGCCCCCAAGCAAGTTGGCATGGGGCTGGCTGCCAACCACACCTCCAGATCAGAAAGGAATCATTTTGCAAGAAAGAAGAAAAATGATTGTAAATATGTCAGCTCTCACTTCAAGGGTTTTAAAAGTTAGGGGCAGGATAGGTCAATTCAAAGTTGTCTCCCTTGTCATGCCAAGATTTTTTTTCTGCTCATATAGATGAATAACATCGCCTCAAAGCTGAGATTTCTTCATGTTTCACTTTGTTCCAGGCTCTCTGCTTAGTCTAGGAGGTTCAGAGCAAAACTGAGCTAGCCATTTGGGGCTTTCATTGTCTCAGATTCTGGATGCCTTTGCTTCTCCAATGAAAATCAGCCTGAACATTTTAGATCTCACACAGTACTAGCTGCTTAAAAATAGAACGCTTTAGGATATCAATTTTTCCAGGAGCCAAGCACTTTCTCAGTAACCAGTAGCTCCCGCAAGAAGAAGAGACACAGAAAAAGATGAATGTGATTTGGACTCTATTAATTTTCCACTTACAATGTGCCTAATAATCGTTTGAAAAGAGATATTCCATACTATAACATATAGTAGGTATTTTGCTAAGGTTTGGTGTTTGACTGGACTGACGCTAGGATCAGGTACCTTTAATTATTTCCATTCTAGTCATGAGGAAACTCAGACGAGGACAGGTTAAGTGACTCACGCCGAAAGTCTATTCAACCCAATTCAACAAAACTTGATTCAAAGCCTAGTCTGTGTAGGCTACTGGGGATACAAACATAAAAAATAAACAATCCTTGACTTCGAGGAGCTTACATTCTCCCAGCCAGCAAGTCATAGGGCCACCCTAGGATTCAACAAGGCAGGGTAATCTGCCCAGCTCCACTCTGCTGGAGAGACCAGGTGCCTGGGTATCTCAGTGCCTGGGAAGCAATAGACAGCAATTTAATTCCTCACAATTCAAGTTGCACTTAATCCCATATGCCCACTACAAGATATTACACTAACAATCCTTGTCCTCACGAAGCTTACATTCTACTGGAAGGAGAAAAAAAGTCATCTAGCCTTTAGCTCATACACTCAGGTCACGTTCAGCCTCTCCACATCAAACTAAAGCAAATCTGGTACAATAGCTGCTCTCCATTCCCAGGGTTCAAATTACTCTTTTGCAAGCTGTTCTTGATGTCCATTCTAACATGCTGGGAACTGTATTAACATGTTAGGGAAAAGGAGGGACATCATGTGATTTGCCCCACCCTGCACTCCTATAGGGGTGGCCCTGCCCATGTTACTCCTACCAAAACAAAGCATGGACTAGAACCATGGCAGCATTAGCTAGCTGCTCAGGATGAGGAAGGGTCTTGAGAGAGAAGTTCATTTTCTGAAAGCTAGAAATCTGGTTTCATTCACCAGCTATGTTAACTTAGGCATAAACTAAGAGCCAATCATAGACTTTAAAAGAAATATCATGTTCTCTAGAGGCCCAGATCCATGCTTAAGACAGCTGGAGGCCTGATTCTAACCCCAAGAATGTGAAAGTCAAGGACAAGTTTCTATAAATTAACAAGTGGCTTTTATAGGGGGATTTTCTAACTGATCAAATGGGCTTCTCAAATAATCTCTAACTCTTTGGACAAGCTTATTTTAAACCACTTAAAAATATTCCTGAACTGTTTCTACATTAAAAAAGTAAGGTATATTAATTATGGAATCTACCAAGACTAATATGTATTCAATGCCATTACAGCGGTCAATTAAACTAAAACCCTAATAAAGAAAAGACCGTGAGATTTAGAACTAGAAGGGAGTTTCAAGATCATCAAGTCCACCCTCATCATTTACAGATGAGTAAAGGCCAAGAGAGATGATGTGCCATCTAAGACCTCAAAGTAAAGATTCTTCATGGTGCCAAAGAGACCATCCAATCATGCTCATGAATCTCCACTGAGCAAAAGCAGGTGACTCCATGTATCAGGCAGGACTCTGACTTGTTAAGATCCTAGGATTTTGGTCTGGAAGGGACCTGGGGGATCCTTTAGTCAATTACTTCATTTATAGATTGTGTAACTGAAGCCTAGAGAGGGTAAGTAATTTGACCAATAATAATAAGCCAAGGAGTTGGGATTTGAACTCAGGTCTCCCAATTCCAAAAGCAAAGTTAGGATATCATATCTCTTTAAGGTTGTTTCTTAGTTGTTTTTTTGTTTTTTGCAAATTCTACAGTATAAATTTGTTTAGCCAACGTCATGAAAACTCAAATCTTACTATTTTCCCCATAAGCCGGATAATAGCAGGTCACAATCTTGCTTCACTGGTTTCTTGTATAGGCAATAGGCTTGAATCAAGAGTAGACTGCCCCTGCTCTTGGATTTTATAGACTATAGTAATAGGTAGGGATAATTTGGAGGCATAACTTTCCATAGGCTCATATGAGTGAGTGCATGCGCTTAAATAATGCAATATGAGTTTCTGAAGTAAATGGAATTGAGCCCTACATATGCTTTAAAATGAAGCCTTAATCTGATCTTAAGGTCAAGCTCCTAGATACCATCTTTTTCCTGATAGCATTTTGGCACATCTTCTTGAAAAGGACCTTTTCCAGCCCTATCTAAAACTGGATTTCAGGAATTTTGAAGGACTGTTTTTGAGAGAAAAATGAAGTAAGGAACATCTATTTTTTTAAATCTCAGAGCTGGGGAAGGGATTGACTACTAGCAAACTTCTTTAAAAAAAGAGGGTCTTTGCAACCCTTTTTTAAAAAAAAAAATACATTGAACCAAAGAGAAGGACAGCCAGAAGAAACACAGACAAGCAGGACAGCTTTGAAAGTCATATACTGAAATAATTATACATGTAAAAGGAAAAGCCAGTTGCAATTACAAAGATTTGTGGGTTTGTGTATAAACCCATTTTCTCTGTTCTAATTTGTATATGAAAATGCTTATCTTACTTGGTGCTTGTTATTTAAAATTTTAAAAACAAAGTTAAAAAACAAAACCAACTAGCTTCCCACAGATCTAACAGTTAGCTGAGGAGCAAAAGCAGTGAACATCTAAAAGTAAAAGGGGTTTCTCCCAGGCAATGTTTTTTAACTGCCTCCCCAAAAATGTCAGTCCTACCCTCTCAAACGGAAGGCAATGGAATCCATTTTCTTTCTTATTATTCATTTTATTCAAAATGACTTTCTTAATTGGAGGGGTGCCCAGAGTCATGTGCAAGAAATCCTGGATTCAAATTCTGGATAAGTTGTTTTTGCTCAACTGTTGGCCTAAGAAGTTGCCACCTTATCTCAATGAAATTTGGACTAGCTTTGCCCCCATTTTACAGCCCCTTGTCCTTGTTCTTACATCATACTAGAGGCAAAGATGTCTCACAAATGCATTCTGGTGATTGAAAAGAAGCACATGATTTCAATTTAAAAAGAACCTTAGAGAACGTCAGTCGAACCTCTTCATATTACAAATGAGGTAACTGAGGACAAGAGGGATTATGTAATTTGCCCAAGATCATACACACAGTAGGTGCCAAAGTCTGGAGTCAAAACTAGGTTCCTTGATTCTAAAGCTAGTACTCTTTCCACTACACCATCCTGCCTCTTAGGGAATAGAGTCAATGAAAATTGAATTCTACTTCGGGTGGGGGGGGGACCCCTCACAGCAAGCTCCTTTCTAAGAGTGTCTTAGTGGAGTTATTTTTATTTGCTAGCATATTACCTCATGTTAAGCAAACATAGCATTTGAGAGTCTGGATTTACATAAGATATAAATTAGGACCTGATTATTTGTTTCCATGGGTCCATAAATGACAATGGCAAGCATCCAGGCCTGGTGATAAAATCAGATGGTGTGAATTTCAAAGCAGTTGTTGAGTGATACTAATATGTGACAGACAAGAAGTAGTGGTCCAGAGGGAGAAGTTGGAAGTGGAAAGACAAAAGAGTATGCAGAATCTTCCTCCTGGCCCAAGTGAGTCAAGGAGCATGGGAGAAGGAACAGCCAGCTTTGAAACAGGCAAGCAATCTTCGGGGGAAAGTCAGGCTTTAATTAGTACCAGGAGACTGAAGGAGTGAGAGGATGAAGAAGAAGTGGACCTAGAAGACATACTTTTTCACATGGCTAGATTATATAAAGCTGAGATATAACTAATAGGATGGATGAAGGAATTAAGATACCAAAAGATTATAACTGTTTAGAATGTTGGACCAAACTAACAACATGTACTTAAACAAATATAAAGTCCTTCATTTAGATTCATGCAAAGAATTACACAAGTATAAGATGTACAAGACCTGGTTTAAAAGCAATTTGTAGAATATAAGGATTTTCGGCCATCAAAAAGAGCTGCATGATTAGACTGCATTACTAGAAGTATGGTTTCTAGAACAAGGGAAGGGACGGTCCCAGTGTGCTCTCCTCTGCTTAGCCGCTATCTAGGTTATCATGGTCTGTTATGGGAAACACTTTCAGTGGGGCAGATATTGACAAACTAGAGTGTAGGCAATGAAGGGTAATCAGATTGATGAGGGGGATGGGAATATAGGAGAAATCAGGGCCATAAGTAGAAAATTCAGCACCTGGTACAAAGTCAGAATTAGGTACAGAGACACCAGGAAATCCCAAGGATGGCTTAAGTGGCTGCTGCCTCTCTCCAGACATCTGGATCCTTTGACCAAGCAGCATGTAGGTAGCCCACCCTATGACAGAGGCATAGAATCACTGAATGTGACAGCTGGAAGAAACCTTGCCATCCATTTAGTCCAACTCATGTATGAAAGGGATCCATACTATGAGATAGCCAACCTGTGATTGCCCAACCTTGGCATGAAGATCGCCAAGGAGGGGGAACCCAATGCCTCTTGAAGCAGGCCATTCCACTTTTGAGCAACTCTAGTTGTTCAGGAGTTTTACCTGATGGCAAATTGAAATCTGTCCCTTTGCAACTTCTCCCATTGTTCCTGGCTCTGCCCTCCGGGACCAAACAGAATAAATCTAATCCTTCCTCCATGTGACAACTCTCGGAACACTAGAAGTTAGCCATCATACCCTCCCTTCTCTTCTCTAGGCTAAACATGCCCAGTTCCTTCAGATGATCTTCATCTATCATGGACTCAAGGCAAGGTCTCCACCACCCTAGCTACCCTCCTCTGGACACCCTCCAGCTTATCAATGTCCTAAAACTGTGGCACCCAGAATGAAGACAATACTGGAGATAAGGTCTGGTGAGAGTACAGTAGGACTATCACATCTGCCTATTCCTGAAAGCCAGGCCCCTCAGTACAGCCCAAGATCACATTAGCTTGTTTTGACTGCTTCATCATCACACTGCTGACTCATGGTGAGTTTTCAATCTACTGAAACCCTTGGGTCTTTTGGAAAACAACTGTTATCTATACATGCCTCCTCCCATCTTGTTCTTGAGAAGTTGATTTTTTGTACCCAAGTGCAAGACTAGACATTTGTCACTGTTGAATTTCATTTTATTATATTCAGCTCTATTCTCTATTCTGTCAAGATTCTTTTGGATCCTGACTCACTCACCTACTATGTTAGCTATCCCTCCCAGTATTGTGCCATTAGATGTAGTCCCCATCCAGTGAAGGATGGAGAGAGAGAAAGACACCCCAAGAAAACTCCATGATCCCACATCTGATCCTGGGCATCCCTAATGCATAGGTCTCCATGGCTGATGGTGGAAAAGCAGTTTGCCCCACACCCCCTTGTATGCAGTTAGACTAGTGAATGACTGACTGAATAAATGAATGAAAAATATTTATTAAGCATTCACTATGTGTAAAACACTGTGCTAAGGGCTGGGGATGGAAATATGAAAAGCAAAGACATTCCTTGCCCTCAAGAAGCTTACATTTCAATGGAGGGGTTGCAATATGAAAAAGGGGATGACAGTCAGGGTGGGATACTTTTGGAAAGTTATTGGATTGACACATCCCATCCAGAAACTATGGTAAAGTTGACTTGATCATAGGGTAAGGAAGCCCTAGGAGGGGGATATAAAGGCAATTGTTTGATCTCTGTGTGAATAGCACACAACTCTGAGTGTTCTCCTACCATATTCCAGAAGAATGGAAACAGAACAGAAAGCTCACAACAAACTGTGAAAATATTTTTGTGTGTCCAAGTGGCCCCTTGGATAAGAGGAAAGGATATAGCTCCTTCAAGTTTAAGGTCATTTTGCCTTCTCCTGCCTAAGATAGGTATAAAGAATTATTTAGGGAGATAGATGCTAACCTGATGAAAGGGAATTGCTAGGGGGAAGGAGAGAGGGAAGAAGAAAAAATAACATTCTTTCTTGTGTTTATATACTAAAGGAGCTTACCTAGGCACTTTCCAGTGAATAAAAGGTAGAATCAAAATGTACCATCTGTTTGTGCATCCCAAGTGTTGCTACTGACCCATCGTTGTAGGGCATGCATAATTGTATGGAGTCATTTTTCCCTTTGAAGAGATTTTTTTTGCCTAGAAACCTTCTCCAGTCTCACTTATGAGCAATGACAAGCATTTGCAGAACTCTGGATGGGACAAGGGGGTAGAGTCTATGCTTCAGATTTCTCATCAGCAAAATGAAGATGATAAAATGTTAGAAATGTCAGGAGGAAGGCACTTTGTCAACACATAACGTGCAGATCCACAACCTTGGTCTCCTCAGTGCTGCATATTAACCAACAAGTCTATATAAGCAGGGGTGGGCAGAGAGAAAATAAGCATTTATATAATGCCTACTGTATACCAGGCACTGTACTAGGTACTTTTTATAAATAGTATCTCTTTTGACCCTCTCAACAACCGTTCAAGTTAGAGGCTATTATTATCCCAATTTTACAGCTGAGGAAACTGAGGCAAAGTTAAGTTACTTACCCAGGATCATATAGCTAGCAAATGTCTGAGGCCAGAACTGAACTCAGGTCTTCCTAATTCCAGGACCAGTGATCTATCCACTATACCATATATTCAAGTCAATAAACATTATTAAGTGCCTACTATTGTGGAAGCACTGTGCTAAGTAAGCACTGGGGATACAAAAAGGGGCAAAAGACAGTTCCTGTCCTCATAAAGCTAAAAATCTAATGAGGGAGACAATGTGCAAACAAATATATATAAAACAAGCTATATACAGGATAAATAGGAAATTATTACCAGAGGGAAGGCACCGGAAATAAAAGGGGCTGGGGAATATTTCCTGTAGGAAGGGAGATTTTAGTTGAGACTTAAAGGAAACCAAGGGATATCAGTAGTGAGAATGGAGGAGAGACAGCACTCCAGGCATGGGGGACAGCCAGAGAGAATGCTGGGAGCTGAGAGATGAAGGGTCTTGTTCATGGAACAAACAGAAAGCCAGTGTCACTGGACCAAAGAGTACATATCTGGGGAGTAAGGTGTAAGAAGACTGGAAATGTAGGAGCTGCCTGTAAGGATACAGAAGGCAGTGGGAGGGAGAAGATGATATGATATAAACTAGTCAAGAACTAGGGACCCCACAACGTAAATTCAAGAAGAGAATACAGCCTAGCATAGGGGAAAAAGCACTGACCTTGGAGTCTAAAACCTGGGTTCAAATCACAACCTTTGTACTTACCAGCTATAGGACCATAGAAAAGTCCCCTTACCTCTCTAAATCTCAGATTCTTCATCAGTTAAATAGAAAAAATAATATATTCATGACCATCCTAACAGGATTGTTGGGAGGAAAGCATTTTTTCAACCTTTGGCTGGTATGAGCCTGAACCCGTGATTTTATTAGTAGAGAAACTCCCAATGAGGAAACTTTCTCTACCAGTGCAGATCTGCAACTGCTTCACAATTTATGGTCTTAGAGAGTTATCCGGGACTTGTACAGGGCCACACAGAAGGTATGTGTCAGAGGGAGGGCTTAAGCCCAGGTTTTCCCAACTCCAAGGCCAGCTGTCTATCCTCTCTGCCATGATGTCTCTCTCCTCAACCCTGAAGAGATTATTAAGATGTAAGTCAATGCAATTTATTAGAATCCTGATATGTACGATGTCATTGATCTAGGGAAATGAGGGGAATGTTCCTGGAAGACCAAATTAAAGAAGCTTCTATTAACAAGGCTACTTTGATTCTCAATGCTGATAAGATCTAAAATGTCAGATGACAAGGATCCAGAGTGTTAGCTCGAGAGAAAGAGAGACGGTGGTTTTGGCTCTCGGATGCGTGGCACTGGGAAGAAGTGGCCTGAGAGCACTAACTCATTCCATTAGCCAGATCTCAGAGCAAGGAAGGTTTCTGCAGATGCAAGCAACCTTAGGTTCCCTCTATGAGCTGGATTCCCATCAAGCCCAGTGAAAGGTATTCCCAAATCCTTGATTCTTCCAGGAAATCATCCAAACACAAAGGGATGCATTGCAGCACTAGCTTGTAAAATACCTCTAAAGGTAGGTTGGCAGGTTTTAATAACTTGGTATGCTAGACAACCTCTAAGAGACCCAATAAATCACAACAGTGACTATGCCAAGAACAGTGAGGTCTGGAACACATAGTTATTACCATGATTATTATCCTTGTTATTAATATTTAATATATATTGAACACCAACAATAAGCTAGACATGTCTGACGCAGTGCGAGATGGTGGCAAGTCTTCAGAATGCAAGCCTTCCAAAATGAATCAGACAATCCAGATTGCCCACAGACCTCTTACCTAATTCACCATATAATACTTCCTACCTGTATGCACCAGCTGCTGTCAAATACAGTAGTAGGCTCTTGAAACTTGCTGCCTTAAAATCTTGGTTATAGACTATAATACCTCTGGTTTCTTGACCCAAGATTTCATACTCCCCCTCCCCCTGCCACTGCCTGGGAACAAAGCAGTTAGTATGATTTTAACTATGCCGACATACTTTTGAAAATGTACTTTTGTACTTTTGAAAATGCCATTAAAATAATGATGATGATAATGATAATAATAATTAGCATTTATATAGCACTTCAAGGTTTACAAAACACTTTACAAATATTATCTCATTTTATCCTCATACCAACCCTGGAAGATAGATTCTATTACTATCTCCATTTTTATAGGTGAGGAAACTGAGGCAAATAGAAGCTAAGTGACTTATCCAAAATCACACAGCTAGTATCTGAGACAGAATTTGAACTCAGGTCTTCCTGACTCCATGTCCGGTGCATTATCCATTTCACTTCTTAGATACCTCACTGGAAAGTGATTCCTACCTATGTCTCCGCCTCTTCATTTATTCATCCAATTTAGCATTTATTAAGTACCTACTATTTTCAAGAGGCAATGTGACAGTGTAGAGAAAGAGCCAGTTGGAGTCAAGAAAGATTTGACTCCCTCTGACACATCTGTATGACACTGGGAAAATCACTTAACATCTTAGTGTCCCAGTCAACTACATAAAATGATAGGACCAACATTGGTAAACGATAGTAGACAACAATAACAAAAGACCCAAGAAATCACTGGCCCAGTTTCATTCCATCCTATGTGTAAGGCACTGTGCTAGGTGCTGGGATACACAGAAAGACAAAATTAGCAACAGTCCCTGCCCTCAGAACCTTACGTTCTATTACAAATAGACAAATGCAACATAATTTGAGAAGAGAAGTGTCATATGAGTTGAGATTGCAATGATGCTAGGAATTCTAAGCAGCAGAGGTGGGGAAGGAGCACATTCCAATCATTGAGGACAGCCTAAGCCAAAGAAGAGACATGGAAGGCCAAGCTCAAGAACCAGCAAGGAGGCATCATCATCAGACACTTGCTGAAGGACGATAGTTCCTGGGGGGCAGAAGTTGTGTCATCTCCCGTCTTCTATTTCCAAACCATAGAATAGTACCTTAAATGTTGTAGGTACTTATTAATGTTTATCTCATTGGAATGAATTGATTAAGGCTGAGAAGCACAATAACAAAACCCACATTTCTTTCTACTCTGCGCTTAGGTGAAGTTGCTCCTTTGCTTGGATTAAGTAGATTGGCTGAATTTGAAGACTTTGTAATTGTTCTTCCTGTGTCACCACTCAGTGTTCAATCTTTATCTCCTCTAAACCTAATCTTTGGTTGAGCAAAACGGAGAACATCTCAATTACCCCCAATCAGTCAATCCACAAGTATATATTCAGAGCATACTATGTGATGGTCACTCCACAAGATACCAGGGATATGAAGATCATAAGCCCCTCAAGGGGCTTCTCAGCCCAAGACCAGCCTGTCATAAGAGAAATGGAAAGTATAAATCAATTACAGGAGCATCACTGCTCTGTAATGGAAAGAACATTGGTCTTTGAGTCAGAAGACTTGGGTTGGAATTCTGGCTCTGACATTACTTGTGTGACCTGTATGACTCTCAACAAATCATTTAACTTCTCTGAGGCTCATCTGTAAAGGGAAAATAATATTTACCCTACCTACCTCAAAGGGTTGTGGGGAGAGCATTTTGTAAACCTTATTCAGCTATTATACTACAAAAATATCAACAAAAAAATGTGCAACTATTAAATGTCCTAACAAATAACTTGGCAGATAAGGCTTACTTATGAGAGAAATACACTACCACTTGCCCCACAAAATATACCAGGATACATCTATACCCAGATAGGTTTCATACAAAAATGAAATGAGATATATTGTAGTATCACAAGAAGCTCTTAAATATGGACCAGCCATAGCCATAGTAATTAGGATAATCTGGGGGGGTTTTGTTTGTTTGTTTTTTAATTTTTTAAAATTTTATTAATTTATTTTGATTTATCAACAATCACTTCCATATGCTTTTGAGCTGAAAATTTTTCTCCTCCTTCCTCCCCCCCGACCCTCCCCAAGACGGTGCACAACCTAATATAGGCTTTACATTTACATACCCATTAAACATATTTTCACATTAGTGAAGTTGTAAGTAAAAATTAAAACCAATAGGAGGAACCATCAGAAAGATGAAACAAAACTCAACAGAAGGTAAAAGTAAGTGAGAGCGATTCGACTTCCATAGTTCTTTCTTTGGATGTGGACAGCATTTTCCATCCCGAGGCCTCTGGAGATGTCTTAGATCCTCGGAATGCTGAGAAGGGTTCAGTCTAACAATCTCAGTCATTGCATAACATGGCTGTTATTGTGTACAAAGTCCTCTAGGTTCTGCTCACTTCACTCAACATCAGACCATATAAGTCTTCCCAGGTTTTTCTGAAGTCAGCCTGTTCATCATTTCTTATAGCACAATAGTATTCCATTACATTCATATACCATTCCCCAATTGATGGGCATCCTTTCAATTTCCAATTTTTTGCCACCACAAAAAGAGCTGCTATGAATATTTTTGTACATGTGGGTCTTTTTCCCATTTGTTTAATCTCTTTCGGATATAGCCCTAGAAGTGCTATTGCTGGATCAAAGGGTATGCACACTTTTGTAGCCCTTTGGGCATAGTTCTAAATTGTTCTCCAAAATGGTTGGATCATTTCACAATTCCACCAGCAGTGTATTAGTGTTCTAACTTTCCCACATCTTCTCCAACATTTATCATTTTCCTGTTTTGTCATGTTGGCCAATATGATAGGTGTGGTGTGGTACCTCAGAGTTGTTTTGATTTGCATTTCTCTAATCAATAATGATTTAGAGCATTTTTCCATATGACTATAGATGGCTTTAGTTTCTTCACCTGAGAACTGTCTGTTCATATACTTTGACCATTTATCAATTTGTCTTACTTCTCTATATATTTTAGAAATGAGGCCTTTATCAGAGAGACTGGTTATAAAAATGCTTTCCCAATTTTCTACCTTCCTTCTAATTTTAGTTGCACTGGCTTTTTTTGTGCAAAAACTTTTCAATTTAATGTAATTAAAATTATCCATTTTGCTTTTCATAATATTCTCTATCTCCTGTTTGGTCATGAATTCTTCTGTTCTCCATAGATCTGATAGGTAAACTATTCCTTGTTCTCCCAGTTTACTTATGGTATAGGATAATCTATTGTGATGAATGGCTATAAATTCTGTTCAGGTCCTGAAGTCCCTGTGGGTCAGTAGAGTGTACCAGATTTGTTTTGGGATAAGCATTAAAACTGGGGGAGGGTATACATAGAATAGAGAGTCCTTGCGCTGAGAGTTGGCTGAAGATGTCTATTAGACTTAGACATGCCAAAGGAACAATTTTAAAAAACAAAAATTTTGTGCCAAGCCTTTGCCCCTCAGTTTTCCACTTGGAGATCATAGGCTTATAGATTGAAGGTACAAGTTACCCAAGAGTCTCTCTAGTCCAGTACCCCTCATTTTATCTATGTGGAATCTCAGAGACTTGGCAGAGGTTGCTTGGGTAGTGACGGAGAGGGGATTTGAACCTAGGTCCTTGGACTCCAAATCAAGTGCTCTCGCTATCATAGTATACTACCTCTAAAATTCACATTTACATGAGGCCTTAAGGTTTACAAAGCACTCACCAGTCTAACCTGCCTCTTTGGGTGGCTGTTAATAGTGAAAGAATATGGAAATTAGAATATGTTGGAATGGAAGAACACTGGGCAGGTGAGTCATGGGAAATTGGTTCTATTCCCAATCCTGCCTCTATGTGTGAGTTTTGGGGCAAATCATCTCATATCACAGTTTCCTCATCAGTAAAATAAAGGGTTGGCCTGGATGATTCCCGAGGTCTCTTCCAACAGTAATAGCCTGAGATGAAACCTACAGGGCTCTGAGAGGAGTAGAACTCAATGATTAAAAAAGGAATATTACCATGAATATTTAGATCTGGAAAGAGACTTAGAGATCAAGAAGAAGAAAAAGAATTGACATTTAAATTGGAAGTAGAAAAGTATTTGTAGAAATGTTTTTGGTATATTTGGGAAATGGGTTAGGGAAGAATTTTAAATGTATAGTGTGGAAAATCAATTTTTATTATTATATTTTTATTCTGTTTTTATTCCTTCATAAAGAACCAGGAAGTATGTGCAGAGTTGAAGAGCAATCACCACTGAACATGGTATTGTCATCTACCTGCCTTACTCTTCTCAAAGAAACTGATGTATGATGTAGGCATCCTGCATCATTGAAGTGGTCCATCTCTGTCTCTGTCTCTGTCTCTCTCTCTCTCTCTGTCTCTTTCTCTCTCCCCTTCTCTCTCTCCCCTGACTCAGAACACCTAGACATACTAGGGCTTCTGATGGGGAATGACTTGGGGGAGGATGGCTGAAATCCAACTAACAAAAGCTCAACCTCATAAAAGCAAAGTGATGTTAATTAGCTAAGGGATGGAATTGATGGTCTGGAAATGAATACCCTCTACAGGAAGAACCCACTCACAAATCATCAGAGTGACATAAACTCTGGAGGAGAGGCAGGTAGGGCCAAGTTTTCTACTGGTCTGCCAGGCAGAGAGACATGTGCCAGGAGAAATGTATTTTTCTACCTGATCAAGGCCCTTGCACTGGACCTTTCAAAATCTTTGATCCTGACTCATCAGATGGATAACTGTGGTCAGATCTGTGATAGGCCCTGAAAGGGGCCAAGCTGATTTCTATCTGGTCTGGCCCCTTTACTCAGGGGATTTTTAAAATCCCTGATTTCTTATCATTGATTTCCCTATCACTACCACCACAACTACTACCACCTCCCATCATCCCAAACCATCCCTCCCCTTTTGGAGCAGTTCTTTTTGGAGAGAGGCCTAGCATACTACTCTGATGTCAGGAGCAAGGGCATTCAATAGCTTTAGATCTGTGGGATTTTCTGGCTAATAACATTAGCTAGCATTGTTATAGCTCTTTAAGGTTTGTAAAGTGCTTTACATGTACTATCTCGTTTGGTCCTCACAGCAACCTGTGAAATAGGTGCTTATTATTCCCATTTTATAAATGAGGGGTCACATACTAACTAGTAAATATTTAAGTCAGGATTTGAACTCAGGTCTTCCTGATTCCAAGTCCAACATTCTATCCACAATGCTACCTAGCTATACATATTTGATTCAACATTAGATAACTATCCTTTACATCTTTCCCATACTGTAACAGGCCACTTCTATCTCTATGGTAATTAAGGGGCCAGGGAGCGAGAAACTACAGCCTCTGGTCTATAAGAGGATCATATCCGACTGGCATTGATTGACTTCCATATTGGAGATAGCATCCTCCACAGAAGGACTGAGTTTTCAGCAGTTCCTCCAGGTATGGGTGTGGCCACCATCCAATAGAAAAAGGAAAACAGGGTCCCAGGATGCTCAGGGAGATGTTTCTAGGGCCTAAGCTATGGACCTATGGCTTGGGCTCTTGGGATTCCAAGCTTGGGTTTCTGTTGCCGAGATTTAGTAGTTCCCTATCATCCCAGGCAGTACTTTCCCCAATCACAGAAAATAAAGATGAGGCAGAAATATGGGGGAGATTTATGTAACCCCTGGCTCAGAGAAGACAGAGAATTCATAAAGAGGAAAGGAGCAGCAGTTAAAAAGAGCTCTGAGGAGCTTTCAGCCATGAAATATATCAGCGTCTGGGGAGAAATAAAAGAATGTCAGGAATTAATGCTCAGGAGAGTGTCCCCACATGAGGTTTCTAAGATGTGTGGGCCTATAACTGCCCCAAACACTAACCTTACTGCTCATTTCTGAAAGATAGCTTGCAAAAATATTTGCTTAGGCTCTATACAGTTGCTTTGTATCTATTCCTCTTTGAAGAATCATTCTATTTTAGAGACAGAAGGAAACTTGTTGATGAATGGAAGCATGGCACAAGAGATAAGAGTGATGGGCTGGAGTGAGAAGCAGCATGGCAAAGCGGACAGAGCCCTGGACTTGGAGTCAAGAAGACCTGGATTCAAATCTTGCCCTAGGAACTTACTAATGTGATGCTAAACAAGTGATCTAACTTCGTTCAGCCTCTAGATCCTCACTTGTATAATGATGAAGTCAAATTCACTAATCTCCAAGATTCCTTCCTACTCTGTAAAATCTTATGATTCTATGAAATCCTACCTCTGACACTTAATTGACTATGTAGCCATGGGAAAGTCACTTAATCTCTCTCAGACTCAATTTTGTCATCTATAGAATGGGAATAATAATGCCTGTAGCACCTATCTCACAGGGCTATTGTGAGGCTTAAATGAGATAATTTCCTAAAGTGGTTTGCAAACTTTGAAGCCCGCTATAAACACCAGTTATGATGTTTTAGCCTAAATCCCTTCATCTCTAATAGAATATAAGAATTGCTATAGTGCTAGTCTTACAGTTCATGCTTCCTGGTATTTTAACTGGTGTATCAAAAGCTATAATTTGGGAAAATCCATTTGTCCATCTAGTCACCAAACTCAAAGATTAAGAACATGTCCCTAACATCTTAGTTTCTTTTAATAATCCATTAAGGATTTATCATTCATTAGCATATCTCAATTCTTCTTAAAGCTATTTCTGTTTAAAGCCTATACCCCAGGGAGAAAATAAGCCCAGGTTTTTTTTTCCCAAAGTATAAGAAATACCTTCTAATAGTACTATTCTTAGATCTGGTGATTAAGTTTTCTCCAATTTTTAATGATTTTTAAATCTTTTATCGCCTCACAGCCTTTGCTTTTCTTTGTCTTTTAAGTCTAGCCCCATACAGCAAACCTCCAACTATACTCAATTTTTCTGGTCATTTTAGCTGCCTTGCACTAGACTTTAATTAGCTGGGTTGTCTGTTTGTGATATGAGTTCCTAGAAAAGTAAATCTTCTTTGGTTATACTTATGCCAAGGCTCATAGGTTGAAATGTTGTCCAAGAGAGGAATGCCTCCTGAATATTTACTAGGTGTTGGGGGTAAGGGTAGAGAAAAAACAAGAATTTCAATTCCATTCAACAAGCATATCTTTATTTCTATTAATTAATTCATTTTTAGTTTTCAACAATCACTTCCATAAGCTTTTGAGTTTTACATTTTTCTCCCCTTCCCTCCTCACCTCCCTCCCCAAGGTGGTGTGCAATCTGATATAGGCTCTACATATACATTCCTATTAAACATATTTTCACATTAGTTATATTGTAAGGAAGAATTAGAACCAATAGGAGAAACCACAAGAAGGAAACAAAACAAAACAGAAGAAAAAAAGAGCAAATAGTATGCTTCGATCTGCATTCAAACTCCATAGTTCTTTCTTTGGATGTAGATAGCATTTTCCATCATTAGACTTTTGGAGATGTCTTAGATCCTTGCATTGCTGAGAAGGGCTAAGTCTCTCAAAGTTAGTCATTGCACAAGAAGGCTGTTACAGTGTACAACGTTCTCCTGGCTCTGCTCACTTCACTCAGCATCAGTTCATACAAGTCTTTTCAGGTTTTTCTGAAGTCCATCAACAAGCATATCTTAATAACTTCTATGTTCACTGAACCATGCTTGGTGTTGGGGACTTTAGTAGAGACCAGGGCATGCCAGGCAAGTGTATGAAACTCGAGAGGCGGAAGGGGGTCCTAGTTTCCTGGACAATTCATCAATCAGTAAATGTCTACTCTCTGCCAAGTAATGAGTTAAATGCTAGGAACAAAAAGAAAAAAGAAAAATAGTCCTTACCTTTAAGTAGCTTACTTTCTAATGTGACACATAAGATGCAATAAATAAGCACATAGAAAACAAATACAGAGTGGATGAAACAAATTTTAGAAGGGATAGCACTAGCAGCTATGGCATTTGAGTGGAGTCTTGAAGGAGGCCAGAGATTCAGAGAAGTAGAGTTGAAGAAAGAAAGTATTGCAGCATAGGGGACAGCTAAGGAAAAGGTATGGACAGGGGAGCTGGAGCATCACGTTGAGGAACAAGTAGGCAGGCATGGGTAGTCCATAGACTACGTGAGGAAGAGTACATGTAAGAGGACTGGAAAGGTAGGAAATTACAAGCTGGCAAAGAATTGTAAATGCCTGAAGAATATTATTTTGATCCTAGAGCTAATAGGGGGACACTGGAATTTATTGACTTGGAGTGCAGGTTGCCAAGTAATGCCAAGGGTTGCCAAGAACCCGAATGGGTTCACAAAGAATTGGACACAACTGAAAAACAATTGAATGGCAACCACAACAAATATTTTAGGGAAATCTCTTTGCTTGCTTTATGTAGGATGGATTGAAATGAGCAAAGACTTGGGGCTGGAAAATCAATCAGGAGGCTATTGCAATAGTCCAGGTGAGAAATGATGAGTACCTGAACTATGGTTTTGACTGGATGAATAGAGCAATGAGATCATATATAAGGGAAGCCATAAAGGAAGAAATTACAAAATTTGGCAACTGATTAGATAGATGGGATGAAGGAGAGTGAGAAATCAAATATGACACTAAGGTTAACAAACCTGGGTAACTAGGAGGGTGGTGGTATCCTCAACAATAATAGGGAAGTTCATAATCCAAGTGAGTTTGGGGAAAAAATAATGAATTCTCTGTTGGACATGTTGAATTTGAGATACCTACAGGACATCCAGCTAGAAGTGTCTAAAAAGCAGTTGATAACATAAGATCAGAGCTCAGAAGAAAGACTAGGGATCTATATAGAAGATCTGAAATTCATCAGCAGAGACAATAATCAAATCCATAGAAGCTAATAAGGTCACCAAATGAGACCGTGTAGAGAAAAAAAAGAAAAGGGCCCAGGAAAAAGCCTTGGAACACATCCGTAATTAATGGTAATGACATGGATGAAGATTCAGCAAAGGAGACCGCAGAGGGGTCAGACTAGTAGGAAGAGACCATGAAAACAGAGAGGACAGATAGAGTATTCAGTAGGAGAGAGTGATCAACAGTTCCAGATACTACAGAGAAGTCAAGAAGGGTGAGCTCTCAGAAAAGCCCATTCAATTTGTCAATGAAGAAAGCATTGGTAGCTTTGAAGAGAAAAGTTTCATTTAAATGACATCAGAAACCAGATTGTAGATGAGTTAGAGAGGAAGTGGGGTGCCTAGTATAGATGGCTCTTCAAGCAGTTTAGCTGAAAAGGGAATGAGAGATGATAGCTAGTGTCGATGGTAGGATAGAGTGACAGATTTTTAAGGATGGGAGAGACATGGGTGTGTTTATAGGCAACATGAAAGGAATCAGTAGATAGGGAGAAATGAATGGTTAGAGGAGAAAATGGTAGCAATTGTGGGGGTAATCTGCTGGGAAAGACTAAAGGGGATAGGATCAAGGGTGCGTATAGAAGGAGTGGCCTTGACAAGCAGAGGGGTTACCCCATCATCACAGACTAGAAGAAAGGAGGAGAGCAAAGACCTAGAGCTGGAAATGACCTCTGAGGCCATTTAATACAGCCTCCTCTTTTTATAGATGAGGAAAGTGAGGCCCAGCAAGGTTAAATGAGTTGCCCAAGGTCATATCGGGAATAATAATAATACAATGATAATAGCTAGCCTTTACAATGCTTTTGGTTTTGCAAAGCACTTTACATATGCTATCTAATTGCTAATTTCACATACTGCTATTCTCATAACAACTCCACTAAGCATGAGAGGCAAATTTGAACCCAGGTCCTCTGACTCTAAGGCCAATTTCTTTTCCATTGTACCATACTAAAGAATGTGAGATGAAGGAAGAGTTCAAGGTGAACGAACTCAATTTTTTCAATGAATTATGAGATTAGGTCCTCAACTGAGACAGTTTGGGTGAAGAATGACATGGAAGGTATGAGGAGAGAAGTGAAGGTTTGGAACAGCCACTGTGGTGAGTAGGATAGAGAATGAATGAGCAAGAACAGAAAAAAATATCTTCTACGATGCCCCAGTTGAGATCAAGTAACATAAATTTGTAACAGTCATAAATTTGTGTTAGCACAATTTCATGACTCCTCTCAGCCATGTACAAAATACACACAAAATAAAAGACGATTATTGAACAAACCACCCAAAAGCTTGATACCATTTATACCACCTGAGTATTGCAAAGCCTTTGATTCAGTTCCAAACTCATGGCTCTGCAGTTACTTAAAGTAGACTCATGCATGTCAAGAACAACAAAGTTTTTTTATGTCATATAGAAAACTATTCTCTACTTAAAATATGCCACCAAAACAATAATGTCAAGAATAACTGATATAGGATGTGATATCTTCCAGGGAGTTAGTTTAAACCTGCTATGGCTCTGCCTGGCCTTAAATCCAATTCTATCACTTCAGAATAGTACTAAGTATAGATTTCAGATTGAAGAGGGAGAGATAGATTAATTTTTTAAGTACTGACTGTGCCAGGCATTGTACCAAGCACTAGGGATATAAATACAAGCAAACAAAATAATCCCTACCCTCAAGATGGTTAACATCATACTAGTCACTTGACATACATGGATAGTGTCAAGTTATATGAATCCACTGAACAAGTATTTCACTTTGTGGAAGAATGACAAAGAGAGAGCTGAGGCTATATATGTTAAGAGACTGACTGGCATCCTGAAGTTAGAGCTTACCAACACCAATGTTAACACACACACACACACACACATATATACATATATATATGCATATGTATATATGTATATATGTATATACATATATATGCATATATATGTATATACATACATACATACATACCTTAAGCATGGTGAAATGGACAACAGATTTTTTTAAACCCATACAATGTTATTGAAACACAGGGCTCATCGTCCCAAGGCAGCTATAGAAAGATTAACATTTCCTCATGAAAAAGTAAGAAGATTGACAAGTGTCCTCACAACACACAATAAAACAAGTTTAAAATTTATAGAAATACTTTTGGAATGAACAGAGCCGACTTCACAATAAAATAGTAAAAGTTGCCGACAGCTATAGGTCACTGGATTTATTAAATGTAATAGAAAGTGATTTATCTCCAAATGGAACTCACGAAAGAACTACGATCTAAGAGTGGAATCAAAAGGAACTTCATAGGCAACATCATGGTCAACCAACAAAGAATTGTTGAAGAAATCACCGAGCCATGCAGGTATGTTTATAAGAAACAAAAGGCTCATAAGTGTGACTCAGTTTCAGGTCATTGCCACTAGAAAATTACAGAAAAGTGATCTGTGCTTAGGGAGCCCAGACTTAATGATCAATGCAAATTATGCAATGAAGTACTAGTAACTATGCAACATATCACTGCCGGTTGTAAAAATTTAGTTCCTACCGGATGCCTAGAGAGACACGATCTGATGACCAGAATTTCACACCAGAAACTCCTTATCATTTATAAACTAACAGATAACCAACTCCTATATGACAAATGAAAATCACAAAATAGCTTAGGAATTCAGTAAAGAAGCTATACTGGAATCAGAGAATCATTACACACACAACTGTTTCCCCTATAACAGTGAACCATAAACATTTAAGAACAATGTGGTTAATATATATTGCCGTACCAAATAACTCAATCACCTAACCATATGGAATAAAAAAGTTTCAAAATATAGCAACCCAAAAAGGTGGATTTTTGCTGATTGAAAATATATGTATATATGTATATACTTAATTATAAACAAAATAAAACAAAGTATAGAGACTTGGTAGAAAATATTAAAATTATGTAGGAACAGTAAGAGATACATATCTTCCCCACTACCTTGTCTGCTACTGGAGTTATCCCAAAGATGTTTTCAGGGCACCTAGAGAAGAGGAGCTTACATCCTGACATTCTTAGTCAGTTCCAAGATATAGTAATTTTATTCACCTGCGTTGAGTCCTCAGAACATTCAGTATATAAAAATAGTAGCAGGATAGTGATTTCTCCTTGGTTCATGTCAATCTGAACTCATCAAAAAGAGATGAGGAAAAGATAAAATGGTGATAATAAAAATAAAAATAACTCTCATTTATGTAGTAAGTTAAGATTTACAAAGTCCTTTCCTCCAAACAACTATGTGAAGAAGCTAGTAAAAATGTTGTTCCTCTTTTAAAGATGAGGAAACCGAGGCTCATAGGGATTAAGTAACTTGGCCATGGACACACAGTTTAATAAGTGTCAGAGCTGGGACTCAAATCCAGGCTTTTTGCTTCTAAGACTCGCTCTCACTTTCCTCTATCTCAGAATCCTGTGAAGTTATAAGATTTAACAAAGGTCCCGACATTTGAAAAAGGTGCCAAGTAATAGAGCCAGAAGCCCTCAAACAGCTTATATCCTCAAACTAAACAACCGAATACCCCACACCAACGAGATTTCTACCTAGTCAAGGTTGGGTAGGAAGGCAAGGACCAATGAGAGATGCAATCAGATCATGTCTAGAGTATCATGTTCAGGCCTGAATATCACATTTTAAAAGGACCATAGACAAGTTATCCCATATCCAGAGGATGGTGAGATAACTCCAAACAATGCTGTACAAGAATGGGTTGAAGGAACTCAAGATATTTAACTTGCAGAGATAAGAGAGTTGGTGGGAAAGATATAATAGCAATCTTCAAACAGTTGAAGGGCCATCATGTAGAAGAATCAGCAATCATAGACTTTAAGAGTTGGAAAAGACCTCAATGGCCATTTAGGTTAACTCATACATGAAAGGAATTCCTGCTGTAGCTTACCCAACAGGTGATTGTCCGGCCTTTGCTTGAAGATCTCCAAGGAGGAAGAATCTGCCACCTGTCATGGCAGGCCATTCCACTTTGGGTAAGTGGTGATTAATTGCTAGGAAGTTTTTCCTGGCATGAAGTCTAAATGGGTCTCTTTGCAACTTCTACCCATTGCCCCTGGCTAGACACCCCAATGCCAAGTAAAACAAATCTAATCTCTCTCCCACATGACAGTCATTTAAATATTCGATGTTCCTCCAAGTCTTCTTTTGTCCATGCTAAACAGGTCCATTTCCTTCAGCTGATCTTCCTATGCTATGAACTCAAAGCCCTTCACTATCCTCTAGTGAAGTCCAGAAGGTTGTCCTCAGCTGGACACTCTCCAATTTATCAATGTCCCTCTTAAACCACAGTGCCCAAAACTGAACATAATACTCTGATGAGGTCTGTAGTATTAATCACTCCAAAAGAGTGATTAAGCTTTTTCTGCTTGTCCTCAGAGGGCAGAAGTAATATTACTACAACTAGGACCAGTGGTTGAGAGTCCTAGGGAAGCAGGCTTAGGAGCAATATAAGGAAAATTTTCTTAACAATTATGGCTGTCCAAAAATGGATGACTTACATGGAAATGTGTTTTTCATGATGACACACCTATAATGTATGTCAAATTGCTTGCCTTCTCAATGCAGGAATAGGTGAGGGAGGCGCAGAGGAGAAAGAGAAAATTTGGAACTCAAAATTTTGGGAAAAAAATTATGTTAAAATTGTTTTTACATGTAACTGGGGGAAAAATAAAATATTAAATTAAAAATGGAATGAACTGTCTCAAGAGGAAAATTGGAATTCCAAAACACTGGAGATCTTTAAGAGGAGACTGGATAATGACTTCAAAGGGTTAAAAATTGGTTTTATATTTTGAGTAGGAGGTGAACAAAAGATTCCACAATATAATAACAACAACATTTTTTAGGTTTACAAAGTGCCTTATATAGGTTCTCATTTTAACTTCACAACAATACTATGAATTACTATTATTCCCATTTTACAGATGAGGAAAATGAGGCCAAGAGAAGTTATTTGCTGAGGATCACACAACTCATAAGTGTCTGAAACAGACTCTGAGCTCATGTCTTCCTGACTCTAAGTCTAATTCTCTATCTATTTCGCCACCTTGCTGACTCAACATAATGAAAATGATATTGATGTCCAGTTACATAGACCATTAAAAAGATACATCAATAACCTACAGTTACAGCAGTGTCTTTCTATAATTTTTTTGGGGGAGGCACGCCAGGTACCCAGGTACCAGGATTTTAGCTACTTGCAGAACTAAATTTTCTTTGGGCAGAAGTCCTGGTAGATCTGATATATACTAAATGGCATAGTATCTCTTAGCATGTTATAGCAAAGCTCCAGTGTAGCCTGAGATTACTTTCAGGAAGTTAAGTTATTTCAGCTCCACTTTGAGAATAGGGAAGGAAATGAATAAAGGACTTAGAAGCCTATATAGAGGGAACACCTAGAAACTCTACTGGTTAATCATTGATAGCCAGCATGTGTTTCAGGGAAACCATGCCAAGGCCCAACAGAGTGTTTTTAAAGGAAGTAGCAAAGAGGAAGCTATTGGCATGAGTTACAGTGACTGGTCTTCTGAAATATCTCGCATACCACCCCACACAAAAGAGCCACCCACCTCTGCGGAGACGGGCTGTGGGTGTTTCACTGTGGGTGAACCACATTTTGGATAGAGAGGTGGTTCAGAGATCAAAAGGAGAAGGTGAATGAAAAGGAATGTGGGGTCAGAGAAGGTGACTGGTGGCATGCCACAGAGGCCATTATTGACATTGGGCATGGGCCTATAATGAATGATTCAGGATATGTAAGCACTTCTAGGAAGTCAACTGGCCCCATCACACTCAATGTACCTCTTCAATATGTCTAGGGTGGGGCTTAGTGAGAGGCTCTATGGCAATGGGCTAATGCTGGGGTCAAAGGCCTAAAAAAAATGTACAGGCACTTGTGTCTTCTAGGTAGAGAGGTGACGTGCTGTGGCTACAGGATGGGACATGTTATCAGAGGCAGTCATCATAGTTGGTTTTATTTAACTGGTTTTCTTTGTTATAAGGGAGGTTGGGGGAAAAGCAGTATTGGAAAGTATGTGTGGTGTAAAAAAATTAAAAGCATCAATAAAACATTAGAGAGAGTGAGTGATATTAAGAATTTCCTCTGAGTCTTCTGAGTTTAAAAATACACTCAAGAACTAAGTCGAGGACTAAATTAGGTAGTGACTTCTGTGCTGCAGGAGTGTTTAAGGAGAGTCTGAATAACCACTTGGGGATGTTGGAACATAGATTAATGTACTGAGCAGGGGTTGATCTCTAAAGTCTCTTTTAATTCTAAAAGTCTGAGCTCTGAGTTTAGTCAGAGGACTGGGTTCAAATCCCAGCTCTGCCAATCGCTACCTTTGTGATTTTAAGCAAGGTATTTCACTTATCTGGGCCTCAGTTTCTTTATCAGTAAAATAAGGGGGCTAGACCAGTTGACTTCAAAATTCGCCTCTAGCTTTGAATACCATGACCCTAGACATTCCAGGGATAGGAAGATGGGGAGTAAAGATTAAGTATTAGAGCCTAAGGTAAAGTGCTAGGGCAAGCCCCAAGCTAATAACCTGCCACAGTCACAGGCTGAGCTAGCTATTGGCAAAAGAGTAACATAGGGAGATGTCTTTCATACCCTCTCTTTCTCCTTTTGAAGTAGCCCACTCAATCCAGTGACCTCCTGTTTCCTTTGGCTCTCCAGGGCCCTATTACAGGCACCCAATGCCAGAATCTGGTTCAGACTACTGTCTTATCTTCCTCCAATCAAAACTCACTCATTCTGGGTCCTGTTCTCTATAAGGCTCTGCTTTCTTTGGGGTGACAGTATCTGCTAATGGTTTGAATCGGACAACAATAGCCGACATTGATCTAGTACTTTACAGTTTGCCAAGGGCTATATCATTAGATTATCACAACAACCCTATGTATGGCAGATGCCAGAAGTATCTTTGCCAAGAAAACCCCAAATGGGGTCACAAAGAGTCAAAAACAACTGGATGATATTTTACAAAGGAGGAAAGCGAAGCTCACCAAAGGTAAATAATTTGTTGATTCAAGTCAGCAGGCATTTATTAAATGCTAACTATATGCCAGGCACTGTACAAAATGCAGCTGTTACAAAGAAAGGCAAAAAAACACAGTGCCTGCCCTCAAGGAGCTTACAGTCTAATGGAGAAGATAACATGTAAACAAGTAGGCATGCATAACAACAACGTATATACAGGGTGAGTGGAAGGAACCCCTTGGCCATACCACAAATTAGAGTTGAAGGAAAGATTTTGAGATAGGTCACGTCTGACTCCAAATACAATGCTCCTTTTTTTTTTACTTTTAAAATTTTTATTTTTTTAACTTTTAATTAATTTATTTTTAATTATCAACAATCATTTCCATAAGCATTTGAGTTTTAAATTTTTCTCCCCTCCCTCCCCACCTCCTCAAGATGGCATGCACTCTGATACAGGCTATACATATATATTCCTATTAAACATATTTTCACATTAGTGATGTAGGTAAGAATTAGGACTAATAGGAGGAGCCATCAGAAAGAGAAAACAAAACACAACAGAAGAAAAAAAAATAGCAAATAGTAAGCTGCGATCTGCATTCAAACTCCATTGTTCTTTCTTTGGATGTGGATAGCATTTTCTATCATGAGGCCTTTGGAGATGTCTTAGATCCTTGTATTGCTGAGAAGGGTTAAGTCTATCAATATTAGTCATCGCACAACATGGCTGTTACTGTGTACAACATTCCCCTGGTTCTGCTCACTTCACTCAGCATCAGACCATACAAGTCTTTCCAGGTTTTTCTGAAGTCAGCCTGTTCATCATTTCTTACAGCACAATAGTATTCCATTACATTTATATACCACAACTTGTTCAGTCATTCCCCAATTGATGAGCATCCTCTCAATTTCCAATTCTTTGCCACCACAAAAACAGCTGCTATAAATATTTTTGTACACGTAGGTCTTTTTCCCATTTGCATACAATGCTGTTTCCATCATGACACACTGCCTAATCACTGTCCATTTGTTCTTCTTCCCAGATCACATATTTCTTTCACCCCACAAGAATGATGGGGATTTCATGACGTACCACTGGAAAGAGCTTTCATTAATTCATTCATTCTGAAGTTAGGTGGTACAACAGAGTACTAAATTTGCAATTAGCAGGACCTGAGTTCAAATCTAGATACAGACACTTACTAGCTATATGATCCAGATCAAGTCATTTATTTTCTATTTTCCTCAGTTTTCTTATCTGTAAAGTGGAGATAATAATAGCTATTGTGTGAAAAAAAAACCTCCCTGGTGCTCCCAGGGTTGTTATGAGATATTTGCAAAGTACCTAGCACATAATAAGAACTATATAAATGTTAACTATTATTATTATATTTATTAAACCCTTACCATGTGCAAGGTATGAGACAATATAGTGTAAACTAGTGAGAGCTAACCTAAGAACCAGGAAGATCTGGGTTCAAGTCCTGCCCCTAACACATATTAGCAACATGACTGAACAAATATCTTTATTTTTCAGTGATCTAGGCAACTCTTGACTAAAAGTTGCAAAAACATGAATTGGTGGAGGGCGTTTTCTTATCTGGAAGTTCTTGATACCAGTGAAATCACAAGTCCCAGTAACCCTCAAGTCATATCATATTGACTTTTTCAGATTACTCATTAAGATTGCCTTAGGTTCACAAATCCCTACATAAAATTTTGTCTTCTCTAAATACCTCAAATGACAGTCTTAACCATAAGTTCCCATAGTTCTCCTGGGGGTGCCGGAATGATACAGGAGGTCAGTAGTAGCCTTAGATGCAATTAGGGGGTGTTGAATAAAAATAAAGAAAGAAGAGAAGAGAAGGAAATTTTGAAAAACCATTTGTACATGTTTCATCTGTTGTGTAACAGAGTTAAAGTTATAGTGATTACATTATTTTCCAAATAAGCACACAAAACACAAGTTATAACTGATCAGTGGTCAAGTCTGCTGATAGGTCTTAACAAGCAAGTGTTGGCAAGCCAGCATGCTGTGTATTGTTGGGAAGTCCAGCATGCACAGGCAGAAATATGTGCACATAATGACATGTTTACAATATGATATATACAGTTACTTGACTTAATATTGTGTCATCAAAATTTCAATGCAGGAAAAACCCACAAATCTACAATAAATTATTGAATTTAAGATGCATCATTTTTAAAATACATATTTTATATTTTTTGAAATTATGCAATTTTTAAAAAACCATTAAAGGGTTATAGAAAGTAGATTTCAGAAGGGCACTGAGCAACTTTTATTTTTAAAGGGAGCAGTAGGCCAAATAAGTTTGGGAATCTCTGGTCCTAACAATACTATTATCTAGTTGTCTACCCTGGGTAAGTGCCTTAAATCTCTCCACCCCTCATTTGTAAAAATGGAAATAACCTCTACCCTATCTCAAAAAATCAGGATCAAATGAAATAATATGTGTAAAAGTACTTTTTAAGTGGCAGTGCAGTAGGGAAAGCACTTGGAATGGGGGCCAGGAGAAAGGAATTCTAGACCTGGTCCCGTCACTGACTGTGACCCTGTTAAGTTCAATTCAACAAATATTTAGTGAACAACCAGTGTATACTTAGATTGTGCTACTAAAGTCTTCTCTAACTCAACTCCTGCCCTTAGACCAGGGAACTTCTGTATTCAGGGTACTATCCCCTCAAGCACCCTAACCTCCCAATTCCTCAGTCTCCTCAGTTCTCATGACCTACTCTCCAATTCCACTTCAGTTATCTATACCCTTAATCTTATCATTACCTGCAAGTGTCCCACTTCAATGATCAAAAAATGCTAAAAAAGCCCAGATTAACCGAAGAGGAAGTAAAATACTTAAATAACCCCATCTCAGAAAAAGAAATTGAACAAGCCATTGATGAACTCCCTAGCAAAAAATCTCCAGGGCCAGATGGATTTACATGCAAATTATATCAAACATTTAAAGAACAATTAATTCCAATACTATATAGACTATTTGGGAAAATAGGTGAAGAAGGAGTCTTACCAAATTCTTTCTATGATACAAATATGGTGTTGATACCTAAACCAGGAAGAGTCAAAATAGAGAAAGAAAATTATAGACCAATTTCTCTAATGAATATAGATGCAAAAATTTTAAACAAAATATTAGCAAATAGATTGCAGCAACTTATCACAAGAATAATACACTACGACCAGGTAGGATTTATGCCAGGAATGCAGGGTTGGTTCAATATTAGGAAAACTATCAGCATCATTGAGCATATCAACAACAAAACCAACAGAAACCACATGATCATCTCAATAGATGCAGAAAAAGCTTTTGATAAAATACAACACCCATTCCTATTAAAAACACTAGAAAGCATAGGTATAAATGGAGTCTTCCTTAAAATAATAAATAGCATATATCTAAAACCTTCAGCAAGCATTATATGTAATGGGGACAGGCTAGAAGCATTTCCAATAAGATCGGGGGTGAAACAAGGATGTCCATTATCACCACTGTTATTCAATATTGTACTGGAAACCTTAGCTTTAGCAATAAGAGAAGAAAAAGAAATTGAAGGCATTAGAATAGGCAAAGAAGAAAAAAGCTATCACTCTTTGCAGATGACATGATGATATACTTAGAGAATCCTAGAGAATCAAGTAAAAAACTACTTGAAATAATAAACAACTTTAGCAAAGTTGCAGGCTATAAAATAAACCCACATAAATCATCAGCATTTCTATATATTACCAACAAAGCCCAACAGCAAGAGATAGAAAGAGAAATCCCATTTAAACTTACTGTAGACATTATAAAATATTTAGGAGTCTACCTCCCGAAACAAACCCAGGAACTCTATGAACACAATTACAAAACACTTTTCACACAAATAAAATCAGATCTAAATAATTGGAAAAACATCAGTTGCTCATGGGTAGGCCGAGCTAATATAATAAAAATGACAATCCTACCTAAGCTAATTTACTTATTCAGTGCCATACCAATCAAACTACCAAAAAATTATTTTATAGAGTTAGAAAAAATAATAACAAGATTCATTTGGAAAAACAAAAGGCCAGAATATCAAAGGAACTAATGAAAAGAAATGCAGGGGAAGGTGGCCTAGCAATTCCAGATCTTAAATTGTATTATAAAGCAGCAATCATCAAAACTGCTTGGTACTGGCTAAGAAATAGGGAGGTGGATCAGTGGAATAGGTTAAATATGCAAGACACAGTAGTCAATGACTATAGTAATCTATTATTTGATAAACCCAAAGACCCCAGCTTCTGGGATAAGAACCCACTCTTTGAAAAAAAACTGCTGGGAAAACTGGAAAAGAGTATGGCAGAAACTAGGCATAGACCCAAATCTCACACCATATACCAAAATAAAGTCAAAATGGGTTCAGGACTTAGATATAAAGGCTGATACAGTAAGTAAACTGGGAGAACAAGGAATAGTTTACCTATCAGATCTATGGAGAACAGAAGAATTCATGACCAAACAGGAGATAGAGAACATTATGAAAAGCAAAATGGATAATTTTGATTACATTAAATTGAAAAGTTTTTGCACAAACAAAGCCAATGCAACTAAGATTAGAAGGAAGGTAGAAAATTGGGAAAGAATTTTTACAACCAGTCTTCTGATAAAGGCCTCATTTCTAAAATATATAGAGAATTAAGACAAATTTATAAGAACACAATGGTCAAAGGATAGATGATAAATGGTCAAAGGATATGAACAGGCAGTTCTCAGATGAAGAAATTAAAGCATCTATAGTCATATGAAAAAATGCTCTAAATCATTATTGATTAGAGAAATGCAAATCAAAACAACTCTGAGGTACCACATCACACCTATCAGATTGGCCAACATGACAAAACAGGAAAATGATAAATGTTGGAGAGGATGTGGGAAAATTGGAACGCTAATACATTGTTGGTGGAGTTGTGAAATGATCCAACCATTTTGGAGAACAATTTGGAACTATGCCCAAAGGGCTACAAAAATGTGCATACCCTTTGATCCAGCAATAGCTTCTAGGGCTATATCCCAAAGAGATCAAACAAATGGGAAAAGGACCCACATGTACAAAAATATTCATAGCAGCTCTTTTTGTGATGGCAAAGAATTGGAAATTGAGAGGATGCCCATCAATTGGGGAATGGCTGAGCAAGTTGTGGTATATGAATGTAATGGAATACTATTGTGCTATAAGAAATGATGAACAGGCTGACTTCAGAAAAACCTGGGAAGACTTATATGGTCTGATGCTGAGTGAAGTGAGCAGAACCAAGAAGACTTTGTATACAATAGCAGCCACGTTATGCAATGACTAAGAATGTCAAACTGAACCCTTCATTACGAGGATCTAAGACATCTCCAGAGGCCTCGGGATGGAAAATGCTGTCCACATCCAAAGAAAGAACTATGGAAGTCGAATCGCTCTCACTTAATTTTACCTTAAGTTGAGTTTTGTTTCATCTTTCTGATGGTTCCTCCTATTGGTTTTAATTTTTACTTACAACTTCACTAATGTGAAAATATGTTTAATGGGTATGTAAATGTAAAGCCTATGTCAGATTGTGCGCCGTCTTGGGGAGGGTGGGGGGGAGAGAAAAAGGGAAAAAAAATTTTCAACTCAAAAGCATATGGAAAACAAAAATAAAAATAAAAATAAAGAAAAAACAAAGAAAAAAAATGCTAAAAAAAAAACAAACCACACTTTTATCAGACCGTAGCCTACTATTATCTCACCTCTCACTATGCCTTACCCTCCCTAAACCTATTATTGGTCTTTGCCACACTTCCAGTCTCTATCCCTCCATTTTCTCTCAGGTCACCCCCCTGCCCTAATCTGTCTTTCTTCCCTTGCCAATAGTAATACTAGAGTTAACAAGTTCAATTGTATATGTCTTCTGCTCTCTATTCTCTTACATCTGGACCTATTGATAGTGCTCATAACTTGCTAAGCGCCAACTTTGGATTATTTCCACCTTCTCCTTCCTCTACTCCTATTTATATGCAGGTTAATAGAGCTGAAGGAAATCACACAACTGAAATGAATGGGCAATTATGGTATGTATATGTCATAGCTTCCCATCTATCATCAACAAAGTAAGTGATTGTTTCTGTTTTTAACACTTTTCATCTAACAATTTGTTATTGTGATGAACAAAAGAATAAAGACCTATAAAATTGATCACATTTTTAGATCTAATAGACATCATTTCTGATGTGCTAATAACCCCTGTAGAAGTTTTTTTTTTAAATTAACAAGCCATTATATTGGGAATAAAAGGGCCAACACAGGTACAATCTTCCAATCTGTTGGTATGTAATGGACATTGTCCAGGTGATAGATATCAGCTACTACATACTCCCATGGCAGAAGGATCATAGATCGCTACAATTCATATAAATTTGATTGTTATTATATACCATGACAGGGAGAATGAGTCTATTGGTAGCATTGTTCAGTCAGCAGGTGAGTTCTGAACAGTTTCCTACCAATACAGAGATTGTAGGAATTAGAAGCAATGGAGGGTAGTCAGTCCAGTTATGCAGTTGACCTTGGAGATGGGACAGAGGCTTGCTAATCTCTCACTGATCTCCTAGGAGCAAAGCAAGGCACCCTTGTTTTGTTCTATGACTAGCATGGTAGAGGTATTGGAGAAGGGTGAAAACAAACATGGTGGGTTGGGGGAGAGGTAAGTGCTGCTTCACACTGAAATCAAGGCTACTTTAAAGGTGGAGTCACATGCTACCATGTTATACACATATATAAGGTAACTATACCATAGTGAGATTGTGTTGTTTTATTTTAATATACGAGAATGCATAGCTCTGAATCAATCCACCGACATGCATGTATTACATGCTTCCTATGCACCAGGCATTGTGATGGCTGCTGGGAATAGACAGAAATGAAACAGCCCTTGCCCTCAGAGAGCTTGCAATCTATTAGGGGCTCAACAGGTACATATGGAAGACCATGCAAAATAAATAGAAAGTAGTAGTTTGAGGAGGGGGAAGGAAATAGAAGTTTGGAAGGGGTATAAAATAATGTAGAAAGTGGTATTTCAGCTAAACTTTGAAGGAAACTGGGCTTTTCTAAAGCACTGCTGAGGAGGAAATATATTCTGGCCATGGAGGACACCAGTTGTGCAAAGAAACAGAAAGTCATCCTTCAAAATAGTCACTTGAGGAGGGTGATCATATATTCGAATGATGCTACCTGGCACTGTTTACCCAAGAAATTCAGTATTTCTCTTGTTGCATTAATCACTTTAGAGCCTGTGATTTTCCTCTGAATATCATCAGCGATGACAAAAATTCATCCTTCAGAGCCAGATTGTTTTTTGGTAGCAGTAAACAGCTGTTCAGAGCCAAGTGTGGTGAATAAGGGAGATGGTCACACTGGATGATACAATTTTTGAGTAAATTTTGAACAAGAATAAGGTGTCCCTAGTGGTAATCATAAAATGGATTTTCTTATGTGGCTCTGGGGAAAATTCCAAAAAGAGAAGTTTTGACTATGTTATGTGCTATGGGCATCGTTGTCTTAAGTTCAGAGCCTCCCAAGAGGCCTACTTGGAAGCAAAGAACAATCTTTTGGATGTATAACTTCTGGCAAATTTGTTCAAAGACCAGACTCAAATTACATTAGAGTCACACTATATTTATTTTCACAAGTTCATCAGGAAATACAGTAGGATTTTATCTGCCCCTCTCTAAAGTTAGCAATTCTTAGAATTGAAGATATTTAGCTGCACAGGTAAACCTTAAGAGATGCTATGGATGTGCTCCTGCAAATGAAATGAACTTTTATTGACTGTATTACATCAAAACATACTTTAACAGCTCACTGTTTAAAGGAATATTAAAATCAATTAAATAAATTGTAAATGAGAGAATCCTTTTTAAAGCAGATAGCCATCCACTATTTTATAGTTTGTAATTCTGGATTTTTTAGTGTTCCAAGTTTGCTAAAAGTGGGACCCCTTTCTGTATTTGTGGGAAATACATATACGTAAGAGATAGGGAAAAGGGATGGAGAATCTATACCTGTGTCTTCATTAGAGTGAAGAAAGTCACTCTACCAATGCAGGTCACTCCTTCTCCGCAATCTACAGTTTTAAAGAGTTGCCTAGAACATGGCAGAAGTAAACTGACTCACCCAGGGTCACACAGCTAGCATGTCTCAGAGGTGGGGCTTGAACTCAGGTCTTCTTGACTTTGAGGCCAGCTCTGTATCCACTTTGAACCCTTTAAAAATGCTGTGATTTCTAAGTAGAAATACTAAGAATAAATACGAATGAACTGTTCTGTTTTTACAACTAACAAGAAATTGAGAATAAGTGTAGACAGAGTCAACTAGACCTGGGTTCAATCTCAATCTTGAAACATATTAGCTGTATGACCCTGGACCAATTACTTTGCCTCTCAATGCTCTAGGCTGAAGAGAGGGAAGTGAGAGAGAAAACAGGAGGGAAGGTAAGAGCAACAGAGAGGAAAGGGAGAGAAGTGGGGAGGAAAGAGAGACAAAGGGGAAGGAGGAAGTGAGAGAGAAGGGGGAAGGAAGGAAGGGAGGAAGGAAGGAAGGAAGGAAGGAAGGAAGGAAGGAAGGAAGAGGAAGGAAGGAAGGAAAGGAAGGAAGGAAGGAAGGAAGGAAGGAAGGAAGGAAGGAAGGAAGGAAGGAAGGAAGGAAGGAAGGAGAGAGAAAAGGGAAGGAAGGAGGGAGAGAGAGAGAGAGAGATGAGGTTTTAGAGTCAGGGAAGCTAGGGAGAAAGGAAGGAGAGAAGACAGCTAATTCCACAGAAGGAAAACATCCTCTTAAGACTTTCTGACTGTATCTATCATCAGAGCTCTTCATCTCTGAGCTATTACTTCTGCTCCATAGACAGCTTGGCCAGCTTCACACAAAACTCAGTATGGGAACTCACAAAGTCTAAGGATTAGAAAGTTTGGTCTGTCCCTGCAAATAGCTGTAAATGAACTTTATTAGACTGTAGAGAGATCAAACCTTCAGGTAAACAGGAACATTTGCCAAGTGGAAATCCCAGCCCTTTGTATATTTAGTAATGAGTGAAGATAAGATTTCTTTTTTGACAACATGACGGATACAATCATAAAAAACAATTGTGCTGCTGTAACCGAATATACTTTAGGGGCGACCTGATAGCTCAAGCTTCTACCTGAACAGGTTTTTGCTTTTCTAAGATTGAAGGTGTCTAAAGTCAACCAGATGTCTAACCCACGAAGAGTTAGTATTTCTTTCCAGGTAAGTTAAAGTTAATAGCCTGCTGAAGCCCTGTAGATTTCAATAATCAATGACTCATTTCAGTATATTTATTTAGTGTATTTTATGGTAATCCAGATACAGTAGTGCAGTACAGCACCTCCACATAGTTCCTCAGAGGTGTGTTTTCTGAATAAGTACACTGGACTGGGCATGAGGAGAGTGGGGTTCAAATCTTTATTCCCCCACTGTATGACCATGGACAGGTAATTTAATCTCTGAGACTCAGTTTCCTCATCTATAAAAATGGGATCAGATCTAGAGCTGTAAGTGACCTTGTAGCTAGGTGACCTAGACAAGAAGAAATTGAGGTTAAGTGCCTTACCTCATTATACCAGGTCATTGTGAGAGAATAGCTTTTGTCATTAAAGCTCTATAGAGATATGAGTTATCTGGTTATTAGTGAAAAAATTTCTGAGTTTCAATATAATTTCTTCTTGTCCCTTAATTACTGGAGCAAGCCATTATTGTCTAACTAGTAAAGACTAAGGTTCATGAGAAGGCCTGAATAAGAACAGCCAATTCAACAATGCAACAAAATGGGCATCATCTATTATTTAAATTTTAATTAATTAATTAATTTGAAATTAATGCCTACAATAAGAAAGCATAATTAGCCATTTTCATGAATTTGGATCCTACTTGAACTTTGGGGGGGGTAATAATTTCTGAACTTAATACCATTATCTTTGACTATAGTGGTCCCTTCTAACAGTCCCTTCCAGCTCAAAATCTATGATCCTAATTTAACTTCTCTTGTACTCAGTTGCCTCACCTGTAGAGATGAATAGTACCTTACTTTACCTGTCCGAAGACGAGCTGCTAAACCAGATTCCATCATCAGATTCAGGAATGATTTCCAGGTTTCATCATCATCACTAAGGTCCACAAATAGCTGATTTTAGTGTAGAAATATAAACAGGAACCTAATTCATGAAATTTGCTAATTGTTACTCCATGCTATGGGCGTCGGTGGGAAAGGGGCATGAGATGTGATATTTATATAATGAAAAACACCAGGAAATAAAAAGCAATCAATTCAGGGCTTTTGACTGGCTGTGCTGAGATTGACTTTTGTCGACAGCTGAAACAAATGAATTGATCTCAAATACTCAAGCAGAACTCTGCAGCCATGATCCAGGCAGAACATCCTGAAATCCTCCCTTTACTGACCTGGATTCTTTCCATTTATTGCTTTTTCACTAACATAAAAATATACTTCAATTCATCCCAAATCAAAAATAGGGAATTAAAAAGCTAGTCAAGAATTGATTCACTGTTGTTTGACTGGTTATGTAAATCCTCTAGGATAAATAGCTTGGGGGAGGGCTAATTTTAAGCTCGGTGATTTACTTTCTTCATGAAAAAGAGAGGGAGAGACCCACAAAGAAAATAAAACAATTCAGAGAGGGATTCTAGGGTCCAAATTCTATGGTCTGAGGCTCTGCTACTATCTAAGAAAGAAAAATATTTCCTGACAAAATACCTTTAAGCAGTTTGCCTGAATCTGTAAACATAAAGGGAAGTGGAAAAATTAAGGCAATTAAGTACCTGGGTAAATTGGGTCCAAAACTTCTTTTACCTGAAATATTCAGATTATTGGGATAAAAGTGGGTTTTTAGCCTGACTGATCTGGAAAAATCATCTTGATTTTCTGCCTCTGTTTTTATGTGTAGACACACAGAGAAGGAAAACCAATCAACCAATACCAGATGTCTTAGAACTACCATGGTGGAGAGGCAGTGTGGTACAAGTGGGACACTCCTGGATTTGGAATTAGAGGACCTGGGTTTAAATTCTGTCTCTGCCACTTTTGTGTGACTTTGAACAAGTAACCTAATGTCTTTGTGCCTCAGTTTCCTCATCTGTAAAATGAAGGCGGGGTAAATTATCTCTAAGGACCTTTCTAGCTCTATGGCCTTAAGAGTCATAGAATTGGAAGGGACCTTAAAGAGACCATCTAAGCCACTGGGGTCAAACTCAAATAAAAATGAATCCCTATAGCTGCATATTGATTTAGAATACCACAAATTAACATTACCTATGTTGTTTTATATTTTTTTGTTAAATATTTCCCAATTATATTTTAATCTGGTTCTTACCTGCCCTTGGGAGTTTTGTGGCATATAACCTGCCAAGCAGGAGTTTGACACTTGTGATGCCTCCATTTTATAGATGAGCATGTTGAGATATAAAGAGATTAAATGATCTGCCCAAGGTCTAGAGAGCAAATAGCAAAGATAGAACTCAACCCAATGTCCTCTTAAAGCCAAGTTCGATTCTATTACCATTCAACTACACAATGTGGTCTTAAGGAAATCTAGTCAGTCAGAGAAAAGTGACTAGAATCTGAATCTCCCAACTCCCAATTCAAGACTCTTTCCATTGTTGTATATGGATGGTCAGTTTTAATGTTCTACCAAGTCAGATAATAAGAAGCATCATGGTCTGGTAGAAATAGCACTGGAGTTGGAAACAGACCTGGGTTCAGATTCTAAATTTGACAGTAGTCCACCATAAGGGCCTTGAGATGGCTCAGTGGATAGAGCACCAGGGCCTGGAGTCAGAAAAACCTGAGTTCAAGCTGCCTCAGACATTTACTAGCTATGTGACCCTGAGCAAGTCACTTAACCCTGTTTGCCTCAGTTTCCTAATCTGGAAAATGAGCTGGAGAAAGAAATGGAAAACCACTCCAGTATCTTTGCCAAGAAAACCCCAAATGAGGTCACAAAGAGTCGGCACAACAGAACCAACAGAACAACAACAAAGTCAACCACAGGCAAATTATTCAACCTTTCAGTGACCTAACCTGTAAAATGGGAATAATCCTATCTGTAGTACTTCATAGGGCTGTTGTGATGATTGAACAAGATGATCTGTGTAAAGTATTTTGTAAACCTTAAAGTGCTTTATGAATGATTATTGATAAGCAACAACAACCACAACACTGATGTACTTTGGCCAAAAGCAAAGGCCAGAAAAAGTCAGATAGACGTACTACTAGCCTAAGATAAAAATTAAATTTCTTTCTATTACAAGTGCCACTAGAACATACCAACAATGTCTCCACATCACTTCTTGCCAAGGCAAAGATGAGAGTGGCCATTACTACTATGGAAATCCACATGCATTGGCTAAGTAGCAGTTGTGGAGTCAAATGCTTTTGTGATCCAAGTTAAAAGACAGACGACTTGGAAAAGACTTAATAACAGCATGTGCTTTGTTGCTCTGTGATTCTGTGATTATCAGAACAGATGAGGAAATGAGAGGATCTCTTGGAATTCTTCAATTCTCTAAACCTGCATTTATTAAATTCCTGTGGTTTGCCCAACAATGTGCTAGGCAAGAGGGTGGAAATAGATGAAATCCATGATACTTCCATCCTTGGAGGATCTTGCCTCCCCTCTAAGGAAGTAAATAGTGTAATGTAGAAAGGAGAGCACTGGATTTGGAGGCAAGTGACCCGAGTTCAAATCCAGACTCTGCTGCTTACTAGCTATATGCCATCAGGCAGGTCCCTTTACTTCTCTGGGTCCTCTCTGGGTAAGGTTTACAAAATGCTTTATACAGATTATCTTGTTTAATCATCACAACAGCTGTATGAAGGAAGAACTGCAGATAAGATTATCCCCATTTTACAGATTAGGTAACTAAGAGGTTGAATAACTTGCCAAGAGTTGTCTTTGTTGTTGTTCAGTTGGTTCAGTTGTGTCTGACTCTTTGTGATCCTATTTGGGGTTTTCTTGGCAAAGAAATTGGAGTGGTTTGCCATTTGGTTCTCCAGCTCATTTACAAATAAGGAAACTGAGACAAACAGGGTTAAGTGACTTCCCCAGGATCACACAGCTGCAGGATGAGGGGCTGGGATGAGATGATCTATAAAAGCCATTTCAGCTCTAAATCCTACTGTTCTAGGATACACAAGCCTAAAAAACACAAAGCAATTAGAAAATAATGCAAAACAATATAGACATACCTCATCTAATGCCATTAGTTGATACCAAGAGAACTCAACTTTAGATAAAGATTTATCTGAGCCAGTCAGACCCAATGTCATAAATACAATGACTTTACAGCAGGGTTCTCTTATGTTATAAGAGTTACAACAGATCACTAATCCCTACTCTGATATGCTCTAGCTGTGCAGCCTTGGGCTAGGATGGGGGTGGGGAACCTGAGGCCTTGAGGCCACATGTGACCTTCTAGGTCCTTGGGTGCATCCTTTTGACTGAGTCCAAGTTTTACAGAACAAATCTTTTTATTAAGGAGATTTGTTTTGTGAAGTTTGAGTTCAGTCAAAGGGCTGCACTTGAGGACCTAGAGGACCATATGTGTCCTTGAGGCCTCAGATTCTCTATCCCTGGGCTAGGGGCTAACCTCTCAGTGCCCCCAGGCAATTATCCTCTGATCTAGATTGGTAGAGGAAGTTTCCACACCAGGAATTCACTAAATCAATGAATCACTGTTCTGGTCCTAAAGGTATATAGGGGTGGGGGGAAGGGGGGAGTAGGGAGCATAAAAAAAATATGTTTCCAAATGACATTGGTCAGAACAACTTTACAAATAGCGTGCCTGAATTAAGAACAGTTCAGATTTATATGATACTTTAAGGTTAACAATGCTATTGCCTCATAACGCTCTGAAGTAAGTGGTGTATTTTTGTCCCCATTTTACGATGAACAAACCAAAATTTTTGGTAAAATAACTTTCCCAAGATCACAGAGCTACTAAGTATCTGAATATAATATGTATTATATTATATCATAATATATTAAAATAATAAAAGAAAAATTTACATATAATATATTATATAATATCATATATAACATATTGAAGTAATATTATATATTATCTATAATGATGAATGTATACTAATATAATGAATACAATATACAGATGATAGTATATATAGTAATAATGGGAAATATTAATAGCTAACACTTATAAAACAATGTAAGTTTTGCAAAGTTCTTTATCTCATATGATCATCACAACAACCCTGGGGGGGGGGCCGGGAGGATAGGTGCTATTATTATCCCTTTTTACAAATGAGGAAACTGAGGCAGATATAGGTTAAGTGACTTACCCAGATCATATGGCTAGTAAGTATTCAAGGCCAGATTTAAACCCAGGTTTCCTCATTTCACGTCTAGCAGTCTGTCTGGCATTGATTGCTAAATTATCTGATTGCTAAGTTACCCAACTAAATGTACAGTCCAGATTCAGAGAAAAGAGAGGTGAAAAGCTTGCTTAGAGACTGAAATGTGAAGAACAAGACAATTTTCAATGCCAGTGGCAAAAAAGAGGTAAGTGCTGGTGTAAAACCTGCGGCACCATCAAAGGCTGATAGACCTCTCCACCCAAGTCCATGGCATCTTTGCACTTCTTCATTTCAGAGTATGGATCATGTCACTCAGTAGTGGAAAGAATACTAGATAATCAGAACTCCTGGGGCTCCCCCACTTCCTAGCTGTGTGACCATAGGCAAGTAACTTAACATCTCTAAACTTCTAATTTCCTCATCTACAAATGGGGGATATTAAAATTTGCTCTCCCTGGCCCACAGTGTTGCAGTAATGATAAAACAGGACCATACAGTTAAAGATTCTTTGAAAGTTGTCAGGCATTGTAAGAGGGCTGTATCCTATACACCAACCCCAATTAATGTTTCTTTTTAAATTTTACTTATTTTCAATTATCAATCATTTATTTTTACTCTCCCTCCCATGCCCCCCATTTAAAAGAAAAGCAAATCCTTGTATCAAATATATGTAGCCAAACAAAACAGATGTTCCCCGTTGTCCATCTCTAGCAACGTTGGTGGCACTCATTCCACATGTTGACTCCACCACCTCTGGTAGGAGGTGGAGAACATGGTCAGTTCTCTGGAATCATGCCTACCCCAATTGATTCCACTAATTGTGATAGATAGATCTGATACCTTTATGGAGAGACACTTCCATGACTGAATCACCAAATCTATCCGCGGAGTAAAATAGGTCTGGACAATTCCTACATGCCTCAATCAATTAATCAAAGGTATAATAAACAAGGTGTAAAAGAAGTCCTCCATAATTCGGAATGGGTGAAGTGTTTCAAGACATTGGATGAAATGAGATGATGCTATATAGAAAATGTGTTGGGATTCAGTGAAAGAAGTAGACACACCCCGGGCCTAGGTGTGTAAGAGAAGGGGATTCTAGTAGAAGTATTCCAGCAACTGCTTTGAGACTTGAGGTCCAAAATCTTGAAGAAGCAGGTCCCTTGTGCCTTAACTCTAAGGCAGCAACTAGGTAGGTAGGAATGAGCAAGCCCTGGGAGAGTGTCATGCTTCTCCTCCCACCCCCTGACATCACAGAGATGAGATTGGACCAGTAACAAATAATGCATAAGAGGACAAGTTGGACACATGAATAAAAGGGCGGCTCCAGGACTCTACAAGGGACGTGAGCTCAGGAGAACTTCATGGGGTCCCTACCTCAGAGGAACTTCACATCACCCCTCAGGGAAACATCATAAGGACTCTGCAAAGGGAGAAAAGGACTTCTATGCAATCAGGAACTGTGAATTGGGCTCACTCCTTTGCCACATCAGCTATCTAAGCTTAAGCCTACTATTCCCTGGATTGTACTTGTGGGAAAGTATACCCTAGAATTTGGGGGGAATGGTTTTCTACTTTTATCCTTGCTTGGTATATATCCCCTTGTAAAACCTAATTGATGGTATAATTAATTAATATTGGGGAGATAGGAGCATATTGGTTGAGGCTTATGAGTGACAGTACTAGAAATGTGACCCCAACCTCTTAGGGTTACCCCTAGGACTCTGAGAAGAGACTTCAGCCACCCTCTGGGACCCCAGACTGCCAATTACAGTAGCGGTCAGAGAAAACAGCCCAGAGCCTATGCTATAATATGTGTGTGTGTGCATTTATGTATGTATGCATGGATGGATGGATGATTATATTGTATTGTATGGTTTTGTATTGTATGTATTATACATATTCACCCCAGATTCCCTAGTAACCAATGGGATGTTCACAGAATCCTAGAATATCAAAGCTGGAAGAGATCTCCCAATCTAGTCCAATCCAACTTCCTCATTTCTCTCCCTTCCTTGCCACTCACACAACTATCACCCTACTTCAAACCTTTATCGCCTCTCCCCTGAACTTTTGCCTCTTTTTTGGTATCCCTACCTCAGACCTTTCCCCCACACCAATCCATCTTCAACTCTGGAAAAGCACAAGTATAACTGTCACATACAACGCATACATCTGATAAATTCTAGTAGCTTCCTATTACCTCTGGGTCAGATGCAAAATTCTCTGGCATTTAAATACCTCTTCTTTACCTGGCCCCTTCCCTCCCCTCTTTCCAGTGTTCTTATTCATTTCTTCCCTTCATATATTCTTCAATGGGGCCATATTGGCCCATTGGTTCTACACACAAATCATTCCAGCTCCTGTTCAGGTCACACTGTCTCATATACCTGGAAAATACCTCCTCACCTCCACCTGTTGGAATCCCTAGTTTTTCTTCAAGACCTAGTTCAAGCACTACCTTCTCTATGAAGGCTTTCCTGATCCCTGTAGTTGCCAGTGGCCTCTCTCCCAAAACTATGTTGAATTCATTTTTGTTGCATTCGTATATTAGGTATACACTTGCACATAGCATCTCACTACTAGAACATAAAGGTTCTCCTTGAGAACAGATACTGTTTTCACTTTTGTCTTTGTATCCCTAACACTTAGCCCATTGCTTGACACATAATAGATACTTTATAAATTGCTGCTGGATTGAAAGGACTAATAAAAGCACAGAACTGAGAGCTAACAGAAACATTAGAAATTATCTGGTTCAACTCCCTTGTTTTGCAAAGGACTTGCCCTATCTTACATAGCTAATTAGCAGCAACACCAAGATTCAAACCCAAGTCTTCTTTCTCCAAAGCCATTACACCATTGAAGGTTACACAGCTAGAAATTGGCAGAGTTAGATTGTAATCTACTTAATGTAGACATTCAGTCTGATTATCCCTACTTTGGCTCAGTGTTCCACCAACTGTAGCCTCCCCGATAGCAGGGATTTCAAGGCATACAATACCACACCAGCTCTACCAACGTTGTGAATCTTTAGCATGTACAAGGCACTGTACTAAGGCTGGAGATGCAAAGAATGGCAAAAACAAGGTCCTTGCCTTCAAGAAGCTTACATTTTAACAGGGGAAACAACATGTAAACAACTATGTACATACAAGATATGTGCAGGATAAATGGAAGGTGATCGCTAAACTAGAGCTCTTTCCGTCACATTAGGCATATCATCGCTAATTTCAGCAAAGTCAATGCACCAGTCACATTTCTTTTGTCTTCCACAAGACACGTGTCATTCCATTGCTGATTCAGCATAATTTCATTACCAGCTTTATCTCAGAGGCTCCCCCAAATAGTTTCTCTTTTTTTGGATGAAATGACTTGGGAGCACCACACAAATCACCATTCACACGCATCAGATTAAACAAGATTAAACTCAGATTACATAGATTAAACAAGAAATGACCAGATCTCTCCAATACTCACCATTTCAAGACAGCACAGTCTGTGTATAAAATGTAGGGTAACTCCTGTGTAAAAAGGCAGCAGCAGTGTGTGGGAGAAGGACCGAGGTGGGAAGGAAAGAGCCCTGGGTCTGGAGTCAGGAGTTCTCGATGTTTCCAGTTTTGCCAGTTACTGCCCAGGTGACTGTGAGCAGGTCCCTTCCCCTCTTAGCCACAGTTTTCCTCATCCATAAAATGAGGAAATGCCTGCCCTTCCTACTCAACAGGCTTAGTGTAAGGGTCAAACATGTTACTATAGTGTAACTCAAATGAGCTCGGATTACATAACACAAGGGTCAGAGATAGGACTGTTTAGGTTTAACCACAAAGCTAGGATGAGGGATGAGCAAGGTAAGCAGCCTCTCCAAAATGCACTATGGCGAATGGGGGAAAGGGTGGTAAAACCATGCTGCTTTTTTTTTTTAGTGCACCTATTTCTGATGCCAGAAAATGCCTTTTTCCACAGCCAACGGGTATTTATTTTGCGTGCTTGTGTTGCAGAGAAAGTGCAAAGTCTGGTGGACTGGAAAGCCCAAGGGGTCCAATTTTCAACATTGCCTGCAGCACACAGCTGACTTTCTCCAACTCTGTTCAGCTTGTATGAAGCTGTCCTTTAATTTAGCTCTTCAGGGCTGTAAGGAGACTAAAGATCATGGAGCCCAACCCCCCCATTTTACATATGGGGAAACTGAGGCCCAGAGGGGAGAAAAGTCTTGCCCAAGGTCACACAGTTTTTAGCAACAGAGCTGGCGCCCAGGTCTCATGATTCCCAGTCCTGTGTTCTTTCCATGCCACCACATCACCAGTAATACTCCAGGGACTATGATTTGATCTGCAAAATGTCTGAATCCTTATCATCACAAGCCAAGTTATAATGTGTTTTTAACAGAGTTAATCACACCTTTTTTTTATTACATTTATTATCTGTAGTTCACTTACATTTTTACTGTGTCTTTCTCTTTTACATATTTCAGGTGCAAACAATGGGGGAGGAGAATTTGAAAATGGGCATTTGGTACAAGCAGGAAAATTGGGAAGCAAAGAAAAATGAAGTACTAGCCACAGGACATGCCATCTTTTTTTTTGGGGGGGGCGCATGTTCATTGCTTCTGTCTTATTTATATATGGGAAATGACTGTAGCTAATTATTAAGAACTAAATGCCATTGGGTAAACAAACAAAAGGTGCCTCTCCAGCTCATGTGGGAGACACCAAAGGGCTCTAGGTCCCAGAGCACAATATATCAGAAGTGTACTCAGCTATTCAGGCAGGGGACAGGGAGATAAAGAATAGCAAATAGGATTTAGAGCCAGATGGCACCTTAGAAATCATCTAGCCCAACCCCCCTGATTTACAGATGAGGAAACTGAGGACAAAGATGACAGCAGGAAATAAGAGCTAGGAATAGAATCTAGCTCTTCCAATGCCAATTCCAATGCACACCTCCTAGCTTTCTTTCTGACTCAGCTCAAACCTTCCCTTCTGCAAAAAGCCTTTTTCCTGGTACTCCCTTCTCCTCCCTCCTTCCCAGGGTCTTTACTCTGAGACTACTTTCCGTTTATTCTGTATACGTCTCGTCTGTGCCTAGCTGTTTGCCGGTGGTCGCCCCCAATAAAATGTAAGCTCATTGAGAGCAAAGACGTTGCTATCGCCTTTCTTTGTATGCGTACTTCCAGCCTTAGCACGGTGTCTGGCACATCGTAAGTGTTTAGAAAATAGTTGCTGAGCCCAAATCGTGCTGCTCATCTGCTGCTCCTGGGAGACTGAAGAGGGCAGATCGCTTGAGTCTGGAAACATGGAGTTACAGTAGGATTAAACAGATCCGGTAGCTGCACTAAATCCCAAGCCAGAATGGTGAGCCTCTGCAGTGAAGGGCCAGGGGAGGAGGAGGGAACAGACCCATGTTTGGAAACAGAGCAGGTCAAAGTTTTTGAACTAATCAGCAATGGGATCAACCAATAAGTAGCTAATGCACCTCCAGCCTGGGAGAGATACGGAGACTCACCTTCCTCAAAGATGTTTGTCTGACTGTCAGTCAATCAGTCAATAAGCACTTATTAAGCACCTACTATGGGATAAGCACTGTGGGCTACAAAGAAAGGTTTTTACCTGCCTTTAGGGAAGAGAAGAAGCACCTACTATGTGCTAAGCACTTCTCAAATGTTATCTCATTTGATCCTCACAACAATCCTGAAAGGTAAGTGCAATTATTAAGTTGAGGAAACTGAGGCAGACAGAGATTAAGTGACTTGCCCAGGATCACAAAGCTAGGAAGTGTTTGAGGTCAAATTTGAACTCAGGTCTTCCAGACTCCAGGCTCAATGCTCCAGCCACTGTGCTGCTTAGCTGCCTCTATAAGGGTAAAAGCAACAAGCCTTAGCAACTATTTGTTTAGGATGTGGAGAGAGGAAGAAAGAAGAGTTGAGGATGACTCCAAGGTTTCAAATATGTGCGTTAATAATGCCTTCAACAGAAACAGGTTGTTTGGAGGAGGCACATATTTAGTGGGGGGAGGATAAAGAGGGCTATCTCAAATAGGCTGAGTTTGAGATTCTCTAGGATATTGGGTTAAAGACGCCCAGCAAGCATTTGGTGATATGGAAATAGAGCTTGGAAAAGAGACCAGGGTTGAATATATACATGTGAGGGTCACCCTGCATTTGGACGATGATTGAATGCTTAGGAAATAGGGAAATCACCAAAAGAGAGATAGATAGTGTCCAGACAACCTTCCTAGAATATTGTTTTAAGTGCATAAAATAAAACACACAGGATTCCAAAGGAGACCAATTATATGGAAATACAGTTATATAAAAAAAGTTTTTTAACAAGTTCAAAGGCCCCAGATTAAGAACACCTGGTACAGAGAAAGAAAGTCCACCATAGAGCTTTGGGACACACCCACACACATACAGAGAGTTAGGGGGAATCACATAGGGGATGATCTAGCAAAGGAAATTGAGAAGGAGCAGTCAAACAGGAAGGTGAAGAACCTGGAGAGAGAGGGCAGCTATCATGAAAATCAGGTAAGAGTATCTACGAGATGATCCAAGCAGCCAACAGGGTCCAATGTAGCAGAGGGGTCAAGAAGGGCAAGGAGTGAGCAAACCGCCAGTTGTAGGTGAAATGATATAGTTGGAAGCCAGTTTGTAAGGGGTGAGAAGTTAGAGAGACATGATAAAACAGGGGCAAGGAGGACAGATAGCTTTCTCTGGGAGTTTGGCTGTGGAAGAATGGAGAGATAAATGATGCTAGATTGAGGGGATGGTAGAGTCAAGTGAAGCTTTTTTTTTACACTAATGGGGAACAGCTGAGTATATTTGTAGGCAGCAGATAACCAGGAGATAGGGAAGAACTGACCTAGTTCAAAGAAAGGTGCAAGAGATAAAGGAAGAAGGCTTAGCCACAGAAAAGAGCCACAAGGCCTCCATCAGGGATAAAAGGCATGAAACCAAAGTGTTGTTAGTACTGGATTGTGAGCTGGTTAAAGGCAGGGCGGCAATAGTAGTGAATAGGATAGTCCGATGCTCCTCTGAACCAACAGGCCCTCTGAGTTTCTCAGACTGCCTGGTTTCATTTTACTCTGTTAGGCTCATGACCTTATCCACTGTACTTCCCAACAGTCCTGGAGAAGCCCAGACTCTCAGTCCCCAAAAGCAGTCAGGAGTGGGGAAGTTTGGATTCAGTCAAAGGGCCGCACTTGAGGACCTAGACAGCCACGTGTGGCCTGGAGGCCGCAGATTCCCCACCCCTGTATCTAGTCAGCCTAGGACCCAGCTGGAGTACACTGGGTGTTCTGAGATGATACTGGGCTCACAGAACTCAACTCTCCCAAGCTGCCAAGCTGCCACTCCATGCCAACTCCAAAACCTTCAAGCTACCCACCCTCTCAGAACAATTGAACACATAACACTTTCACTAAAAGAAAACCATCTTTAGAGAACTCTATGGAAATATCATGTTGTGCATTAAAACCCTAAGTTGATTTATTAGACAAGGTACCAGCTCAGATTTGTCAGATGGAATTCTTCAATTTGCATTCAACCTTGTGTTTCCACCAAACCACAAGGGAAGGGCCTCAGTAAAGCTATCCTGTATGACATGTAGAATTCCAAACAGCTTTGTTTTTTATGATCAAGTTGAATAAAAGGGGAAATAGGGAATGCAAAGTGATCATCTACCTCTCTGTTCTTTCCTGGAAAATGTGCTAGCATTTCCAGAGTTACTGATACTCCTTAGCTAGGTATAGCTTTCTATATAATAATAATAAATTATCACTAGCATTTTAAGAGCACTTTAAGGTTTGCAAAGTACTTCACAAATATTATCTAATTTTATCCTCACAACAACTAGAGGAGGTAGATGCTATTATTATCTCCATGTTACAGATAAGTAAACTGAGGTTGAGAGGTTGTGACTTGTCCAGGGTTGTGTAATTAAATAAATACCTGAGGCAAGATTTGAACTCAGGTCTTCCTGACACCAGAGACACTCTATCTACTTCTCTACCTGGATGCATCACATATACATAAATGGGGTTGCCAAACACACTGCCAATTATCTAGCCCTGAGGAGGTGCTGCCAATCAACCAGGGACTCTGCTGTGTGACATTAAGGAAAATAGTGGAGTCTGCAGCAACACAGTTCCAAAGAGAAGTTTGATGTTGGACCAGCAGAGTGGTCATTGGTGTATTTTCTGCCAGACAGTGGGTGACCACGCAATGAGGACAGGAGTGCTGCAGGAAGAACGAGGATAGAGGTAGAGTGAGGAGAAATAATAGGATTAAAAAGTCAGAGAGTTACTGGCAAAAAACTAAGTGAAGAATTTTGAATGACTAAGCCTGTTTTGGCGATCAGCTACGACCAAGAGCCTTAAAGTTTGTGAGTGGGATTAAAAGGATGAGTTTTCAGATCCCATCAAGGAAATTATTTTTAGAAACTAGAATCATTGCAAACATTTAGAGTAATTCCTGTACTCTCCAGTCCTGATGCTGGGTGCATAACAATGCAAATAACCTAAAGAAGGCCTCTGAGGTGGAAAGAACACTGGGCTGGAAATAAGGAAGTCTGGGTTCTATCCCTAATTCTGTCTCTAACTAGCTGTGCCATCTTGGGTAAGTAACAGCCTGTCTGACCCTCAGTTTCTTCATCTAAAAAATGGGGTTGGAATAAACCATCTCTAAGATCCCTTACATTTCTGATTCTGTTGCTAATGCATCTCTACCAAGATCTGCAGGATTCTTTGCCAGCATTGTTAAGGATCAGGCTAGTGTCCATGATCAGGAACCCTAGAATTTATCAAAGGAAAATCAAAAGGCAAGATTCAATAACTCAAGTGCAAGTCAGAATCAGGGACCAAATAGACCAGATAGACCTCTCTGGGCTCTTGGCCTCCTTAAACAAAGTCATTAAATAACCCAGATCCAGGGCTAGGAGGTAAGGCAGGAGACAACCTGTAAGAGAGGAAAAGACGAACGCAAGTCAAAGCTGGTCCAGAGGTCAGGACAGGACCATCCTCTGAGAAGCTCACTACAGCCCTAGAATTCACCCATGAGAAGTACCCTCCGCCCCTGTGGCCTCTCCCTGATTGGATGGCTTCTCCCAGAACCTCCATTTAAGGAGGATGCCCAAACCAACCGGATCTTCTTTTCTCTCCATGCCTCTGTACTAAGTGCCTTGGCATTCCCCATTCCCACCTTTATAGGTCCCTTTTATGAGTTGTCTTCCCTATTAGAATGTAAGCTCCTCGAGGGCAGGTAGTGGCTTTCTTTCTGCTTGTATATGTATCCCCAGTGATTGGCACAGTGCTTGCCATGTAGTAAATATTCAATAAACACTCACGAACTAAATGAATGATGCAAGGAGAACAAGGGAAAGGATCTTGGTCAAAGAGCCAGACGTGACCAGGCATGACCACAAAAGGGTTGTCTGGCTTATAATGCTCTCAATAAAGCAAGAGACATGGAATCAGAAGACATGGGTTCTCTCCTGGTTCCACCGCTGGAGGATAAATCCCTGAACCAACTCTCTTAGACTCAGTTTCCTCAAATGTAAAGTGAAAAATTTAACAATCAGCTCACCGATGTCTCTCAGATCTGAAAGTCTGTGCGTCCTTTGTCAGGGAGACAATGGCTGAATGCATCCATCCTGAGGAAACTGAGTTCCCCCTTGGGTTTGGGGTTGGTTTTGTTTGTTTGTCTGTCTGTTTCTTTGGCCACTCAAAGTTAGGGAATTGGAAATAGAAAAAAAAAAGCAGAAAGAACCGACAAGAGGAGCAGCTTTGAAAGCTAAGAGTGGAATGTATTATTGAAAAGCAGTCTCAACATTATAGAGAGCTACAGTTTCATGCACAATCTTGTTTTTCTGTTCTGCTATATAGGGACAAATGCTCATTCTGTTGGGTATCTGCATAGTGCCTGGCACACAACAGTCACTTAATAAATGTTTATTGTATTCAAGTTCTGGCAGCTAGGTGGCACATTGGATGGAATGCCCGGCTTGGAATCAGGAAGCCTCCTCTTTCTGAGTTCAAATCTAGCTTCAGTCACTTACTAGCTGTGTGACCCTGGGCAAATCCCCTAACCCTGTTTGCCTCAGTTTCCTCATCTGTAAAATGAGCTGGAGAAGAAACTGGCAAGCCGTTCCAGTATCTTTGCCAAGAAAACCCCAAATGGGGCTCATAAAGAGTAGGCCATGACTGAAACAACTGAACAACAAAATTCTAATTCAGGATAAAAATTAAGATGTGTACAAATAAGTGAAGATCAAGGAACTGGGCTGGTTGTTACTGAGAATTTCAGTGACACCAATCTACAGCAAAACTTTGGCTACCTTTCAGGAAATGAATAATTCTGGCTATCCCACTTTCCCAGATAGCTAAGGGTGTAGACCCCCATTTAATCGCTAAAACTCCTTTTATTTTAGCCATTTAAGATTGAAACCTTTCAGAAATATGCCATTTCCTGCTGAATGCAATAAAAAAATTTTCCTCAATGATGTAGGGTCGTAGTTTTGAACATCCGATATTGCCTTGTGCTATGATTCAGGAGATATATGGGGTTGCCTCTCCTTATATTAAATAGCCCCAAACTTTTGTGCCCTTTGAATTTTTAGCTCTATTATTGGTAGTGTCTCTATCTTTTCCCTTGTTGGTGCCTGCCTCTGATACCTTGCTTCTAATTAGCACTTCTAATCTGATATGGGGTCTGGAAATCACCCACCCAAGCTTGTTAGAATAGTCTGTTGGATACAAGTAAAGAGATTCTCAGTGGCAGCCTGAGCGCCTCTTCAATGAGTAAAATACATAGGATTCTATGCACAGACTTTGTACTATCTACTTTAGCTGCACTGTAAAAGGGAAAGTAACATCGTATTGTAATGAGTGCAGACTGGTCTTCAAATGGCTTTGAGAAGTGCCAGGTGCAGATCCTGAACTGAAAGGTGGTAATCAATTGTAAGCTATTTTAGGATGGGCTTTGGTGGCGGGAAGCTGCTAGTGTTATCTAAACCGGCTGACATCATTCTGCAGCAGCAGGGTGAGGTGACATACACACTATTATAAGATGCAGAATTGGAAGTGGTCTCAGGCAGAAGCAAGCCAACCTGGTTACAGCAGTCCTTGGGGGTCCAAAGGTCCTCTCCTTCCATGTAAGTTTTCTGTAGCTCCTTATGGCATCTCTTGGCTCACATGGATGCCAGGGTTGTGTCCTATGAATACTCATGGACTCTCACATATGCTCACTGGGGTACTACTAGTCTTATATATCTGGATATATAGAAATAAGCAGCACAGGAATTCAGTCAGAATAAACACCAGGGGAGTAGGTCCATGATGAAATGAAGGCTCAGAGACTGTGCTATCTGCTGCTTGTCTAAAGCTTCCTATTGAGTCCTTCTCCTTTCCTTTCCCCAGAGATCTTAGCCTCTAACAAAGGACTGAAGAAGATACTAATTAATGTAGTAACTCAGACCCTGTCCCATTGGCACCACGCCCTTTAATGGTGTTTTTCTATCCATCATATAATGAGTCATTCTCTTCCAAGTGCTGAATCCGACATCACTGTGTGCCAGCTTCTGCTGCTGACCGTGCTATATAAGCCACCATTAAGGCATCTACTTGATTACAAAACTTAGGTCATCCTTGGATGGGGTAGGTGGCCCTGTGGAACTGGTTACTACTGAGTCAGTCAGAACTTCTGGGAATGAGGCCACCCACGACAATGCCTCCGCAAGGCTTTCTGGTTAGTGCACAGAGGCAGAGGAAACCACAGATCCAAAGAGTGACATCCTGCCTGTATGTGTCCCTTCACTATCCTCATCACTGTTCCAGAATGATGTATGACTCAGCATCATTACATCAGCACCTTATTGTGCTCGAGTCTGGGGGAGCGAGGGTAATTCTGGTGGACTTCTCAATATATGCTTGCCATGTTCAGCCTCAGAACAATGAAGGAACACATCTTGAGCTTCCCTGGTGCTTAAAGAACTACCCTGGGCATCCTTAGTACCCTTTTATCAGAGTCACAGAGAGGCTGGAGTCCTTTGGTTCAATTGGTTTCCCAGAATCCACATAGAGGGTCACAGAACATATAGAGAAAGAGCTGGAAGGCGCCTTAAGGTCATCTAATCCAACCCCCTCATTCTACAAGAACCAGAGTAGTTACATGACTTCCCAAGGTCATGCAGGTGCCATGTGGCAGAGAGAGGATTCAAACCCAAGTGCTCTCACTCCAAATCCATCCTTCTTTCTGAGCCCATCTGTAGACATACAAATTATATCTGGGAATCAGTCTTCTCAAAGAGCAATCCTCTTTCCAATAGCCACCTGCCACATTTGTCTGATTAGCAGCATGGGCTCTCAGCTTCTTTGCAAAGTTCATTTTGCATTTAAACAGTGCTTTGGATCTTTTCTTACTCTCCTTTATATCGAATAATTTGTGAACGTGTCTTCTCCCTAGTCCCCCTCTCACTAGATATTAAGGTCCTTGAGGGCAGGATCTCTGTTATACATAGCTTACATATGTGCCAAGTAAAGTGTCTTGGATGCATGGTAACACATAAAGGATCTGTGATTTCATTGGTCACAGAGCTCCCTCTGACAAAGAAGATTATAACCTACCTATAGTTAAGTCTCAGGGAGTCTCCCGATTCTTAGAAAGGTTAAGTAACTTACCAGTGGTCAAATAGCTAGTGTCGGATATGGGCTTTGCACACAGTGGATGTTTAGTTTGTTAAATTGGATTAAATTTAACTCCTCATAATGCTCCTCATGCCATAGTAAAGGAAGTTCTTTCCCACAAAAGGAAACTGAAGCCTAAAGAAATTAAGTGATTTGCCTCCAAAGTCACACAAGGCATTGGCGGCAGAGCTAGGATAATCACAATAATACATCAAAATTATGTTATATTGTAGCTTCCTTACAATAGCCCTTTAAAGATCACAGCACAAATTTTACTATGCCCATTTAACAGTTGAGAAAATGAAGGTTCAGAAAGATAAACTGACTTGCTAGAGGCAGCTAAAATGGAAGAGCGGATAAAATGACTGGACCTGTATTCAAACAGGAAGACCTGAGTTCAAATCTAGATTCAGACACTTACTAGTTGTGTGACCCTGGAAAATCACTTCACCTCTGTCCACTTCAGTTTCCTCATTTTTGAAATGGGGATGATAAAAGCATCTACCTTCCAAGATTATTGTGAGAATCAAATGAGAAAATAATTGTCATCGGTCACAAGTCATAAAGTTTGTGTTAGACCCATGACCCAAAACCTTATCTGCTTCTAAGGAAAACCCTATCCCCTCATTTGTAGCCAAGACTCTAACACACACACACACACACACACACACACACCCCACAGACACATGTCTATATTCTTGAAGCATTATTTATCCACTTTTCCATGGACTGTTCAACTTCCATTCAACATACATACCGGTTTATATTTTTACCTAACTGTTCCATGTACATCAATCCTGTCTCTCCTACAAAACAACAATAACAACAACAAAAAAAGATCTGGGGGGCTTGAGTAATGTGATCTTGGGCTGGTTAAAATAGGCTTGACTTCCAAGGATAAGGAAGCAATGGTACTGCTGTGCTATGACTCTGGTCAGATCACATAGCTGGATCATTATGTACAGTTCTGGGGTCCACAATTTAGGATGGGCTTTGACAAGCTGAAGAGCATTCAGAGTGTGCTATGGAATGATTAAGGGGCTTAAATGTATGCCATATAAGCACTGGTTGAAGAAACAGCATATTTAGCCAAGAGAAGACTTACCAAAGACGTAATAGCTCTCCTTGGGTATCTAAATTCAGGGTTACCTTATATAAGAGGAAGATTGGGATCTAAGTGGTCCTAAAGGAACAATGGCAGGGAGTTTAAAAGAGGCAGATTCTGATTCTAACCAAACTTGGGAGCAGGGATCTTTCTGGTACCTTCTTTCATATCCCCCCAAAGCACAAGCAGATGCTCCACAAACGTGTGTTGAGTTGGGTCATTTGGTGGTTGCCTATCCGGTCCCATGTCACAGACAGCATTTCTACAGGACTCGTACATATGCTCTGTTCCAAGATCTCAAAAACTCTTCTTCCCAACCTAGGCCTCCTGATTCCTATATAGCAATAATTCTTGAACTTTGTGGTCTCCGGACCCCTTTATACTCTTAAGAATTATGGAAGACCTCAAAAAGCTTTCATTGTTTGTGGCCACATCTAATGATATTCCCCATATTTGACATTGAAACATCTTAATATTATTATGAAAATGTTTTGACCTCACAGATCCCATCAGGAAAAGGTCTTGAGGACTCTTGGGGGTCCTCAGACCACCATTTTAGAACTACTTCTATACAGAAACTTTTCCCCAGTCAGAAATGATCCTGTTACAGGAATATTATATATTTCCTTTATACTTTTCCTGGGAGTTTATTTGATTCTATTTTATATTATAGTTATTTGGGTGTCTCGTATCTCTCTTCCAGAATTGCCTAAAACAGATTGTAGGTTTCAAGAGGGCAGGAATTATGTCTTATTCATCTCTTCTCCAAACTCTAACACAGTGGTCTAAAAATATGAGGCAATTAGTTGGGTTTTTTGGTTTTGTTTTTACTTAATTGAAGAGAAAGGAACTGAAGTCTAGTTTCACGTCTGACACTAAATAGCTGTGTGGCCTTGGAGGTAGGAAGAACAATTCTGGTGTAATAAAAGAACATTGTATTTGAAGTCAGAAGATCATGGCAGCATCATGGCATTCAGAGATGCATGAAGCTTAGAGGTTATCAAATTCAATCTCCTCATTTTATAGATGAGAAATTAAGGCCCAAGGAGTTGAGTTGGATTGCCCAAAATCATATGGGTTACAAGGATCATATCCGAGATTCAAACCCAGCTCTTCTGACTCAAAATCCAGTACTCTTTCCACTGCATACCACATGAGTTCCAACCTTGCCTTCGTCATTTACTACCTGGATGCCCTGGGGCAAATCTCTTGATTTCTTTGGGTCATGGTCTCCCCATCTCTAAAAAAGGGGGTCAGACCAAACCTCAACTATCCCTTCCAGGTCTAACATTCTTTGATCCAACTCCAGAGTTGACATCACAGGGACATCTTTTGATGAGTCAGGAATCCAAAGGTTTCCCAGGCCGTCTAGGTGTTTGTGCATTGCTCACAGATGGGGATCATTTTCTTGACCACATTCTGTGCCTTTTTTTATGGTAGCCCTCTGAGTACTCTGTTTTGATTTCTCAGCTCCCATAGTTGAATGATGATTTATGTGGCTTTCAGAATAGAAGGGCTGAAAGGCCTAATTGTGTGTGTGGCTTCTTGGGTTGTTTGAGCTTATGAATATTTTAATAGGATTTTGATTCCTTCAAAACAAATATCTAAGAAAACTTTGCACCAGGAGCAAATTGCATGATTTTCCTCTACAAAACATACCTGAGAGAGAAAAGACAAAAAAATTTATTGCAATTTTGAAAACCCCCCAAGAGTTTACAGTATTCTTACTCTTCACCTGTTTTCTTTAATATATTATTAGTATTAGACTTAACCTATCCCTCTAACAACAAGATAACCTTACCCTAAGGCTAAAATGTTTATTCACCATTGCTAACTCATTTTACAGAATTCACAGTTTACTCAATGGAGAAAATGAAGCACTGATTCGTTTTTGCAGGACTGTAAGCCTTGAATCTGGGCAACCATCATGGTAGATCACTTCATGTGCTAGACAGCAACACCTATGGATTGAGTGTGACATCGCAGCTCAGCTCTATTACATAGTTTAAATATCCAGACAAAAGAAGAGATAAGTCAAGTTCTGCAAAGTGTATATGGATGCAAAGATGAAATTATGGGTGGAACTGGTTCCCATAATGATAGTAACTAACATTTATATGGCACTTTACAATTACAAAGCTCTGCATATACATTATCTCATTGAATCCTCATTACAACCCTATGAGGTAAGTAGTTTAAGTATCATAATTCCCATTTTACAAATGAAGCAACCAGGACTCAAAGTGGAAAAGTGACTTGCCTGAGATGCATAATCCAATAGATTCAATGGAGTTCAGAGGAGCCATGCTTCCTATATAGAGCAATGCTGTGTTGGTTAGCAAAACATTACAGGTTATCCCATCATCACATTAATGTCCCTTGGCTTGCTTTTGCAGGGCATTCACTCAGGCACTATACAGACTCCCTGGCTATGTATGGAACCACTCCTTGGAGCTGGATTACTATTTCCTACCTTGCCTTATTTTGTATTTTGTTGAACTCAGGATTGACCCAGCATGGATGTTGGTTTGTTTTCTCTGATTGAGACTTATACTACCCCTTCTTTTCCCAAGAGGGTTCTTTCCTCAGGAACTAATGATTGCCCTGAATCAGAAACTCCACCCCACCACATCCCAGGGGCCAAGATCCCACAGCTAATAAGTGATTGACTCGAGGCAAGAACTCAGATCTCTTAAGTCCACAAGTTCCACTACATGATATAGTCTCGAAGAAGATAAATGTGATCATGAATGTGAAAGAAGACAAATGTGATCACGAATGTGAAAGAGCTTTTTATGATATAGCATGATTTATAAATAAATAATATTATTTTATTAAGACAATGCCACATCTATCTATCTATCTATCTATCTATCTATCTATCTATCTATCTATGTATACCACAGCTGTTTGTATCAGTTTATTGCTTGTTAATGTATTAATTTACCATTTAGATGCATCCTTATATTTGAAGAGTTTAATGTTTTGTCAAAGGTTGCAGATTTCCCTTCCCCCCCATTCCATCCAAGCTAGGAGGGGAATTTTTTGAGCTCCTCTCTTTATGCTGAATCTAACCTCTCATAAGATCTTTCCCATCGGCTCAACGTTCTTGTGCCACATATACATGATGTCAATCATTTGAATGAAAACTGACAAGTTCAGCCTAGTCCAAATACAGGCATACCCCACATAATGTTCTTAATTAGCTCTGGGGAAACACAGTAGGTGAAAGAACATTATAGGGGGCAGTTAGTTCCATGGAACAATGTTATAAACGGGTCACTGGCTGAATTGTGTTATAGTAGGCTTTTGTGATTTTTATGGGTTTGTTATAACATATAAATTATGTTATTATAAAATGACATTGGTCAGGGCCATTTTATTCAGAGTACACTTATTTCCAGATGGCATCTTAAGGATACAGAGTCTGACTTCAATTTCTTGTCTGTATGAAGGGTACCAAGAATAAAATATGTATACATGTACTGCATATTAACATAATGACACGCATATGAATAAATACTGTCTGGCCTTGAATACCGTAATAGTAAAATGTAATATTTTCCCCAGAGCCACTCAGATAATGTTATGATGCCAGAGCCAAAAGATGACAGCATAATTGAACTAATGCCCAAAGGCAATTACTGATTACAATGGATTATTTCTACAAAGAAAGTTGACCAATAGATTAGTTGTCACATAGCAAGCAGATTTGTCCAATCCTGCCGTGATTGTTAAAGAGACTGAGCTATCCAATATTGCAAGTAGACATATAGCATTAAGCATTAAATATTTCTCCAGATTCAAGTCTAAAATTCAAAGGATGATGGTGCTTTGATGCTACAACTGAATTTTCTGGGGGCTGTTTTTATAGGCTAGTTATAGGACCAAGGTTCAAATCCCACCTCTAAAGATGAAGATTCGTTTTCTTTAGTTCAAATCTGAGCTCAGACACTGACACTGGGCAAGTCATTTCACCCTATTTTCCTCAGTTTCCTCATCTTAAAATGAGCTAGAGAAGGAAATAGCAAACCATTCTAGTATCTTTGCCAAGAAAACCCCAGATGGGGCCACAGAGAGTCAGACACTACTGAAATAAACAAACAACAGCAAAATTTGTATCACCTTGGGCAAATCACTTGACGTCCCTCAGTTTCCTGATCTTTAAAATGAGGAGGCTGGGAAAAAATGGCCTCCAAGTTCCTGTCCAGCTCTGGATATATAATCCTTTGTCTGTGATCTTATGGCATATTTTTCTTTAGTATATTTACTCTCTATGTTCAGGCAGAATAAAAATCATGCTATCCCCACATCACAACATTTGGGATCTGAGTAAGTAACAAAAACCAAGAATAGACACAGCTTTCTCTATTCTACTTTTTTAAAACAAGGTGATTATTAACAATACAGAGAGCTTTTGCACATACACAGTAAAGCAATAGCAAATAATATGGAACTAAACACCTGAAAGTTGTTGGAATGTTTTATTTTATTTGGGAAATTACCAGTTTTAGCACTGCCTTTATGGAAATTTTGCCTAGGGTATCTATATCCATTATACAGTCTATACTTATTAGCTAATAGCCAAGCTCAATCAAAGTATCACATGATTCTGCTGGCTTGCAATTTTAAAATTGCCTCCAAACCCATTGATGCACCAGAGTGAGGATACAGACTCATCCACAGGAGAGAGATATGGTTTTAACAAATAAGGTACAGCGTTCCTAACTGGACTGACACAAAGCATTTCCCAACCACTGCCCCAACTTCAATCACCCTCCCACCTCCACACCCACCCCCCCTTAAAAAAAAAAAAGAAGAAAAGAAAAGAAAAATACCAGGGCATAAATATGTCAAGAAAAGAAAGAAAACATGTATACAACATTCAAAAATTGGCTGCCAATGGAAAGAAACAAGAGAAATGAAGACAATCCCGCACATACTTTGCCTGCTACCATGGACCTCTGAATTCAGCGGTTACCATGGTGGGCCCTGGCTGGAAGGCGGCCTCTGCAGAGCAAGCTTTGTTTCTGATCTGCCCAAACAGAGAGCCCAGATTCAGTCTGTTGGTTTGTGTACTTTGGGGTAAGCCATCCTCATGCTGAAAGAGCCAAGGGGAGATCATTTTAGCTTGACTTTATCTCATACCTTTGGGTTTCTCTTGGCATCCTGCCCTCCCCCAACTCCTATGCTCCCTCAGGCCTTTCCTTCCCACCCCTAACTCATAAACCTCTTTCCCCCCATCTATGCACATATGACTTTTGGGACTCTATGGGGAGGAAATCAATTGGGATTTTCTTTTCACACTGAACAAAGTGTTAAGAGAAAAAGGGACAGGTGCTGGGAATGGGTGAGTGTAGAAATCAAAGTTCAGGGTCTAACTCTTCTCTCTTTCCAACACCCCTCCTCCCCCTCCCCCAAAATGTATTCAGAATTTAATAAAATACCTGAGGCAGAGAGCACATCTGGTGCCCCTTAATTTAATTTTTTTAAAATATGATAATAGTAATTACACTAGAACAGGGTTAATTACTAATAGAAGTACAGTGTAGTAGGAAGAGCACTGAACTGGGAGTCAAGAGATCTGGGTTCTAATATTGGCTCTGTCACTCACTAAAATACACTGATCCCTAGTTTCCTCATTTGTCAAATGATAATAGTTATAAAGAGGACCAAACGAGATACAAATGAGCAAACACTTTGGAAAGTATGAAGTACTATTAAAATGAATGAATCAAAATGCTTGAATTAAGTTCTTACTGTGTGCCAAGCCCTGGAGATATAAATACAGAATTAGATATAGTTCCTGCCCTCAATGAGCTTATATCCTAATGGGAAAGAGAAGATATTTAGGGAACTGGAAGGCAGGGAGGAGTATGATGGTTTGGAAGGTGAGTAGAGCCATAGGGGAATAGATTGACATGCCCTTTCCGGTAGCTAACCCCTTTTCTAGCGGTGAAAGACAGGAAGCTATTAGAAAAGGTATGAGAAGGCTGAAGAAAGAACAGTAGTTACAATAACACTCTCGCCTTTTGGTGCACAGTCTCCCCTTGGAGAGAATGAGCTCAGATTTAAAGTACAACAGTAGTGAGAGGCTGGTGTAGACAACACTAGTGTAGTGGCCCGACGATATCTTCTGACTTCTACAAACATGAGATCGGAGACCTGGAGCTAAAAGACCATCAGATCTATCCTTCTCATTTTACAAAGGAGGAAACTGAAGCCCAAGGAAGATGAGGGAATCTCTCCAATTCACAAGTGCTCCAAGCGTCAAAGGTGGGATTTGAACCCACGTTCTTTGCCTTTAGAGTCAGTATGCTTTCCACTTTACCATGCTTCCTCCCTCCAACACAGAATTGCATGGAACCTTAGAGGGCATCAAAGCCAACCCTCTCATTTTACAGATGAGGAAACTAAGGTCAGGAGAAGCAAAGCGATTTGCCTGGAATCACACAGCTAGTAAGGGTCTGAAACAGGATTTAAACTCAGGTCTTCCTGACTCCAAGCCTAATGCTCCATGTACCATACCACCTAGCTTATTCCCAGCTGTCACAGTCTGTTGCTTCCTTTATGTGGTCCTCTTGAGGCTTCCCTTAGCTCCCTGCTGGCCTCTATGAATTAGTCCCTTTCTAGAATCCATTTTTTACCACCATGAGGGGCCATGATCCCTGAAGTTGCCACCATCCTCAGGGGACTATCTTTCTATTGCAAGTGAATCCTCTGTCATGGGTCATGCATGGCTCTGAGCCAGAAGCCAAGATGGCTCTGATGGGTTGTCTTACCAACTTCAGTTGCCAATGGGACCTCTGATGACTCTGATGGATCTCCTGATGGCCTGGGCACCTGGTGTGGGTACCTTAGAGTACTCATTCATGTAAGATCAGGAAAAAATAAATATAAAATAAACAGATAGCATGTACTCATGAAAACAGATGGTGTTGCACGTGGTATTTCTATTGCCGTGATCAGATGGGAGACAGGACAGTGGACAGTGACTTCCTCCAACCCCATTTAGCAGCAATCTCACAGCACTTCTGCCTCACATATCACCAGGAGGGGAAGCGGAGAGCAATAGAGGAGTGGGCGGTTCCTTTGTGGATTCTTTTGTATAGACTCAGTTCCAGCTCAGCAACTCATGAGCCTTCAGTCCTGTTAGCTCCTCAACCAACCAGAAAACTCTTCGTCATCCCATGGTAACCAGCTGCTCATGGTGGGAAAGAAATAAGCTGAGTAGATCCTGAAAATCTGGGATTTCAGTTGCCTAGCCAGCTTTCTAAAATGTAAATAAACAGGGGTAAAATCATTGCATTCAAAAAACACACACAGAGCTGGAGTTTTCCTTTTGTCAGTGGTGGCTTTTGATATTTTGCTTCTCCCCAAACCTTCCTTATAATAATGATGTATGATTAAGCAAAAATATCACAATGCATTAGTCATGTCTGTCAATGTATGCTTCATTCTGTACCTATGGTCTATTACCTCTTTGCCAAGAGGAGGGAAGCATGCTTCACCACCACCACTCCGCTGAAGTCAGGATTGGTGAGTATTGATCAAGAGGTCTGTCAGTCAATCAATAAACATTTCTTAAGTACTCATTATGCCCCAGGTACTGTGCTAATGTATGGCAATACTAAGGAAGGCAAAAACAATCCTTGCCCTCATGCAAGGTGAGTTCTGATGTCTTCCAATCTCATTTTCCTTTACATTATTGGGGTCATTGTATAAATTGTTCTCCTGGTTCTTATTGCACTGTGTATCAATTCGTATAAGTCTTTCCAACTTTCTCTAAGTTTTTCATACACATCGTCTCTTATGGTATCATTACATCATATTCATATGCCACCATTTATTCAGCAATTCTCCAATTCTCCACTCAAGAGGCACACATTTGTAGTTCTTTGCCACCACAAAACATGCTGCTATAAATGCTTCTTTCTCTCTCTCTCTCTCTCTCTCTCTCTCTCTCTCTCTCTCTCTATATATATATATATATATATATATATATATACATATATATGTATATATATATATATACATATATATATATGTATATATATATGTATGTATATACACACACACACACACACACACACACACACACAAGATATATATGCATATATACATATGTGTGTGCGTGTATGTGACTTTTCCCTTTGGCTTTGACATCCCTGGGGCATATAAATATAGTGGCATCCCTGGGTCAAAGGTTGTATACAGTTTAGTGACTTTTCTAGTGTACTTCCAAATTGTTGTCCGGAAGAGTTTTGCCTCGTCTCCTGAAGTGGTATCCCTGAAGGTCCATTTCACATATGCCACTGGTTTCTTTGGCAACTCATCAGACTGGAAGGAACCCAGTCTGTCAGCAGATGTTTGTTGAATATCAGTTTGTGTATAGGGTGCCATGCTAGGCGCTAAGGAGAAACACAAAGAAATATAAGACACAGTCCCTAACCTAATAGAGCTTAGAGTCTAGTTCCAGAGACAAGGCACATACATACGCCAAGTTAAACAACAATTCAAAAGTCTGATAATAGTAGATGAGATGCTGCTAGACAGTACAGAATTAATCGTTTGCAAAGTTAATGAGCCACACAGACAATAAGTGTTCTAAATTTGAAGGAAATCACTTGGGATTGGAATAGGCTAAGAAGACGTAAAGAAGATGGAAGGCCTTGAACTGGACCTTGAAGGTTGGGTAGGATTCAAAGAGAAAAAGAGAAAGGAAATTGGCATTCTAAGCCATGGTGGTGGGAAAGTTGTGGATTTTTGAGGACACAATGACTAGCCCAGTGTGGTTGGAGCAGATAATTTGTGAAGGAGGGTGGTGGGACGTAAATGCTTAAGTGACACAAATGCAGGGCGAGTGATGTATGGGAAATGTATTATCCATGGTCAACAATGAATGGTAATAACTAAAGAAAACATTAGGGTGAGGCTGAAAGTATTTCCACTGTGGGGCCCAAACTAGATACCACTTGAATAGATAACAATGCATAATGCCTATACATTGGCCTTCAACTGAGTACAATTCAACCCATGGGACAGTGTGGCATAGCAGAAAGAGCCCTGGGTTTGGGTCCCATTACTGTCACTTATTACCTGGGGGACATCGAACAAGGCCTTTAATTTCTCTGAGCCTCCTTTGCAAAATAGGCTATTGTGAGTATCAAATATAGTGGGAAGAATAGCGAACTCAGAATCAAAAGATCTGGGTTTGAATCCTAACTCTGAGACTAACTGCCTGCCTTAACCTCTAGCAAGTTTTTTCATTTGTTTGAGATGTTTTTTTTTTAACTATGAAATATGAGAGTTACGGGGCAGCTAGGTGGTACAGTGGATAGAGCAGAAGGCCCTGGAGTCAGAAAGACCTGAGTTCAAATCAGGCCTCAGACTTACCAGCTGTGAAATCATATCCCTGATTGCCTTAAAGAGAGAGAGAGAGAGAGAGAGAGGAGAGAGAGAGAGAGAGAGAGAGATGAATTTGCCTTTGGAGCCCAGTGCTTGGCACATAGTACTAGATTAGTAAATGCTTAGTATGACCCTACATGAGATTATGTTTGTGAAAGAGCTTTGAAAACCATAAAGCACTACACAGATATTTGTTGTTATCAATAATAATAATAATAACAGCTCATCTTTATGTAGTGCTTTCAGGTTTACAAAGAGCTTTATATATTAATTCATTTGATCCTTACAACAACCCTGAGAGATAGGTCCTATTATCATCCATCCCTATTTTCCAGATGAGGAAACTGAGGCTTGCCTAAGATCACACAGCTAATAAGTATCTGAGATGGAACTCAAACTTATCACTACTACATACCCAGAAAAGAGTAAGACATCGGAGAATTTAACACTCTCATAGAGGGAAAATTTGACATTGTGAAACAATCAGAGAACAAGGTAGTATGACATCAAGGGTATAATTTAATATAATTAAATGGTAAGATGAGTAGTCTGGAGTAGAGATGTCAACTATGAGACCCAAAGGCCACATGCCACCCACAACATCTCCAATGCAACTCATAACAGATTACAATACAATGGGAAATATTTAACAATATCACAGTAAAATGTAGATAATATTACATTTTAAAATTAAGTTGAAGCTCTGAGGGATCCTCGGCGCTGCTTATGGGCCCCTGCTTCTGTTTGAAGTTGACACCGCTTGATCAGAGCATAGTTGCTAGAGTGAATTGGGGTAAAGGTGGGATCAGTGCAGGATGGAGACTTGATGACACACTTCATGTAGGAGGTGGGACTTGGGATGGCCTTTGAGGGCCTGACTGGACTTTGCCTTGGAGTAACCCAGTTTTGTGTTTGGATTTTTATCGTTTACAAACTGTTAGCACCTGCAATCGGTCAGAAAAGTGTGTTAACAATCCTGATGAGGGCTGGCAAGAAGGAGAGAAGGAAAACCAGCTGCTGAAGTATATAAGTGTTCCCTTTCTGGGAAACCTCAACCCTCTGTTTTGGTAGACACATCAGAACACATGAAACTGTATTAACAAGGTCTGATTTTTTTTTTAATCGCCTAGATTTATGCCCTGTCAAAGTGCTGAAAGAAGGTCAGGTAAGAATAACACTGGCTGCTTCCTAAAAGCCTTCATCTGGAATGCAGAGGGGAGGGACACTGGCTTTGCCTCGTTTTCCATAAGTGTCTCCCTACTTACAAAATGCCAGCGTCGTGGGGCCTATATTCTTCAAGGTGTGTCCAGAAGTACTGGCCTGAGATGGCAGACTTAAGGGTTCAGTTGTAGAAAATGTCTTCCTTATTTAAAGATGTCTATTCTTTGCCTTCCTTCTTTCTATGTTAATCTTAGAAAATCAATAGTTCAAGGAATTGTTGAAATGCATGTCCTTGGAAAACGGTAAAACATCTCTACCACTGAAATATGAACTTGTGGTTGTTGAGGACACTGTAGCTATCTCACACAAATGAGGGCTGTTTGATGTCCCTTGGCACATTGTTAAATTCTGAAATTGTCATTTATTCATGTGCTTCATTCATTCATTCAACAAGCAAATATATTAAGTATTTGCTATGTGCCAGGCACTAGGCTACATTCTAGTTATCCAGAGACATAAATAAACAGAGAAAGACCGGGGGGGGGGGGGAATGAAGTGGAAAAATAAGTAGATTAGGTAGGTAGATAGATAGATAGATAGATAGATAGATAGATAGATAGATAGATAGATAGATGGATGAACAAACAAACAGTTCCTGTCTGGAAAGAGTCTATGTTCTAATGGGAAAGAGAGAGGGCAGGAAACAGGCCTTGTTTAGACTTCAGCAAAGTTGAAGGTTGTAAGGGGCAAAGATAGACAATGAAATATAAGGGTCCTTCCAGGTGTAAATGAAGCATTCCAAACTTTGAGGGGGGTTCTGAGGCTTTGGGTAACTTGTGTATATGAAAATACCACTAGAGACAAGCAGAGACAAGAATTTGCTCCAGAGCACAGACAGCCTCAACTACCTTTGTCCTTAGACACTCATTTTGCATAAGACCCAAAAGGAATCTGAGAAATGTAACTGAATAGTCACCATAAGTTAGTGTGGGGTCCTTCTGAAGGTTAAGGAAGTCTCTCTCTCTCTCTCTCTCTCTCTCTCTCTCTCTCTCTCTCTCTCTCTCTCCCTCTCTCCCTCTCTCCTCTCTCCCTCTCTCCTCTCTCCCTCTCTCCCTCTCTCCCCTTTTCCCTCTCCCCTTCCCCTCCCCCATCTCCACTGGATCTCCTTATCTTGCCCAGGATGGAACTTCAGGGCCACTTATGGGCCTAATCCCACTATTGGTTGGAACTAGATTTTGACCTGCTGCATTCCAATCTAGGCTTGTATAATTCTAAAGCAACCTGGTGGCCCCTGATTCCAAGGCTCACCTTATTAAACTCAGTGTGGACATCTGATCCATACTAAGCTCAAGAGAGAGTGTCGACCTCCTGGTATTATAGGTGTTTGTTTGCCACCACACAGGCCAACTCTTTTTTATGTAAAGCTAGACTGGCTAATTGGGTCACTGGCAGCTTATTTCTGCTTCTACTTTACTATTCTATATGTAGACTATTCTAGCAATGACTAAAAAAAATCAGCTAAAAGAATACTCAGGGACATTATGTATACAGCCACAGAAACTCCACCACTATTACCAGTGTTTGGTGGAAAGAAACTAGATTGCAATATAGGCTCTGCTGAGCCAAAAGCTCAATATTTCAGATCCATTCATTAATCCATAAAGAGGCTTGGGGGTATTTTCCCTGCATATTAAAACAGCCACCATTTTATACTACCCATAAAGTGACTCTAGTATGCTCTAGTGGGAAGAGCACTCATACTAGAGTTACTTTACATATCTTTCTTGGCCTCAGTTTCCTCAGCTGTAAAATAAACGGATTCAATTCAATCCAATTCCATTCAATAAGCATTTATACTTTTGGTACAAGCTATATGCTGGAACCATGCTGGGCTTTAGGGATACAAACATGCATACACACACACACATATATATATATATATATATACACACAAAGATTCTGCTCTCAAGTAACATGTTCTGCTAGAAGTATACAACATATGTAAAGATAAATGGGTGCATTCATGACATATACAAAATGAATATAATGCAATTTCTAGCATGGAGGGAGGAGAAACGTTAATATTTGGGAGAAGAAGAAAGGCATAACTTGTTCAGCCATTCCCCAATTGATGAGCATCCCCTCAGTTTCCAATTCTTTGCCATCACAAAAAGAGCTGCTATAAATACTTCTGTACATATAAGTCCTTTTCCTTTTTCTTTGATCTCTTTGGGATACAGACCTAGTAGTGGTATTCGAAGGATATGCACAATTTTACAGCCCTTTGGGTATAGCTCCACATTGTTCTCCAGAATGGTTGGACCAGTTCACTACTATCAGCAGTTCATTACTGTACCTATTTTTACCTCCTCCCCTCCAGCATTTGTCATTTCTGATAGGGACGATGTGACACCTCAGAATTTTTTAATTTGTCTTTCTTTAATCAATAGTGATTTAGAGCATGTTTTCATATGACTATAGATGTTTTTTATTTTTTTTCTGAAAACTGGCTGTTTATGTCCTTTGACCATTCAATAATTGGAGAATGGCTCTTATTTTCATAAATTTGACTCAGTTCTATAATTGGTATGTATTTGAGAAATGAAACCTTTATCAGAAAAAAATTTGCTATTAAAACTTTTGATATTCCTTTATTGTCTATGGTACTTTTTAGCATAATGTGATTTCCCTGATTATTCCTTGTTATTAGGTGTATTTTTGCTTTTGCTTTATCTGAGATCATGATTGCTACTCCTGACTTTTTTACTTCAGCTGAAGCATACTAGATTCTTCTCTAGCCCTTTATTTTAACTCTGTGTATGCCTTTCTGTTTCAAGTGTGTCTCTTGTAAACAACATATTGTTGGGTTCTGGTTTCTAATTCATTTTGCTCCCTGCTTCTGTTGTATGGGGGAGGCTCATCCCATTCACATTCACAGTTATGATTACTGTGTATTTCCCTCCATTCCATTTTCTTCTGTTTCTTCCTCTCTCCCTCCCTCTCTCATCCCTCCTCAAAAGTCTGTTTTAATCCTAATTGCTGCCTCCCTTAATCCACCCTCCCTTTTATCCTTCTTTCCCTTTCTCTTATCCCCTTTGCCTCCTATTTCTCTAATGGGTAAGTTACATTTCTATACACAATTGAATGTGTATGTGTGTGTGTTCTCTTTTTGAACCAATTCAGATGACAGTGAAGTTCAAGCATTTTCCACCCCCCACTCCCCATTTTCCCCTCCATTGTAAAAGCTCTTCCTTGCACACCTCTTTTATATGAGAAAAATTTTGCCATTCTCCCTCTCCCTTCCCCCTTCTCCCAGTGCATTCCTCTTTCTCATCCCCCCCCTCCTTTTTTTGGCACTCATTCCAACATAACCAACTCATACCAAGCCCTCTGTCTATGTAAACTTCTTTTAACTGACCTAATAACGATAAAAGTTCTTAGAAGTTGCATGTATCATCATCACCCCATATAGGAATGTAAACAGTTTAACTTTATTGAGTTCCTTATAATTGCTCTTTCATGTTTACCTTTTTATGCTTCTCTTCATTCTTGTGTTTGAATGTCAAATTTTCCATTTAACTCTGATCTTTTCATCAGGAATGCTTGAAAGTCCTCTATTTCATTAAATATCCATTTTCCTCCTGAAGAATTACCCTCAGTTTTGCTGGGTAGTTTGATTCTTGGTTGTAGTCATAGATCCTTTGCCTTCCAGAATATCATATTCTAAGTCCTCTGCTTCTTTAAGATGGAAGCCACTAAGTTTTGTGTACTTCCAACTGTAGCTTCATGATATTTGAATTGTTTCTTTTTGGAATTTGGCTATAATATTCCTGGGAGCTTTCATTTTGGGATCTTTCTCAGGAGGTGATCAGTGGATTCTATCAGTTTCTAGTTTATCCTCTTCATTTAAGATATCAGGACAGTTTTCCTTGATAATTTCTTGGAATATGATGTCTAGGCTGTTTATTTGATTGTGACTTCAGGTAGTCTAAGAATTTTTAAGTTATCTCTCCTCAAACTATTTTCCAGGTCAGTTGTTTTTTCCAGCGAGATATTTCACTTATTGTTCTATTTTTTTCATTCTCTTAACTTTGTTTTATTGTTTCTTTGGTATCTCATGGACTCATGAGCTTCTACTTACTCAATTCTAATTTTTAAGGAATTATTTTCTTCAGTGAGATTTTGTACTTCTTTATACATTCGGACAATTCTGCTTTTTAAGGAGTTCTTCTCTTCAGTAGATTTTTGTGCCTCTCTTGCCATTTGGCCAATTCTGCTTTTTAAGGAATTCTCTTCAGTGGATTTTTGTGCCTCTTTTGCCATTTGGCCAATTCTATTTTTTAAGGTATTATTTTCTTCAATTTTTTGTGCCTCTTTTACCAAGTTAATTCTCTTTCTATAATTTTCTTGTATCATTCTCATTTCTTTTCCTGATTTTTTCCTCTACCACCCTTATCTCTTTCTTTAACTCTTCCAGGAATTCTTGTTGTGTTTGGATCCAATTAACCTTTTTCTTTGAATCTTTGTTTGTAGATGTTTTCACATTGTTGGTCTTCCTTGCTGCTGTAGTAGCTTTTTATGGTCATTTTTTATTGTTTGCTTGCTTTTCCAGCCAATTTTTTAACTATGAACTTTATGTTAAAGTTGGACTCTGCTCACCTGGGGGTAGGGAGACATTGTCTCAAGCTTCAGGTATTTTCATGCTGCTGTTTTCAGAGCTAGTTCTGGGAGTCTGCAAGTTTTTGGTGCTTACAAGGTGGTGTGATGAAGAGAGAAGGGTGGTCACTGCTCTCCTGTTCTGTGCTCTGATCTTCCCCAGGAAGGGCCTCTGTTCCCCTGCAGCTGCACACGTTAGTGCTTCTCTTTGCCTTAGAACTGTGACCAGGGCTCCTGTTCCCTTGTGAATGATCACCAGCTCTCCACCCTGGAACTGTGACCCAGAACTGCATGTAGGCAATAGAGTTGCCAATCAACATCAGCTGTATACCCAGTGCCAGTAAAGGGTCCCCTGTGATCTCTTTCTGATCTGTTGTCTGACCCCCTTATTGTCTTTGTGTTGAGAACTTCCAAAGCTGCTGCCACACTGCTATAACCACTATTGCTGAGGCCACATGTATGGCCCCTGGACAGGCCTCCACTCCCCCCCCCATCATAGAATTTTCCTGCGTAGAATTCTCTTAAGTTTTCTTAGGCTGGAAAATGTCTCTCCCAAAACTTTTGTTGGTTCTGCCATTCCAAAATTTGATTTGAGGCAATATCATAAAGTAGTTTGGAGGTAAATGTTGGGAGAGTTCAGCTGGCTGGCTGCCCCAATCCAGCATCTTGGCTTTGCCCTCCTCAGGAAATAGATTTTAAAGGGCTTTAATTGCCAAAATGGAAGTATATGTTTTATTATAGAGACAATAGGGAGCCACTGAGGTTCCTAAAATAAGGGAATAATGGACAGATCTGTGCTTAAGGAATACTAGCTATGTGCAGCTATGCTGTGGGTGGATTAGAAAAAAGTACATAGATACACATGAAGACCAATTAGAAGATTATTGCAAAAGTAGATGTAAAGTGGTATGAGTCTAAATTAGGGTGGCTGGAATGTGAGTGGAGAGAAGGAAATAGATGCAAGAGATGTTGAGGAATTAGGATCAACCAACGTTGGTGACTGATAGGCTTTGGGGGGATGAGGGACAGTGAAGAATCAAAGGTAGTAACTCCTAGATTTCAAACCTAGGTAACAAAAAGAATGATGGTGCCCTCAAATCACATAGGGAGCTTATGAGAAGGAGTGAATTTGGGAAAAAGATAATGAGTTCCATTTTTATACGTTAAGTTTGCGATGCCTATGACAAATGAAGATGTCCCTTGCACAGTTGGAGATGCAGGACTGGGGATCTCTATGGTCTCTTCCAGTTCTAAAATCCTATAATTTTCCCTAAAAACTTGGCCCTGTGAATCAGGGTCCATCACCCAAATATCTGCTAGAGAGCATCCTTAAATAATCATGAAAGAGACAATGCTAAAACTCGAGTGAAGTGCTAAGGTCCCTTTTCCAGTTCTAGAAAACATAATAAAGGAAATTTATAGGAGTTTCAAATAATGGGGAACAAGGAGGCTTTGAGAAACTTTGGCAATTGGGGACATAAGATATAAATGTGATAGATTTAGAGTGTAGAGGCGTGGAATTTCTTGCAGATGAGCAGAAAAGGATGCCCAAGATCCCTGGACATTTAAATAAAAACAAAAGCCCTGCTATTACTCTAGTTCCCTTAGTACAATCTGTGGTAGAAAATGACAATCCTAGCCTTGATTAATTGACTGGTTCATTTTACTCCTGTAAAGAAATGGACCTTGTATTTCTATGTGTCAGGGTTGCACAATTTTTTTTTCTAGCAAACATTTGGATAGAAGCTGCAATGATGATGTAAGCACAGTGCTGAATGCCAAAAAGGGTCACGGCCACCCCCACCCCACCTCCACTCTTATGGAGAAAGGAACTTGAGCTTTGTAAAAAGAAAAGGCAAGAGGGATGGGCTGCCTGGCAAAGAGGAGATGGGGAAACAGTGTGATATCAGGCTCCTCTCGTGTTCACTCGTCCAAGCTGGGGAAACAGAGGCAGATGGAGAATTAAGGATTCTCCTGCTTAGCCTCGAGGTTAGCTCACTGGCCACAGGGGAATAACTGCAGGGCAACATTTTGGAGATTCACTGTCATGAAAAGGCCGTTTTTCTCTTTTCAAGACACCAGCCTGCTTTACTTACCAATACCCGCTCCAGGCAAAATGGCAAAAAAGGCTCAAGTTTATTTCAGTTGTCTGCACCCTGCACCCTTGGCCCTCTTAAGGAGCTCCCTGGGTCCCAGCCTGAGTATGCTTTTCTCTCTTCTCACCCCTATCACAACCTACTCTCAGGAAATCAACAATTGGCATACATGTATTAAGCACCTACCATATGCCAGGCCCTGGATTAGGTGCTGGAGGTGCAAGAGTAAAACATCCTATTGGAGAAGACAACATGCACATATGCCAAAGGCATTGCAACACTTCAACTTTCTTCTCTTTCCTTCCCACACAGAGGCTACAAGGGCCCCCACCCATCTACCCATGGAGGGGTCTGCAGAAATTCCTGCCCCTCACTCAAAAGCAGGAAAGAAAAAAAAAAAGGGAAGTCACTGGAGTCTTTTGTATGCATGCTTAGTTCCAGGGCAGAAGCCGATCTGCCTTTCCTCACATGTGATAAATGGACCAAAACGTAGAATATGGGTTCACCTTTCTGAGTCCATGTGGAGGACTAACTGAGCACTCTTGGAATGCTCATGAGGGCTGGACTTTCATTGTTGAGTCTTCCATTACATATATATATATATATATATATATATATATACAAAAAAAGATAAGGGAAGGGAAGGGGAGGGGAGGGGAGGGGAGGGAAGAAACAAGGGAATTTGAGTTGGAGGAAGAGCATGAGAACCTGAGAAACCTGGAAAGGATGATAAAAGTTGTTGCATGGTTTGGGCCTGAGGAATCCTAAGAAGCAGTGGTGATGAGAGAGACTATTCCTGGGACGGGAGGAAGTCAGTGAAAAAGCATAAAGATGAGAAATGCAGTCCATATACAAGAAGGCCAGGTTGACTGTAGAGCGTGTGGAGGGATATAATATATAATGAGGCTGCAACGATAGGGTGATGCCAAGTTGTAAAGGTTTTAAAAGAGGAATTTGTATTTGTTCCCAGAAGAAATAGGGAGCCACAGGTGTTTTTGTGTATGGGAATAATATGATCCGATATGCAACTTTAGGAAAATCACTTTTGTGAATGGATTGTAGTGGGCAGAAATTTGTGACAGGGAAACCAATTAGGAGACTATTACAATACATCAGGTGAAAGATGAAGCAGGCTGGACCAGGGTGGTTGTTATGTGGGTGGAGAGAAGGAAATGAAGATGCAGTGCAGGTAGAAATGCTAAGATCTGGCAACTGATTAAATATGGGAGGCGAGAGTGAGGAGCCAAGGATAACAACAATATTGTGAACAAAGTCACCTTGGAGAATGGTGCTGCCCTAGACAGAAATGGAAAAGTCTAGAAGACAAATGGGTTTTGGAGGGAAAGAGAACAAGCTCTGTTTTGGACATGTTAGGTTGGAGATTCTTATGTGGCATTTGATTCTAAAGGTACAATAGGTGGATTAGAAAGCAAGACTGGAGCTCAAGAGAGAAGTTAGGGCTGGATCTGTAGATCTGGATGTCACCTGAAGATAAATAATCATTAAGCCCACAGAACAGATGAGGTCACCAAATGAAGGCATCTAGTGAAAGAAGAAAAGGAGCTTGGAATAAACCAAAAGTATCTGAAGCTCTTATATGCTTAAAAGAGGGATGGATGCCCAAGCAAGGGATCAGTCTCTTTCCTGGTGGACTAACATTGAGATGCTGGTCTCCCCACCAGCACCCGTTTTACATGGTTTGTTGTCAGGATTTTCAGAAGTGAGAGGGCAGAATCCACAACAGTACTCTCCTGCCAGCAACCCTACTTGGGAACTTTTCCATCAGCAATTCTCCTTCTGCTCCCACAAGTGACCTCAAAGCTTAAGGCAACTGACATATAACTCTTCCTTACAGGAAATTTAGGGACTCCTGCTCTAATATATGACATAATGAGAAAATCTTAAAAATTTGATCTTTCTCAGAAGCACCCAGATTATGCTATAGAAAAGAGTCTCATGGGATTTAGAGCTACAAGAAATAGCTCACAACTATTTACTGCTCAAAATACATTATCACATTCATACAATAACTCCTGAGGTAAGTAGTAGAAGTATTTTCATCACTTCCATTTTACAGATGAGGGAAGTGAGACTTAGAAAGGCCAAATGACTTCCCTGTGGCCATACAGCCAATAAGTGCCTGACCCAGGATTCAAACCTGGGACTTCTTGACTCCAGGCCCAACAGGTTATTTTTCTAATGCTCCAAGCTTTCTCTCTAAGGAACCTCGGAGGTTCCTTAGACCCCCTTATTTGCCAGAAAATCATAATCATAATAGAATGAGATGATAATATATATATATGATGGCACCAATCAGCTCCACCAGGATAAACTTTACACATAGGAAAAGCAGGAAGTCATCTATCTATCTATCTATTTATCTATCTATCTATCTATCTATCTATCTATCATAAGCATGTGTTACTTCTTTATTCTCTCTAGAGAAATAAAGTAGAGGCATAGTCACAGCAGGAGCTGTCTTTTGCCCCTTTTTTGGCATCCCCAGTGCTTAGCACAGTACCTGGCACATAGTAGGCACTTCATAAGTGTTTATGGACTGACTGGCTGGACTTCCAAAGCTAAATGACAGGGTCATGGGATTATCTGAGTAGGCCGTTCTTTATTCTTCCTTTCGGGAAAGTTCAGGAGCATGTGCAGCTCTACACAACACAATACAGAAACATGATATTAATGTGTATCTACCCAGGTTTTCCCAATTCTAGGATCTCCACTCTGCCACCAGGCCCCTGCTGCCTATAGGAATCTCTCTGGTGCCTGAGGGTACCTTAATTGCCTATCAGTGGCTTTCAGAATTCAACTCCCCTCTTTTTGTCAGTGTATTTACAACATCTAATGGCTGAAATGTCCTGTCACCAGCAGGAGTGGTGGTGGGGTGTCATAGAATCATAGGAATTAGAGCTGAAAGAGACCTCAGAATCATCTGGGCCAACCCCCTCATTTCACAGTCACACTGAGACCCAAAGACAAATGCATTCACCCAAGGGGCAGAGAAGGGTGCCAGTGCCCAACTAGCAACGTCTTCAAATCTGAAAATTCCTCAAGTTCAAGATTTGTGGGTTACATGAGATTAACTAATTCCTCCCAGTCAATTTCGTAGCCTCCATCTCAAGTTTAATTAAACTTATATACTCAGTAAAGATAAGGGAGGGGCCTGTACTTTAAACACATGTGCACGAGGCAGCATATTTCAAGTTGAGTGTTCATCCTTAATTATTTCCTGCCTTTTGTTGGCCTGTTATTTCAAGGGGCCTCTTATATTTGTCACTAACTAGCTGTGTGGCCTTAAGCAAGTCACTTAGCCTGTATCTCAGTCTCCTTATCTGTAAAATGAGAACCTGCCCTACCTACCTCACCAGATTGTTGTGTGGCTCAGATGATGTCACATATATGAAGGTGTTTTGAAAAGAATAAAGCATTATAGAAAAATAAAGTTTATGATCATACTGCCTTTACATTGCTAGTTTGGGTCTGCCTCCTCTGAAATAGAATGTTCTAGAAGGGAAAAGAGGATCCACTCAAAATTATAGATCATAACCCTCAAGAGGGCATTTTTTTCCAATAAAGGTAAGGTATTATTATTATTTCCATTTTACAGATCAGGAAACTGAAACCCAGAAAGGTTAAAGTAGTTTTTTTCAGCCAGTGTTATGTGGGAGGTTGTGTGTGAGAGAGAGAGAGAGAGAGAGTCTTTGTGTGTGTGAGTCTGAGAGTTGTGTGTGTGTGTGTGTGTGTGTGTGTGTGTGTGTGTGTGTATAAGAAGAGGGGAAACAGAGAGAGTAGGAAATCAGGCCTAAAATGCAGGTTTCCCACCTTCTGGTGCAGTAACTTTTCTGCCAAAACCATACTGTCCCTCAATATCCAGGATTAGCCAGCAACCCCAGATAAACACAAAAGGTAGGACCAAACAGATCATTGCTCTTCTCACTATCTAGGGCTGTGATACAGCCCTTTAGCCCAGTACAAGTGGGAATAAGAGGCAAACTTGTTGCTGGGGTAGTGGGGTTCCTTAGATGCTGCTGCTCCTGACCCTGATCTTGGTGGAAGGAAGAATGGTATGCTGAGGAGCCGCCTCTGTCCGCCTGAATCTGGCCCATGGGAATGGAAGGGAGGACAGCACAGCAACTGCCCCAGCCCCTCACTTTAATGAAAGTCAAAATAAAAAGAGGTTACTATTTACTGGGTTCTCAGCCACAGCTAATGAAGACCCAGTGCTACCCACCAATGGGTGATTCTTCCCAACAGTCTAAAGTGCTTTTGCATCTTTTTTTGGCCTGGTAGCATGGGAAGAAGCTCAGATTCAACGAGAACCATTTGCAGGGCTTAACTGTTTAAGACAGACACTTTATTCCCACTAAACCCAAGGTCCCAGTGCTTAGCCCCTTCCCAAGATACATGGAGGAAGTGTGGTGTCATGGACATAATGCTGGACATGGAAGGAGAGGGCTTCAAACTGCAGCCTTGTTACTATCTATGTTAAAAAGGGCTTTATTAGGATATAGCTCTAGAGTTAAAAAGTACCTCAAAGGACAATCAATAAAACCCTCTCATTTTATATATAAAGAAACTAAGGCCCAAGGGAAATAAAGCAATTTCCTTAAGGGTCCAAAGGCAATAAGTGTCAGAGACAGGATTTGAACTCAGTTCCTTTGAACTCTAACACCAGTGTTCTTTCTCCATGGTAGCATACTGTCAGTTCTTTGAATTCAACTACTGCTTCATTTTTGTCTTTGTGTCTTTGTTTCAAAGATGGACAACCAATGGAACCCAGTTGAACAGGAGGAAAGAAAGCTGGGCTGCCTTTAGAAATTGCCAGGTTAGATGGCAGATTAGTGGAAGGGGCATTCAGAATGCATGCCATCTTGGGGGGGAGGGACAAGATGGGGAGAAAATTTGGAACTCAAAATCTTGTGGAAGTGAATGTTGACAACTGAAAATAAATAAATTAATATTAAGAAAAAAAAAATATATATATATATAAAGAAATTGCCAGGTTTCTTTAATGACTCCAAGTTTTCCATGAAAGCAAAAGCCCATCTTTTTTTAACACTAACATTCTACTAATATTGCCGTGTATCTCTCTCCAAAGAATCAAAAATTAATATCATAAAAAAGGCTATGGAGGCTTTCCTGGTGGATGTGAGGAGGCTGCAAGAAATAATCACTGAGAAATTCTGAAGAAAAACAGTAAAAATGTTAAACCAATGAATTATATGAAAAGAATGGTCTGGTCCTGTCTGTATCAAGAGGAGAAATGGATAATCAGAGTGTTCCGTGGTACCTTACAATGTAAGGAGAAATTGAGGAAGGATTCTAATATATTGGGTGAACCCCCTACAACATTTGGAAAGACCTGGACCAGAGTAGAACAGAATTGGCAGACATGAATGGGCTGCTATCTGCACTGCTGGAGGGAACTTCAAAGTCTATGAGATCACAGATCTATTTGAATATCCTTGGCTTAGCCCAGGGCCTGAAAAATAATTGGAGCCTGCTAAACACTTGTGGATTGATAGATCTATAAAATTAGAGGGTTGGACTTGTATCCAGGGGTTCTACAACTGGAGTCTGTGAACTTGTTTCTTTAATCATTTGGTAATTGTATTTCAATATAATTTCCTTTGTCACCCAATGCATGTTATTTTATGCATTTAACAACATTAATCTGAGAAGGAATCTATAGACTTTACCATCTCCCCTCAGACCCTGATGGAGGCAGTCCAGGCCCCTGAGCCCATGAGTTTTGGAAATAGCAATGCTTCCAGCCTAGTGCCCTCAACCATCATCAGCCATCATTCTGGGAAGCAGTCCTTGTGGAAATCCAGCCTGGCAACTCTTTCTACAAGTGCGACAGCCAAGCTATTAAGGCTCCCTACAAAAGAAAGTTCTTACCACCAAAGTCCTTGGCACTGATGAACAATTCAACATCAGAAACTGACATAATGATGTTGAAAAAGAGGCATTAATGTCTGCCTTGCTATGGCACCCTAAGGAGCATGGGACCTTTCCATTTGACTTGAATCTGAAACCTTCCATTATTAGTGAACTTAAGAGCAATCTATTTTTGTTGTCTCCTTGTATCATGTGGTAAGTGCTTAATAAATGCTTTAGCCATTTGTTTGCTTATTGCTGTAGTAGGAAAAAGAAAGCATAACTTAGCATCCTATCTTGAGATGATGAGCCTTTTAAAATTTAGCTAAGTCCTTGGTTGACAGAAGCAGTGACAGGCCTTTTCAGCTCCATAGGAGCATCCAGGACTTCCTTCTGGTGCTCTAGCCTTAGGGAAGCCACTGTCACCTCTACACCCTATTGAGGCATCTACTTTAATGGAGGTAGGGGTCAGTTGCATTCCTCAGAAATGCATACAAGGCAGCCCTAAGAGTGGGCTGTGGGGATGGGGGAAAGGTTAGAAACAGAGAAGGATAGGACTGATGAAAATCAGAGCTGATGAAACTGAGGCAAGATTGAGAAGGTCATTACTGAAGGGAAGGGGAATGTTCAGAGGTAACAGGGAGATGCCAAAGGAGAGGAGGAGGGTATATCAATTTGTAAATGTAAAGTTGAAGCTGGAAACTGGGGAATGGATGGAGAGAAGGATCAGGGCACTCTAGCATAAATCCCATGGGATAAAGAGAAAGTGCAGGTGACATGATGATGGTTAGGGGCTACCATAAGTGAAGAGGGTAGTAGGAGTGGGAGAGTCAATCTGTCTTCTCAAGGCTTTCCATGCATAAAGGTCAGCCTGTCTTCTCAAGGCCTCCACCTCAGGCACCTTGCTCTGGTTTGGAAAACCAGATCAAGGCTTGAGCCCTCCATGTTTAATATGAAGGCAGAGTGAGGGGGCCATCTAGTGTCTGGGGCTGAAAGGGGGAGACAGAAGGAGCTGTTTCAAGGAAGAGCGCCATCTGGGGGCCTGGGGGTAGAACACAAAAAGAGGTCACCTGTCCTCTAGTGGGATAGATGGAAGGATGGATGGATGGAAGAATGGATAAATGGATGGATGGA